>NW_026125825.1:0-316141 GCF_943737965.1 Phodopus roborovskii
GGTTTGTCTTACTTGTGACGTACAATTTAAACATCAGTGGAAAAAGGAGATGGGTGTCATCCTTCAGCAAGATTTGACAAGAGTGCTTTTAACTTTCCATTACCACATTTCAACCAGGAAAGTTGAAATCAAATAACATTCTTGTACTTAAGACATAATCTTTCCTGCTATAGGATGTCTGAGTCTTGATGGTGAATGTCTCCCACCTAAATAACAATATGTCTGGGCCCAGTCAGTTTTACACACACCCTTCAGGCGGGGAGTAAGTGCAGCTATACAGTGCCTGAAGGCAGTGCCTGAAGTTATGAAGTGTGTTTAGTATTATGGGAAGCAATTCCTATTAGCCATTTATAGATATTAATAGAAATCCTCTGGCATTGCCCTAACTTTGGTTGATGACTTAAGTTTAGTGAACGAATAAAATGGAGCTTCATGTTTTAAAGGACCACGAAATACCATCATACTTGAAGAAATATTTTACAGGATCTACAAAGTGGAAGCCATATAGATCCTACTGAGTCTATTCCTTTAATAGCTTTAGAGAGCATTTCTTTGAAATACTCGTGTATGCTGAAGACCAGCTGAGACATCTAGATTCATAAACCAAACAACTACAGAATTCTTCAAATTTCCATTGTTAGGCAAATATTAAGAAGCCCTCAGCTTCTGAGACAGCCCAATAATCCACTTTCAACAAAAACAGAGGGCTGTATTCTTCCATTCCTGCTCAAGTAGAGAACATTGAATAATTCAGCTCTGATTTCACCTGCCCAATATGGAAGCTGAGCTGGCTCACTATAGTGCTCATAGAGGCATTCTTCCCAGCCACTTTCTCTCTGAATATTCAAGTTACCATGAAACAACACTTTTTATTATTATTCATTTCTCAAAAATTTGACACTAACTTCAGGATTAAAACTCACAATGCAATGGAGCTATCACCCAGGTGTCTGTCAGGGACAGTATATGATCTTGTTTGTGATATGGTTCCTGCATTTTTTTCATGGTTTTCTGAGGTGCCTGTGGCAACCAGGTAAATACTACCCACAATACTTTTGATCTCTGCAAGTATCTATAGAACAGACACCCTAAGTCTCCTTATTTTTTTAATATTCTGGGCAGCATGATCTACAGATAGAGTTCCAAGATCAGCCAGTATTGAAAACATGTGTTGGAAAATCGATAAAGTAAAAAAAAAAAAAAAAAAAAAAAAAAAAATTAATTAATGAGAAAAAATCTACTACAAAATGACGGAATGAGTATTAGTAATAGTTATAGTTGTAATCACAATAATCCTCCTCCTCCTCATTATAATAATAATTAAGATTCTGAATCGTTCAGCCTTGTCCACAAAGTGTGTTCCAAGACAAAAAGTACTACACAGCCAAACCCTGTCCTGAAAAACCAAAATAAATGAATAAATAAATAAATAAGAATATAAAAGAAAAAGAAATGCATGTTTTTACTTTGTCTTTAAGAACACTTTAACCATTGAGGAATACTCTTGTCACTCAAGCCTCACTAGCCAATCAGGGAATCTGGGCCCAAAGGCTAACCTAAGGTTTTTCAGGAAATTTCCTGGAGCCATGCTGCAGGCTTGATTTTATAGCACAACAGGCTCCACTGGATTGGTTGCTGTGCTGTGAGTACTGCTATAAAAAAATGTGAAGAGCATGGATGAGCAAGGAAGACATAGAATGGTAAGCAAGGAAATGCTATCCTAAGATTAAGAGGATGGTATTTGGAGGCAGAGAGTCTGTGAGTTGGGGTTTCCCTGAGGATGGTTGAAAACCTATTGAGTCATTCAAATTTGTGAGGTCCCATGTATTCCTAGAAGCTATGCAGATCATGGTGCAAAATATGAATACTTCTACTTTTGGCCTGAATCTGAGGATTTATTTCAATCAGGGAGCATTGTATGGAAATGTCTTTATAGTCAGCACCAACATGCTTTTCATGAACATGGAAGGCAAGTTGCAGAACATGGAGAGGTCCAGTTTGTTCAGTGCATTCAAGATCTTCTCTTTTTTTTTAATTTTATATAACTAAATCCATTTAAATGAAAACAAACATTTAGACAGTATTTGGGAATTTGGACGTCGTTCTTTCAAAACTACTTCCTGCTTGTAAGGGGCGCTGTCATCGGGGATTCTAAGAAGATGCAGAAATCATGGCTGAAGTCTGTAAGGCTGCTTGGTCCAGCTGTTTTGAATTTAGGATCACCTGGTACTCTGTTTCAGGTGGTCTGGCTTGTTCAAACCACATTAGTCTGGAAGGAATCCACAGCTTTTCATTTTCTGTGGAAACAAAAATAAAAATCCTTTTCCCCAGTAACTTGTCCTTGAACTTAAATTTCGGAGTCAAAGCATTTTTTTTATTATTTAAGTTATAATTTTACATGTCGATCCCAGTTCCGTCTCCCTCCCTTCTTTTCTTCTTCCCTCGCTCCCTCCCATTTACTCTCTCTGCCCTTTCACATGCACCCTAACCACCCTCCCATCTCATCCCCACAACCCAATTCAATGTGTAGGGGAATGCCATCACGTTAGGGTCATGTAGATCTGACAGGTCATGTGAAGTAGGGACTAGGGCTTCTCTCCTGTCTCTAGGTTAAGGCACGTATCCCTCCATGGAGGATGTGTTCACAAAGTCCTTTTGTACACCAGGGATACATCCTGGCTCCACTGTCTGAGATCCTTTAGACTGCTCAGTCCTTCTGCCTGAGACCCATATTCAGGGGGGCCTTAGTGAGTTCCATGCTTCCTTCCCAGGTATCAGTCTGGTGGTCCGTTAGCTCCTCCCTGTTCAGGTAAGCTGTCTCTATGTGTTTCTGCAGTCTGGTGTTTCTGTCCTCTCCATCTGCATCTGGGTTGTAGTTTGACTCAGTGTTTATGTATGGATGTTTTTGCTCCTGTTTCCAGCAGGCATTAGTTGAGGGATCCATGGATAAGTTAGTTGTTGATCTCACTATCCGGGAAGGTCATTTATGGTAGCCCATCCATGGAAGCTCAAATTGTTAGTTGGCTGCACTCTTGTAGTTCTCTAGACCTTTCTTTGTGTTTATGTTTATCCTCAAAAAATATTGGCTCCCTCTTTTATGTTCTCTCTCTCTCTCTCTCTCTCTCTCTCTCTCTCTCTCTCTCCCTGTCTCTCTCCTGTTTTCTATTCCTAACTGGGCTCAATCTTCCTGGTTGCATGTGTTTTCCTTTCTTCCCTCTCATTTTCTCTTACTTCTCTCTCCCTTCTCTGCCCCCCCCACTTCCCCTGTGCTCTGGGGAAATTGTCCCTTCCCGGTTCTGTGACGGACTTTATATGAATCTCTTAGAATACACCAATGGTGGTGTGAATTACAGGCCGGTGATCCTTTGATCTAGGTCTAAAATCCATATATGAGTGAGTACATACTATGGTACTCTTTTGTGATTGGGTTACCTCATTCAGGATGGTTTCTTCAAGTGCTATCCACTTGTCTGCAAATTTAAAGATACCATTATTTTTTTTTTTCTCCAGAGTAGTGTTCCATTGTGTAGATGTGCCACATCTTCATTATCCATTGTTCAATTGAGGGACATCTAGGTTGCTTCCAGGTTTTTCCTATTACAAATAGTGCTGCTATGAACATAGTTGAACAGATGTCTTTGTTGCCTGGATGTGGATCATTTGGGTATATGTCTAAGAGGGGGATGACCGGGTCCTGTGGTAAAGTAATTCCCATTTTCCTGAGGAACAGCCATACTGATCTCCAAAATGGCTGTATGAGTTTGGACTCCCACCATCAGTGGACGAGTGTTCCCCTTTCTTTACATCCTTTGCAACATGAGTCATCATTGGTATTTCTAATTTTAGCCATCTGGCAGGAGTAAGATGGTATCTCAACGTTGTTTTGATTTACATTTCCCATATAGCTAAGGATGTGGAGCACTTAATTAAGTGTCTTTCAGCTTTCTTGATTTCCTCTATTGAGAATTCTTTATTCTGTTCTGTACCCATTTTTTTAATAGGGTTATTTGGTGTTTTGTTGAATGGTTTCATGAGTTCTTTGTATATTTTGGAGATCACTCCTTTGTCAGATATAGGATTGGTGAAAATCTTTTCCCAGTCTGTGGGCTTCCCTTTGGTCAAGTGGACTGTGTACTTTGCCTTACAGAAGTGTCTAAGTTTGAAGAGGTCCCATTTATTAATTGTTGCTCTCAGTGTCTGTGCCCCAGGAAGCGGTCTCCTATACCAGTTTCTTCTAGAATACGTCAAACTTTCTCTTCTAAGAGGTTTTATGGGGCTGGATTGATGTTGAGGTCTTTGATCCACTTGGACTTGAATTTTCTGCATGGTGACAGACATGGGTCTATCTGCAGTCTTCTACACACCCCCATCCAATTGTGCCAGCACCATTTGTTGAAGATGCTGTCCTTGCCCCATTGTATAATTTAGCTGTTTTGTTGAAAATCAGGTGTTCATAGGTGTATGAGTTAAGTATTTTATATTTGATTCCATTTGTCTACCTGTCTATTTTTATGCAATTACCAGGCTGTTTTCAGAACTATAGCTCTATAGTAGAGCTTAAAGTCAGGGATATTGATGCCTCCTGAAGTTCTTTTATTGTATAGGGTTGTTTTGGCTATCCAGGGTCTTTTGTTTTTCGATGTACAGTTGATTATTATCCTTTTAAGGTGAGTCAAGAATTGTGGTGGGATTTTAATGGGGATTGCATTGAATCTGTAGATTGCTTTTGGCAAGATTGCCATTTTTACTATGTTTATCATACCTATCGAAGAGCATAGGAGATCTTTCCATCTTCTGGTATCTTCTTTTTTTCTTTACATCCACAAAGTTCTTATTATATAAGTCTTTTACTTGTTTGGTAAGCGTTACATGAAGATACTTTATGTTGCTTGGCGGCTACTGTAAAGGGTGATGTTTCTCTGATTTCTTTCTCTGTCTCTTTGTTGTCTGAAAAAAATTAGGGCTACTGATTTTTTTTTTTTGAGTTTATCTTGTATGATGCTAGTTTGCTGAAGGTGTTTATCAGCTGTAGGAGTTCCCTGGTAGATTTTATTGGGTTGCTTATGTAAACTAGCATATCTTCTGCAAATAGAGACAGTTTAACTTCCTCCTTTCCAATTTGGATCCCCTTGATCTCCTTGTGTTGTCTTATGGCATTAGCTAGAACTTCCAGTATGATATTGAAGAGATATGGAGAGAGAGGGCAGTCTTGTCTTGTTCATGAGTTTAGAGGCTTAAGTTTCTCTCCATTCAGTTTGATGTTGGCTGTTGGTTTGCTGTATATTGTTCTTATTATGTTTAGGTATGTTCCTGTTATCGCTGACCTCTCCAAGACCTTTATCATGAAGGGGTATTGAATTTTGTCGAAGGCTTTTTCAGCATCTAGGGAGATAATCATATGGTTTTTCTTTCTCAGTTTGCTTCTATGGTGTCATGTCCAACCTACCCCTTCAAGGATGACATGACTCAGGCAAGATTTTCTTCAAGCAGTTTATTCAGGATCCTTGAACAGCTTCTTCTTCTGACCCCAGGGAAACACCCACACAGGCTTAAATCCCCATGTGATTACCAACCCCAGTGAGCCACATGGACCCTTCAGATAGGCTGCTCTTATAAAGAAACAAGCAAGCTGAACAGGTTAGCCAAATAAGAACTTGTTTACAACAGAGCGCTCACCATTGGGAAAGTGGAAGGCAGAAGCCAGCACCATCTTTAAGGCATGGGACTTTGCAGCTCTCAACAGTTCCCCATTTTTGTTTTATTAATGCAACAGGCAAGGGTAGTGTTCTGATCTCCAGTAACTTAGTGGACATTGTAATGACCCTGAATCCTGGTAGTCAGCCAAGTCAGTGGCACACCCGTCCAGTATCTTTTTCCTGGAGGTGGGGCCTCAGACACCAACCCACATGCAACCATAATTGCCCTTCTCAGAGTTGCTTGCATCCAGAGCCAACTTGGAGTGCAGTGCTAAGCCATACAACCTGAGGTGGTTAAAGATTGTTCCATATTTTCTTCGAAATAAAGAATCAGACAGATAAACAGAACAGAAAAAACACATAGACAGCTGGCACAAAGACACACTGCGCGTTTTCGGCGTAAAACTGAAACCAGTTACTGAGTTGGAGTCACAGAGGGTCTTAAGCCCCCTGGCCCCTCCAAAACCACGAATCCCTGGGACTTGTTGTGGGCCCCGAAAAATCGGGCGCCCCAGATCCCTGGACTGTCTCCCAGGGTGGCAGGTAGAAGCCCGAGCTCATCAGCTCCTTCTTAAGCCGCCTCCAGACACGAGTAGCCGATTACGGATCACTGTGCAACAAAACAAGTAAAAGACATATGAACAAGACCACAAAGAACAGAAATTAAGCGCTGGCCAGTTTACCTCCCTGTGGGTGTCAGTGTCAGTCTCTAGGGGGAAGGGTCTCCAATCTGGGTGGAACCTCCAATGAAAGACCACCATGAGACCCCAAGAGTTGGGAGCCTGTCAGGGGGGAAGGCCCTTGCCCCCCAAGAGAGGAGACCAGACCACTCCTGCAAGTGCAGGAGGTTATTTATTGTTTACACAGGTATCTGTGTACACTTCAGTCTTTCGGGGGACTGAGCGTGCCGAGGTTAAAACTCTGGCAGTTTATATAGGGTTGGGGTGGCAAGAAGCAGGCTTACAGAAGCAGAAGCATGGTTACAGGGACTTCATTGTTTCATCTAAATGTAGCAGTTGTAGTTAACCAAGGACAGTAGGTTATTCTGGTTGGGCACAAAGAATACAAAGAATTCAGTTATGACTATCTCAGCATACTGGACACTGTTCTGCTGACCTTGTTTTGGTCCAAGCTGCAGACCACAGCTATCTGGTTGCCGTTGGATGAGAGCAGCACCTGGTTCCCTCCTGTACTTTTCTCATAACTTGACCTTGTCAAATTAACAAGAGCAATTTAAATAGGCAACAAGCATAGTGGGGGTGTCTTTCAGTATATTATACACCGTGGACAGTTCAAAACCACCTGTTCCGGGTGTCTGCTCTTGACGAATGGAATTTCTGTTGAAGAGTCCTTGCATTTACATGAAATTGCTGATGGAATTGCCTAGCCTGATCTAAAGATGAGCTGTAAAAAATACATTCCACCATTGTCCATTGATCAACAATGTAATTTCCTTCACTTAAGGGCCCAGGCAGGCAAACCCGTATGAGCTCTAATATGATGAATATGAAAGCATTTCTTTCTCAACCTAATTGATCTTTGTAACTCTTGTAAGAGTGAACAAACAACACTACTAATTTTAGTAGGACCTGCTAATTCCAAAATTTTTACTGCATTCACCACATATGCTGAATCTGAGATCAAGTTAAATGCAAATTGGCAAATTTTGAATACTTCGACTACAATTTTCAATTCTACAATTTGAGGGGATCCTACCTGAAATTGACACAACACAGGAGGATTATTTGCAATCATATATGTCCCACAGTTTTTGAACCATCAGTAAAAACATTTGTTTGGCACTCCACTAAGTGAGACTGAGGAAGTTACTTTTGGAAAAATCACAGGATGTTCCTTTAAAAATGATATTAAATCATGTTTTTGATAATGATTATCTATGGTTCCTTCAAACCCACATTGCAACATGGCCCAATTATCGATAGTGCCACACAAGATCTTAACCTGGTGACAGTAATAAAGCACCACAAGTAGCGCTGGGGGCAGTCCAAAAAATTGAATGCTTTGTTGAATTCCACTATGAGGCAAACTAGCGACTGCTGTGGGATAACGTTCTATTGCTTTCACTGGGGAGATTTTGGGATGAATACAAAGCAATGATCTGTCCTGACATAACAACCCTGTAGTCTGATTTTAGGTAGGGAGAATTCAAAATGTGATAGCTTGACCTTCCTTCCATCTAGATAGAAAAGCATTTTGTAGTCTTTCCTCACCTTTACATAAGACTTCTCTCACTTCAACAGTCAATTGCCTAGGAGAATCAAGAGCTGGATCCCCTACTAATATATTATATAATGGCTTTAATTCATAATTTGGCAACTTTAAATAACTCCTAATCCAATTTACATCTCCTAATAACTTCTGAAAGTCATTTAACATTTTCAAATTATCCTTTCTCAACTCAATCTTTTGAGGAACAATTTGTCTTTCATCCACTTTGGCTCCTAAATAATTAACAATCTTATCCTTTTGAACCTTTTCAGGGGCTATAAATAACCTTTTCCAATGATTTAACCAAATCTTCATAAGCCTGATCTAAAATTTGTTCATCCTTGGCCGCCAACAATATATCATCCATATAATAGATGCATTTCAAGGCATGAAATTTCCGTCTTAACACTAGGAGTCATGCAGTGTCTATTCAGGGCTTCAAATTGGGCTACAGTAAAAGAAGCTGAAATCCCATATGTTCTCATAGATTCAGCCAAAGCCTTGATGACCTTGAAGTCTAAAAGCTCCTCATATCTATTGCCTTGGGATTCCTGGCAAACCGGAAAAGCTAGACCAAGGTCAGTTTGCACTGCTCTCCACACCTCAGGGCAAAAGGAATGCACTGTCCTTTGGTGCCACCCTTCCTCCATCTGATAAGGGGAGCCACCAATGCTTTATTCCAGGGGGATCCTCCTCCTCCTTACATCACCATTTCTCCTTCTCTTCCCCTCTCCGTTCTCTAAGGGATTGTTTCTGAACCTTTTCTACAAGGGCCTGCAATTCCTCCTCAGAGTCTGTTTCATCCATATCAGACTCCCCCCTGTGGTCTTAACCTCTTCTGATCTTTCTTCTTGTAGCATTTCTATCACAGCTTGCCCCTTTTCCACTGCCTCTCTACAGCATTTCTGGTTCTCAGTGCACCTATGCATTAACATCCAAATGGGTCTGACTCCAGGCTTTAGCATCCCTTGTTCCCAAGGGAAGTCAAGATCCCTGCCAAACTTGTCCCAGCACACTAAGGTAAGATCTCCCGAAACTGTGAACAAGGTGCAATGGCATCGCATTTGCCCAGAAACCACTCTAATGTGCTTTTCTTTAAGTTTCTTTGACAAAAGTAGCTCCTGAAGAGCCAGAAAAATTGGATGAGACTGAGATGTCCCCATTTTAAAAAAAAATTTACTTTCGGTTCGCTAGAACCTCTTGCTCAATGCCTGAGACTTTATTGCCACTTATCCATTCGGTCCTTATTATCCCACTCTTCCTAGGGAACCTTATTGCTGCTTATTTCTACAGGATTTATTGTCCCACCTTACCTTGAAACTTTCCAGTACTGCCCTGACTGCAAGAAGTTCTGATCTCCATCCCGGTAAGGGCCACCAGCTGTTGCTCCCAACCTCAGCCTGCAAGGAAGATGCAACTCAGGCAAGATCTTCTTCAAGTAGTTTATTCAGGATCCTTGAACATGCTTCTTCTTCTGACTCCAGGGGAATGCCTTCACTGGCTTAAATCCCCTTGCGCTGACAAACCCCATTGAGCCACAGGGACCCTGCAGATAGGCTGCTCTTATAGGGAAGCAAGCAAGCTCAACAGCCTTGGCCTAATAAGGACTTTTTTTTTTAACTGTAGAGAGCACTCACCATCTGGAAAGTGGAAGCCTGCACCATCTTAAGGCAAGGCACTTCGTAGCGCTCTACACCCTCGAAATATAATAATCAAACACCTAGCATACAGAATAGTGAAAGAATATTAAGAGCAATGAAGGAAAAAAACAGATAACTTATAAAGGTAGACCTATCAAAATTACACTGGAGTTCTCCATGGAAACCATCAATGCCAGAAGGTCCTGGACAGATGTTCTACAAGTATTAAGAGACCACGGAAGCGAGCCCAGGATACTATACCTAGAAAAAACTCTCAGTCACTAGAGATGGAGAAAACAAGTTATTTAATGACAAAACCAGATTTTCAAAATATGTATCTACAAATCTAGCCCTACAGAAAGTATTGGAAGGAAAACTCCAACCCAAGGAAATTAACTATGCCCATGAAGATTTTAGGCAACAGATAATCTCAGTACACCATTAAAATCTGACCACAATTCTTCACTGACCTTGAAATGATCATATTCATCTTTATATGGAAAAACAAAAGACCCAGGATAGCCAAAACAACCCTGTGCAATAAAAAAACTTCAGGAGGCATCACCATCCCTTACTTTAAGCTCTACTACAGAGCTATAGTTCTGAAACATGCGTGATATTGGAACAAAAATAGACATTTAGACCAATGGAATCAAATTGAAATTCCTGATATTAACCCACACACCTATGAACACCTGATTTTTGACAAAGGTGCTAAATGAATACAATGGGTCAAGTACAGCATCTTCAACAAATTGTGCTGGCACAATTGGATGATGGTTTGTAGAAGACTGCAGATAGACCCATGTCCGTCACCATGCACAAAACTCAAATCCAAATGGATCACAGACCTCAACAGCAAACTAACCACATTGAATCTCTTAGAAGAGAAAGTAGGGGTTACCCTTGAACAAATTGGTATAGGAGACCACTTCCTGAACATAACTCCAGGGGCACAGACGCTGAGAGCAACGATTAATAAATGGGACCTCTTCAAACTTAGAAGCTTCTGTAAGGCAAAGGACACTTTGGAGAAGACCAGAAGGCGGCCCACAGACTGGGAAAAGATTTTCACCAATCCTATATCCGACAAAGGGCTGATCTCCAAAATATACAAAGAACTCAAGAAACTAGTCAACAAAACACCAAATAACACTAGTAAAAATGGGGTACAGAATCAACTAAAGAACTCTCAATAGATGAAATCAAAAAGGCTGAAACACAATTAAGAAAGTGCTCTAAATCTTTAGCTATCAGGGAAATGCAAATCAAAATAACTTTGAGAAACCATCTTATTCCACACTGTGTGACTCTTTCAGAACCACCACTGCCCTGTATTTTCTTTCCTGTAGATTCAAAAAAAAATCCCTAAATTATGTAACTTCTGTATAACTACAGAGAACAATGATTAAGTATCTTAAGCTACAATGGCGGTCACTTTCACACTTCCTGTGTGACACTTTTTTAAAAACAAGGCCATCAGTGGTCTGGTGCCTCAACCTTGAACTACCTGTAATTCCAAAACTAAGGAGGCTAAGGGAAGGAGGCAGCCAGAGTTTGAGTTCAGTCTAGGGAACATAGTAAGCCTCTTTCTCAAAAAAAAAAAAAAAAAAAAAAAAAAAAAAACACACACACACACATATTCTGAGAGCCAAAGTTGTATACTGTTGTCTTCCAGCACTTAGGAAGTAGAGGCCGGAGAACCAGGACTGCAGAGTCCTTTATGGTACATAGAGAGCTAAAGATGAATGTGGACTGTATGAAACCTTGTATAAGGAAGGAAGACACCCAAAGACTGACACAAAAACTTCACCAAGAAAAAAAAAAAAAACAGATCAAATCAAATCCTTACCATCTTTCATATCTATTCTTAGTCAACAAAGTATTGCAAACAATATCCTCATTATTTTAAAAACTTTTTAATATTTTTTTTTTGAACTGAAAAAATAAAAACCTCACAAGGGCAACATTGAAGAGCAACAAAAGCAGACGTAGGATACATACATACTCACATACATAGGACACCTCTAAAAAGAATTATCAATCCCTAACCCTAACAGGTAGATATCAAGTATCATTCTTTCTCCACATGCACTTTAAAGATGAGTAGTGTGGTACCTGTAACCATGATATAGCAATCCTAGCTATCCCAGAATGTGAGACAGTAAAGTAGGCTACCATATAGCCATATACCCAGGAATTCCACACCAGCCATGGCATCACCACAGAAATGAAAACAAAATTTAAAAACTTAGGTAAGTACTTTGCTGTCAGTCAGGCAAAGAATGGAAGTGTTGATCCTCCAATTACTCACAATTACTTTGAGACAAATGCAGAAAAATAAGAGAAATATATTACACCATATTCATTCCACCTTCATGAATCCACTTTTTAGCTGAGCCTCCAGTGCTTAAATTCAGTGATGTATACTCAGTTAATTACAGACTAGTAAGCTGTAACATCTCTAATACAAAAAGGAACTACTGCACTTCCCCCGGTATAAATCTCAAGTCAAATTCTAAAGTGCTGCAAAATAGGTATAAACTTTAGTCCCAAAAATGACAGCAGTGGTTGCTGTGGTAGAACCAGGTGCACATACTCTAGTACCTGAGAGACAGTCAGCTGTATCTCCTGTTGCTAATAGTAAGGGAGATGACAGCTGAAACCCATCATTGAACTCAGCAGCTTGCTCTGAGATCAATGAGGACTTGGATAAAGTGCTTCAGAGTGGTGGCTTGGAATGTGTTCCAGAGAGTGTTGTTGGAAAAGAATTGGAGACAGGTGGCAGCTCCAGAGAGGTTGGCTTTTTAGGACACCAGAGATTATCTGGCTGGTACACAGAAGGGAGAAAATCAACTAGAAACCACAATAAAAGGGGAAACCTCTCCTGGAGTTGGAGGGCTGGATTCCTTTGAATTTAATAAAATGGAGAGGTCAAGGTGTCCATGGAGGAACAGGAATTTTGTGCAGGGTCAGGGGAAGCCCCATTAATTTCATCCTCTCATTTCAACCCAAAGGGAGATGTGTCTTTGTGTGGGGATGAGGAAAGGGGCAGGTGTTACTGGAAGATCTTGGAGTCTACTGCTCATGTCTAACGTTCTTTGGCCATGCATGGTATTTTGGTGACTATTTTCTTGAATTCTTTGTATATTTTGGACATCATCCCTCTGTCAGATGTAGGGGTGTGAAGATCAATTTCCAGTCTGTGGGCTGCCGTTTGGTCTTGTCCACTGTGTCCTTTGCCTTACAGAACCTATTCAGTTTGAAGAAGTCCCACTTATTAATTGTCGATCTCATTGTATGTATTCCTGGAGTTATGTTTAGAAAGTGGTCTCCTCTACCAGTTGTTCAATGGTAACCCCCCCTTACTATTTTAAGAAGTTCCATCTGGTTGGAATTACGTTGAGCTCTTTGATCCATTTGGACTTGAGTTTTGTGCATGGCTATAGACATGGGTCTATCTGCACTCTTATACACACCATCATCCAGTTGTGCTAGCAACATTTGTTGAAGATGTTTTCCTCCCTCCCTTTTATACTTTCAGTGTTTTGTCAAAAACCACGTATTTGTAGGTGTTAGGGTTAATATCAGGATTTTTTATTTGATTAAATTGGTATACCTGTCTATTTTTGTGCCAATACCAGGTGGTTATCCGCCCTATAGCTCTAGAGTAGAGCATGAAGTTGAGGATGGTGATGCCTCCTGAAGAACCTTTATTGCACAGGGTTGTTTTTGGCTATTCTGGGTCTTTTGTTTTTTTCACATAATGTTGAGTATTATCCTTTCAAGTTCAGTGAAGAATCTTGCTGGGATTTTATGGGGAATGCATTGAATATGCAGATTGCATATTCACAAAAACACATAAATATTAGGTTTTATAACAACAATTACTAATAAAAGAGATAATAAAAGTGCAAGTATAGGAATATACAAAGCTATAATAGCATATTTGAATCTTTTTACTGAAGTTATAGTTTATCTAGACAAAAAGAATTGCATCAATAACAAATAGTCCTAAGCTTTAGGAAAATTATTTTTCTCAGTCTCTACATCCCTAAGTTAATTGTAGAACTTTTTGTACTTTAGTTCCCTCTTGTTGTCTCCCATCTATGTTTTGGAACAGTCATTGTCAGATGTTGCAGTTCCCATTGAAGCTATCATACTCAGTTTTACACTGGTATAATAGATACATTTCATTAGATTGCAGAAATTAAAGAGTGTTAATTGGGACATACTTGTAATGAGTAATCAGTGGGGAAATAAATATATTCTGTCTCTAGATTTAAAAAGCCTATACATTTGGGGAAGATATTTAACTCCATGATCAGAGGCCATAGCTTCCACAGTATAGAAAAACATATGAAACCATCAATGAATATTTATCCAAGAAATTGCTTAAAAACAGGGGGCCCCTTGAGGAACACTATGGGCCAGGTCAATCCCCAGAGGATATTTAAAATAAGTAGTCAAACAAAGGTGGGGCAATGGAAGGGGTATGTATGAATGGAAAACAGAAATTACTTCCTCTAATGCCAACATCACTTCATAACTGCACATACTATCTGCCTTCCTGATCCCCATAGCTGCACTTACTCCCTTCCTTCAGGGTGCATGCAAACCTGTCTAGGCCAAATCTATAGTTATTTAGATAGGAGACAATCATCATCAAGACACAGGCATCCTGTAGCAGGAAAGGTAATGTCTTAAGGACAAAAGGAGTTATTGGAGCTCAATGAACTCATGAAAATTTGGAATGCATACCCATATACCAGTTGAGAAAAGTCAGACTGTCAGACTAAATTCCAGGACTAACAAAGCACACAGAAGCAATGTAAGGATATAGATGATGAGATCTTCTTTTAACTGCTTGGTGATAGTGAACATGTTTAATCCCAGGACAAAGGAGGCAGCCTGATTTTCTGAGGTTGAGGCCAGCCTCAGAGTTCCAGGGCTGCACTGATAAACCTGTTTTGACAACAAAAAACAAAACAAAACAAATCAGATAAAGGAAGAATCAGATCCACCTTCTAATAGTAGGCAGCATGTATACAGGGTATTGAAGGAGGAAGCTCTCCCTCTTTGGCTGCTAACCCTAGCTCTGGCTACCAAATGTATTGGTTTACTACCATCAGAGCCCATGTCTTTGTAATTTTGGCATATAATGACCAGCTGAGACATCAATCCTGATAAACTAAAAATCTTCTGTACTCCTAAGGTTCCCATTGGTAGGCAACCATTGTTGGACTAACTAGATCACAACTTGTGAGACATTATAATAAATCCACTTTCTACAAATATAGTGAGATTCATCATACATTCCGTTTCTTGTAGAGAACATTGAATAATGTACTTGGTTTTTGTTGGGAGCCGGCCTTGAGTCACATCCTCTTGCAGAATTACTTACACCTTAAAACTCTAATTGAGGCTTATCTTGGTAAAACAGAAAACTTCTTAAACAAGCAGTCTGTTTCACTAACCCCAGGAACTGAGGTGAACCAGACAGCAGGAATTGAGATAAGCAGACATTTATGGTCTGAAGTTTATGGCCTGGGACATTACCAGAGCCCCAGATTGGGCACAGTTACCCCTCCCCACTTCCTCCCTGCTTTGCTTTAAAAACCTCTCTTTGGCCTAATAAAATTGAGACCTTGACAAACCATTGCTTGGTCTCATTCCTTCTTTCTCACCCATTTATTTTCAGGTTCTATCCCACCTCGACCCACAAATAACATGGTCCCTCTGGTCGGGGTAGGTTTTTGTTTTCTTTTCTTTTTTATCTTATCAGTGAAGATGTATTGGCTTACAATAGTGCTCACAAATACATACTTCCTAGTTCAATTCCTCTCCAAATATTCAATTTTCCATGAAGACAACTCTTCTCATTATTATTCATTTGCGAAGTGTTTGCTCTCAGTTTCAGGGATAAAACTCTAGATCCATGGAGCCATCATCCAGCTATCTGATAGAAGAAAGACATATTATCTTTTTTTTTTTTTTTTTTTTTTTTTTGAGATCTGGTTCCTGCTTTTCTTTCCTGATTGTCTGAAGTTCCCAAGAAAACCAGGTAAAATAGTTACTTTAGTTCACATAAATTCACTGTTAAACCAAATAACAAATATCAATTTTTGCATCCCTAAATCTCTGTGTAGTAAATAAATATTCTGAGCTCCCATCCAACTTGTTCACCAAGAATAACTCAACCCACTTAAGTAAGTATAGTTACTTAAGTAAGTATAGCCACACTGTGTCTAGGAGGAAGAAAGGAAAATTCCTGTGAACTGCAGGAAGATAGCAGGGGTCAGCTATGGAACAAGTGTTATAGAAATGCACATCTCTGCTGACATAGAAAAGTCTTTGTCTGTGGTAGAAGGCAATCAGGACCCATTGTAATGTGTCCTTAAGCACTCTGCATCCAGCTGTGATGTACTCTTATCACTAAGGCCTTACTAGCCAATCAGACCCCAAGGTGACCTGCCTGTCAGAAGTACAGAGCCATTCTGGCCTGGATTTGAAGATAAACTGGAGGCAGTGGTTTTGTGTACTGTGCTTTTAGGAAGGGCAAATTGGAAAACCACAGCATGGTGAGTGAGGGTCTGCTGTCCTCAGATGGGTAGTGGGAGATGGTGAGGTATGGGATCCAGTGTGGAGGGTATTTCCTGAGTTGTCATACAGTCCATAAAATTCCCAGAAGTGAGAGGCAGGCCTCTAAATAACTGTTCTGTGGGCTGTATCTGCTCTGAGCACTGGGAGCAGGGAGGTGGGTGTAGAAACATGTATTTAGTCAACTTCTACATACTTTTGGTACACCCACTAAAAGCATGGCGACAAACTTCCAGAGGCCTTTTAGGTAAGTATCTTTTAGAAGGTCGGCACTTTGCATTTTACTTTTATGTGTAAGATCCATTTATTGTTAATTTTCTGTAGGTTGTAAAAGACATCTCATGTAAGGGTAGCTCTTCACTATTGAGCAGTGATGTACGGGAGTAAATTTGTAACACAAAGGATTTACAAATGCTTTGGAGATAGTATGTCTCACAAAGTAGAATTTAACTGAGGTAGGACTGCCTCTAAAACACACAAAGCTAAGTGTATGTTGACCAGACCTGATAGAATTTTGAATCCCAAATACACATTTGTTCACCATGATTTTCCAGACATTTGACTCCAAACCATTACAAAGAAGCCACTCCTGTTTTATAACAGCATGTAGTCCCTTACTGATATAAAAAAAAAACAAAACAAAACAAAAATAAAAACAAAAAACAAACCAAAAAAAAAACACACACACACACACACACACACACACACACACACACAAACTGGCCCATAACCAGCTGCTCACAGAGATATTAAATGTCCACAAGCAACCTTTAGGCCCAGTATGCCATATAGTTGCAGTTTTCTTCTCCAGAAAAACATAGTTCTACCATATTGGCAATAGGACACCAGATTTTAAAAAGCAAACCAATGAAGTATGAGTGGCCATATAAAGCACAGCTTTCATTTAGGCACTCAGGCAGGCATGAGGAACATTCTTTGGAGAGATAGTAACAGCCTTGTCTAGGCCTTGGGAGCTTTCCCTAAGGCCCTGGTGTATTAACCATAAAACAGGGTACCTTGTCCAAAATCAGGTATTTGCTGGGGAGAGCTGGTATTTGTTTGGAACAAAGCCTTAGTGGATAGGTTATTTCAGGTCTGTAGATCTAAACTACGTAGAAATATGTTTCTCAGTCCCAAGGCCAATGTGGGCCTAGTCAGTAATAATCATGAGATACGCTCTGTTCCCCTTCTGTGGCATTGTTTAAGTGGTCTTCTCCTGAGTTTGTCCCATTGAATGACTTCAAGGGATTCTCCTGTTTCCTTCCCTTTCCTTCCTGGAAGTAGTGTACAACAGTCTATTCTCCTTAAGAAGCTTACTTGGCATGGGGAACTTCTCCCCATCCCAGCTTTTTTTTTTTTTTTTTTTTTTTTTTTTTTTTTTTTAATATTTTCTACCTTCTACATTTACCAATACCTTCACCTCAGGATCCTACATGTGAAGCAGGTCCATCAGTTTCAGGTATCTGATGTCCTTAAGAAATAGTATTTTGAACACATTTGCTGTATAATCCTCTCATCTTCCTTAGTAGCCAGACATTGAAATTGTTCAATGTCTAAAATGGAGCTTGAACTTAAAAAGCCATTTGAGAAGGATAGAATATATGAAATGCAAAAATATGTCTAGGCTGGTTCCTGTTCGTGTATTTTCTAAGATGGATACATATTATGTTAGATGTATTTGTTTTTATAGATCTCCACTGTGGGTGAAGTGATTTTTCCCTGGAAAGGCATATTAAGGCTAGAACAGATGCATTTTCATCCTGTTAGAAGAATGTTTATGAGGCAAGCTCTTATGTTGATGCAGGTGGCATTAGTTGCAGTCTGTTGCTCTCCAAACAATGGCCTTGCTGTGTTCTGTACTATTCCTTCAAAATTCTTAAATTACTGTAACCTCAGAGATTTGAAATATTCATTAGTGTCAGGTAGGGAACTATCCAGTGCAGTCACAGGAAATGGATTCACATGTGGAGCATTGCCTCTGCATTCAGATCAGAATAAGCAAAATTATTTACACTGAAGGAGGATTCAGGGTAAGCAACCAGGTGCTGGAGTCACCACTATGAAAAAAGTAAATGACTATGTTAGGGGGAGTGATTTTGTAATTTCCTATCATGTTTGAATCCATGCCATGTTTATGAACACAGACCAGTGTATGTGGTTAAACAGTTTGGGAAGCTAGTTCTGAGCCAATGAATGTTGAATTTGCCAATAGGTAACTCTCTTTGTGCAGAAATGTTCAATCCTGCATGACACACTAATATCAAATCAGAGGTTTAAGAAGGAGATCATTGACTATGTGTAAGGTTACCACGCTCAATACAAAATAACAGCATATGGGCAGCATCAGTTTATATCTTCTTAATTACTGCTCTATTTTGTTTCTGATCTATCAAATTTCTGAAGATCAGATTACTAAGCTGAGTCACTATTTAGCTACATACTTGGTTAAGTGTAAGTCACTAGTTAGCCACAAACTAACCCACTAGTTAGCCACACATACTAACTCACTAGTTAACCACATACACTATGTCACCTGTTAGACACACACCTTAGTCACGTGTTAGCCAAACACATGAAGTTACTAGTTAGGCAAACACCTAAATCAATAGTCAGCCACATGCCTATGTCACTAGTTAGTCACAAAAACTAAGTCACAATGCTACCACACAAATAAGGCAGTACGTAGCCACACACACTAAGATAGTAGTTAGTCACACAACTAAGTCACTATCAGCTACATGCCTAAGCAGTAGTTAACCACATTGACTAAGTCACTAGGTAGACAAAATTCTACGTTACTAGTTAGCCACAGGTACTATGTCACTATTTAGCCACACACACTATACCTCTACTTACCCACACTAAGTCACTAGTCAGCCACATATCTAATTCACTAGCTAGCTACAGACACCAAGAAAGTAGTCAGCCACACACACTAAATTACTTACACACACTAAGAGAGTAGTTAACCATTCACCTATGTATTTAGTCAGCGACACACCTAAGTCACTCGTTAGCTACATACACCAAGTCACTAGTTATACACACACACTAAATCAGTAGTTAGATACACACACACTATATTACTAGTTAGACACATACTAAGTCACTAGTAAGCCACACACCAAAGTCAGGAGTTAGTCATACTCATCTAGGATACTAGGTAGCCACATACACAAAGTCAATACTTAGCCAAACATAGTAAGTTACTACTTATCCACCAACACTAAGCCACTAGTTAGCCACACACACTAAGTCACTAGATAGCTACACACATTAAATCACTAGTACCCAGAAAAACTAAGTCACTTGTTATCTGCTGCAGAACTCTGAGTGGGCAATGGTCTGTGGGGAGACCAAGACTCTGATTAACAGGTCAGGAGTTGCTTTGGCTTGACAGACAGACACAAACACACTTGAGGAGCTTTGCAACAGCTGCAATTTTTACTTCAGATCATTGGGTTTTTATGCAGAAATTTCAAGGAACAGATCTTTGGCCACAGTTTAAAATTCACAGACATACTATAAAAATGTCAGCAATTACTTTAAAGCATGAGATTGTAAATACATCTAAGCAAGTGTGTAGCTGGGAAACTGTGTGTTTTTTTTTTTTTTTTTTTTTTTTTTTTTTGCCTGCTTGTGGTCAGCATACCTGTGATTTGATATACAGAGTTTAGAGAATAATCATTGTCTCTGGTCAGTAATCTTTTAAAAACATTGGTAAGAACTCTTGTACTGTTGTATTGATTCAGGGGCCCTAAGGCTTCAAGTTAGAGTATTGTAGTAAATCCCACAACAGCTTTTCTGAGGGAAGGCTAATTACAGGAAGGGTCTTCTTGTGGGCAAAGTCCTACAGCTTTAGCTATGTTAATTTATTAGGCCTTGTGCTGACACCTGAAATCTCAACTGGCTAAGTGCGATTTGTAGTTCAGGGCACAGAGGATAGCATCCATCTGGTGTTGCTGGTATGTATCTCTTTCAGTTTCTGAAACTATATCTAAGTGTTTTCTGGACTTCTCTGAATTAACAGTGGAGCTACAGGCCAAAACACCCATGATCAAAAGCATTATAGCTATCATAGCACAAAATACACCAAGCACCTGTTCCAATCAACCAATCAGGGAAGCACCTGCAGGAACCTGGACCACTTTTCCCCAGGAAGCATAACCACATGTGGTACAAACCTCTGGACAGGTAGCCATTGAGATTTCTCTCAGCCATTGCTACACTGTCTCCACTGGGGCTGCTGTGGCAGTTAATAACACATTAAGTCACTAGTCAGCCAGGTACCTAAGTCACTAGTTAGCCACAAACATAAGTTACTATTTAGCCACTCTTGCTAAGTTACTAGTTAACCACACAAACTAAGTTACTAGTCAGCCACACAGCTATGTCACTAGGTTCCACGTACACTAACTCACTAGTTAGCTAAAGTCACTAACACATTAACTACACACCTCTAGTTAGCCACACACTTGAGGCACTTTTCAGCCACATGCACTGTCACTAGTTAGTCACAGTCAATATGTCACTACTCAGCCACTTCTAAGTCACTAGTTAACCACAAACACTATGTCACTAGTAGGCCATACACCTAAGTTTCTAGTTTGCCGCATATGCTAAGTCACTAGTCAGTCACATTTAAGTTAGTAATTAGCCCAACACACTAGTTACTAGTAGACCACACCCTAAGTCAATAGTTGGCCACACAATTAAGTTACTAGTTAGATACACTAACTCACAGGTTAGCCACATACAGTAAGTCACTAGTTAGTCATACACACTAAGTCACTAGTCAGACACATACCTAACTCATTAGTTAGCCATGCATGTAAGTCACAAGCTAGCTACACCCCCAAGACACTATTTTGACATAGAGGCCAATGTCTTCCCTAACAGAGCAGGGTATGGGCATAGCTTTCATACTAGCCCAAGGGGATGGAGGCAGATGGAAGAGTGCGAGTTCAAGACCAGTCCTGGCTATTAGAGAGATGGAGAGAGACAGAGTGAGAGAGAGGGGGAGAGAGGGAGAAAAAAATTCTTTCTAAAAGAAAAAACAGCTCACACTAAGGTGATCCCAGGACATAGGATTTCAGACCATTAATTCCAGCAGTAGGGATTTGGAGATAGAGTGACATGGCTGGACAGAAAGGGCAAGAAAATGGTAGAGGAGACAGAAGAGCATGCAGTGAGATGATTTTGTTTGAGTAGTTAGTCTGAGGGATCAAAGAGATAGCAGTCAATCTGAGGAAGCAGTGTGAGGACAGGATCACATTGTCTGATAATAGGTAGAGATAAGAACTCTAGTAGCCAGATGTTCTGAGTCTGTGATCTTTCCATTTTCACCCTCCCACTCTCTGTGAGTTTGTATTAATAAGATCTATTAGAACTTGCTGTTCTGTCAGCCATTGGCTAGAGGTGAGTCTGGGCCAAATTGGGGCAACCTCTCCCCTACAACCTCTCCCCCCAACTTCCTGGGTTGGCCCCTCATCCCGCTGCTCCTGTGTCCTTTCCCTATAGAGAGCACACTTGGAGCTCTGATACACCCCCACCCATCCCCACCAACAACCTGCCCTGTCTACCCTGTGCACTACCCTGCAACTTGTCCTGCTGCTCTGGTTGAGCACTGGGACAGAGGGTGGAGCAAACAGTCCACACTACTTCGGGGACTTCTTGGAGCAACTCTGAACAAAGGAGACTTGCCTATCTACGTGGGGCCACCCATAATTTCCATCTGCTTGGTCTCTGACCCCCACCTCCAGTCCTCTGCTGGAGTCTGGGCCCCTCCCAGATATCTGCCTATCTCTATGGGTCAACTCTGAGTTCCCTCCAGCAAGTCCTTGACCCTCAAAGCAGAGCTTCTGCTAAAGAAAGAGGCCTCAGGTGGAGAGTGCCAGTTCCCCAAGAGATCGGACTATTGGTGCAGAAACATCCCGAGTATCAGCCCAGCCTTAGTCCTCTTCTGCCAGCCATTGGCTAGAGACCACACTACTTTGGGGGAAATCTTGGAGCGAATATGAACACAGGAGACCGGCCTATCCACACGGGACCAACTGTAATTCTCAACTGCTTCACCTCTTACCCCCATCTACAGTCCTCTGCTGGAGTCTCAGGCCCCTCCCAGAGACCTGCCTATCTCTGCGGGACCACTCTGAATTTCTGCAGGCATCTTCTACTGGATCCTCATCCCTGACCCCATCCCTGGGTCCCTGTCTGTGGAGAGACATCCTATAGTGCTTGGACCAATGAGAGAGCTACAGATATAGAAACTCTGACCCACATAAGCCCACCGGTGAAGCACCAAAGAGAGAGGGAGAGACAACACAAACACCTATTGGAAGAAGCTATGGAAAGACGGCAATACAAGAAAATAACCAGCAACAGAAGGCAAGCATGAAACCACCAGAATCTAAGGAATCTACCCCAACTAGAAAGGAACACAACAACAAAGAAGAGGAAGCAGAAGGGAACGATTTAAAAATTACCGTCAAAAAATGATAGAGAATGATAGAGGCCCTCAAAGAAGATGTGAGAACATCTCTTAAAGAAATGGAAGAAAAAATAAATAAAAAAGTGGAAGAAATGAACAATTTCCTTAAGGAAAGTAAAGAAAGTACAGAAACCAAGAAAAAACAATCAAGCAGGTGAAGGAAACGGTTCAAGACTCAAATAGAGAAAATAAAAGCAACACAAACCCAAGGAATGCTGGAAATAGAAAAAATGAGCAAAAGATTGGGAACTACAGATGTAAGCATAACCAACAGGATTCAAGAGATGGAAGAGAGAATCTTAGGTGCAGAAGATAAACTAGGAGAAATAGATTCATCAAAAAAGAAAATCATAAATCCAACAAATCCTTAACACAAAACATCCAGGAAATGTGGGACACCGTGAAAAGGCCAAACCTAAGAATAATAGGAATAGAGGAAGTTGAGGGAGCCCATCTCAAAGGTGTTGAAAACGTATTCAACAAAATCATCAAGGAAAACTTTCCCAATCTCAAGAAGGACATGCCCATGAAAGTACACGAAGCATACAGAAACCCAACAGGCTGGACCAAAGAAAAAAGACCCCTCGACATATAAAAATCAAAACACCTAGCATTCAGAATAAAGAAGGAATATTAAGAGCAGTGAATGAAAAAGGACAGGTAACATATAAAGCCAGAACTATCAAAATTACACCTGATTTCTCCATGGAAACCCTCAAGGCCAGAAAGTACTGGATAGATGTTCAGGGCCAGATGGCATCAGTGCAGAATTCTACCAGATATACAAGGAAGAAATAATGCCACTACTCCTCAAATTGTTCCACAAAATAGTAACAGAAGTTTCAATGCAAAACTCTTTTATGAGGCCACAATAACCTTGGTACCCAAGCCTCACAAAGACATAACTAAGAAAGAAAACTAAAAACCAATATCCCTGATGAACATCTATGCAAAAATACTCAGTAAAATAATGGCAAACCGAATTCAAGCATACATCACAGAAATCATCCACCATCACCCAATAGGCTTCATCCTTCATTTGCAGGGATGGTTTAACATACAAAAATCTATCAACATGACCTACCATATAAAAAAAACTGAAAAAGAAAAACCATATGATTATCTCCCTAGATGCAGATAAAACCTTCAACAAAATTCAACACCCTTTCATGATAAAGGTCTTGGGGAGATCAGGGATAACAGGTTAGGGTGCATGTGAGAGGGCAGAGAGGGTGAAAGGGAGGGAGGGAGGGAGTTAGGGAGAGGGAACTGGGGTCGATATGTAAAATAATAAATTAAA
Source organism: Phodopus roborovskii (assembly GCF_943737965.1). Classification (NCBI taxonomy): domain Eukaryota; kingdom Metazoa; phylum Chordata; class Mammalia; order Rodentia; family Cricetidae; genus Phodopus; species Phodopus roborovskii. The sequence goes on from NW_026125825.1 coordinate 23,956, forward strand.
TAAAAAAATGATCACTATTACAAATATATTCAACGATTTCTCTTAAATTATCTCGTACAAATCATTTATTCAATTTTAATAGGAATTTTTGGGGTTAATGGATTATCTTAACTACAGTATAATTAATTTTTTAATTGAAACTTTAAAGGAATTTCAAATTTAAAAAAAAAACATTGTGCAGTGAGTTGACTTGGCTCAAACCCTATTAAAACCGCATTTCAAATTAAATAAGGAAGTCTCTTGCACTCTAAACATGACTTTTCTAGTGTCTCACACCCTGCATTTATAGAGAACAGAATATGAACTTTGCTTATTATGAATTAACAATTACATTTAGTTAGCCAGCAGGTGGAGCCATAACACGCCTAAAACAGAAATCATAATGCAAATGTAGTCTTTGCTCAGACACCAAGTTTTAGTGTCTTCACTAAACTCTATAAAGGAAATAAAACCTTCAAAAAGAAAAATAGAAAAAGGAAGTTACTGAAATCAAAGCAAATGTATCTGTTATATGTGTGTGTCTGTAATGTAACTGCAGGTTTTCAGACAATGGCATTTTTCTGTAGACTGGACGTCAACTTTGTGCGATCTATTTTGGTCTGCAACTAGTGAAACGCGGGAATCAAGAAATTCTAATTTCCTCAGGAAAGTCATTGTGGAAAAAGACTCATGTCTTCCAAATGAGAACATCTGTATTAAGGAAACATTGACTTCTTATCTGACCACATTATAGGAAAAACAGGAACTGAGAATGTGGGAGGGTTTTAAATATGGGGAATATTCACTATATGGCTTACTTAGATTATTTAGTTTTGCATACATTTGTCTTCTTTCAAAGTGTGTTTGGACCCTTTGGATCCATTATTAAACATATATTTTCTTTATTTTTCCAAATTAGTCAAACAAAATAAATATGATTTAAAATGATATTATTTTGTCATTTTCCTTTCTGTATTAATTATTCTCTTCTTTTTAAGAATAGTGTTACTGTGACTCCCTACATGGCCCAGAACACACATATATAGATGGAAGTTTTCCTAGGATATCAGAGAGATCTGCCGATAAAGACTACTGAGTGCATGTCACAACATAAGTTGATTTAATTAATTGGCTTACTGAGGATGAGTGACTGACCCTCACCAGTTAGGGTAACCAAGACACAGGCTCTCGTGGTCACTCCAGGAACAGAAAAAATTTCTTATCAAATGCATCATTTTTGCCTCAAAGTTCACTGATTTCCAAATATGAGAAATATTATCTTCCTCACCATTGAGTCTGTTTTAACTCATCAAAGATCCTGGGAAAAATACTGCCTCATCCTGCAAATATTGAAACCAAGGCTGACAGAAATAAATGGATTTTGAGTATTGTTAACTTTAATTCCTCATCCCATCATTCTAATGTCTCACTATGGGAAGCTGAAGCCACCTTAACCAGGCATGGTGGCAGAGGCCTGTAATCATGATTCTTAGAAAGTTGAGGTGGGTGTTTCAGGATTTCGAAGTCATCCGAGATAAGAATGGTTCATGGGGTATAGTGGGAGGACCAAAGTCAAAGATTGACTATGCTTAGTTCAGGACAGTGCCCATAATCTTCCCCAAAGATCTAGGATTTCAGGGCCTTGTCATCAGCAATTGTTAGCTAAGCTATTTACCACCCTTCTACTTATTTTTGTTAATGTTTCCTGAATAAGGTAGCCCAGATCATTTTGTGTCCAGATGCCTAGTGCTCACAGAGAGGAATTATCCTGAATTTGGAAGAATTAGCCACAGGTAAGGATGAGCACCCTAATTGCAAATGCAAACCACATGTTCAGTCCTCAAACCATATATACATAACCAAGAGAAGTGAACTCTATTGATTTTATTTGTATGTTTGTGCATACATATTAACAAGTGCTTAACAAGAAAGGAATTTAAAGGGAAGAACATGTGAAGGGATGGAGAAAAGTCAGGAAGGAGTAAATTTGTGACATACATTTTAAATAAAAGTTATGAGAATATATTTTAAATAATGAAGATGACTATAAATATAGCTTAGCACACAAGAGCACTAGGTGTTATTACAAATGACCATAGCAGAAACCATAGCAGCTAACCATCTTCTCTAACTTGACTTCCAAGGGAGATGGTACCCTATACCAGCCTTTGCGCGTACTGTGCCCAGGTGGCTGGAGGAAAACAGCCATATACATTAAATAAACCAAAGTAAAAATGGACTTGTCTACAGTGGTTTCACAGCCCTGTCATAGACATCAGGAAGACCTAGTTAAGATGATCTTCTGGTCCTGCATGGAAGCAACCATGATGTTCCTGTGAGGTATCATGCTCAGAGATTAATATCAGCCATATTCTGAGGTTAAAGTTGCTCAAAAGGACTGCTTGTCTAGGAACAGCATTCAGGGACAGATACGTGAATTTTCCTTGATGTTTTCTGTATTTGTGTCTTCTGCCCTTTGTATGTGTGAGATTCATAGACTCTGATATTAAAATATATTGAGACAACTTTATACTGCAGGTTGTAACTTCTGATCTAAAACATAGATTTTCCTCTTTAAGTCTTCATCTGTCTCAGTGGCTGCACTTGCATTCTGGTGTCCCTATTTAAATTGTTTGATGTAGGTGCTGGGGCCTGTAAGAGACTTAAGGGTGATATCATACATAGGTTGGAAAATCTCTTCTAGATTGACTTTTTCTTGTACATATTTACAATTTGGTCTTTAGGGCATGTTCCCCACCCTGCTCCCAAATAAATCACACACAGGGGCTTATTTTTATTTGTGAATACCCACCCTTCCTTAACTTGGCTTGTTTCCTGCTAGCTTTTCTTATCTTTAAATGATCCTGTCTATCTTTAGCCTCTGGGATTTTTCCATTCCTTAATTCTGTGCATCTTACATTCACTATTGCTCTATTTTAGAATATCTGGATGTTCCCTGATTTTCTTGCTCTTTCATCTCCCCTGCTGGATTTCTCATATTTATTCTCTCTGCCTTCCAACCTTGCCTATCATTTCTTCTGCCTTGATATTGGTCAGTCAGCATTTTATTAGACCTTCCGGTACTCCAGACATGCAAATTATCACAGCTTAATAGAGCTAAACAAACTCCACAGTAAAGAATTCAAGGCATGTTTCCCATCATCATTTAATATATGTTCCATGGCATAAATGAATTAATATATCTTAAAATAAATTTCCACAACATCACCTCTTAGTGATCAGCAAGAGTTTGATGCACACAGTCCTTAAAGGTACTTGGTTTATTGATCATTTAAATATGTGGAGTGAATTCTTCCTGGGAAGACGTATTAAGGCTATAGCAGTTGTATCTCTACAATTACAGGACATGGTTCTGAGACTGCACTGTTTTGTTGACTCAGGTGTCTTTGGTTCCTAGCTGTATGTTTCCCAGGGCAATGAAATTACTTACCTCTTAATTGCAAATTAAACCCATACATTAATGGGCTGTACCACCTCTGCATTTTCAAATTACAATTTTGAGTCCTGTAGTCAACTATCCATTGCAGTTACCACAAAAGGAATTCTGGTGGAGAATGTCTCCTGCATTCAAATCCAAATAGGGAGACTACTATCTTGTGTACACAACATACACAACAGGGGGAAATGGTAGGCAATCAGCAACTGGATTTACCATGATGGAAAAGGTCCAGAATGTGGCAGGGTTAGTAACTTCATGATAGCCCAAAATTGGGTTTGTGGTTGTCAGTCGTGAAGGCCCTGTGGATTTTGTTCACATTGTTCTTGAGTTACGCTGTATTCCTCTTGTGCATTATTGTCTGATTAGCCTCCTTCAACATTTGTATACATCCTTTAAAAACCAAAACCATTGGTTCACGTTAGCAAGGGACTTGCTGTTGAATGTGGCACAATTCTGCAACGAATCTGGGATATATCTGGGATAAATCTCTTCTTCACATGGAAGACGGGTTTTGAAACATGCTATCTTGTACTTTCTGCTCACCATGTCCTGTCCCTCATGTCTCAGGAAGATCTGTTTAACTGAAGGAAGGATTATTCTAGGAGCCAGGGTTCTGCCTTGATTCCACTGGTGAAGAATTCTAAAGTTGTGTTGTGCACTTTTCTTTGGGCTCTGATGTGGGTTGAGTGCTTGAAATCCCCACAGCCTCCTATGGTAATATATTATCGGCTGTTCCTAGAAGGGAAAAAGTGGCTTGGGAAGGTGTGTGAGATTCCCATGGTCCCAGATTGAGAGTTGCAGCAGCTGATGCTGAGACCAGGGAGCTGTTCCTCCCCCAACTGGGTGGGAACCAGCAGCCAGAAACTGGTTGAACATGCTTCTTGCCTGGCGCTATGTGTCCTATATCTGCTTGTCCTTTTTATTCCTTGAAATTCCATTGGACATGGCAGCAGCCTTTGATCTCATCACATTGTGAAATTTGCCGGTTCTTAATGTCATAGCAGAGCATCTGGAGCCAGATTGTGCTGAGAATATGCCTGATATTGACATTCCTTTGAATTGCTGATACCTGTTGTTCTTGGGTTGTCATCATGGAAGACATATGTGCCAAATTCAAAGAGCCCTCATCTATCTAGTATGTTCCAGAAGTTCTGCACTTTTAATATTGAACATTTACGTTCAGGATTTATCTGGAGTTAATTGTATCGAGCTTGTAACTGGTATCTCATGTGTACAGTAGTAATCCATTACTAAAGTGTTTGTAGAGAGTATAAATGGTGTCATAAAACCTTACCATATATTAGGAGACATTAAGTCACACAAAGCAGAATTTAGCTAATTTAGTTCTCCTTCCCGAATAGGCCAGATTTATTTGACCTATATGCTAACCACACCTGTTAGAAATTGATTAGGCAAGACGTGAATGTTTGTTCATCAGGATTAACAGCATTTAAGTTGCATGTCCATAATGAAAGAGAAAATCCTGATTTTAAAACCAGTGAAATGTAAACAGAACGTAAAAGAACAGTCCTCTAAATTGCTGTTCAAGGTTCATAATAGGGTCAAACCAAACAATAAATCCTGGTTTAAATTAAAGTTTTACTTATTCTAGAAGAGTTTATCTCCAGCTTTTGGAAAAATGGATTTGAGGAAAGATAATGTATGTTGATTGACGTCCCGTGAACTGTATCTGTAGCATAACACGACTTTGCCCTCATTATCTTCTTGACAAAACAACCACAATTCTTGGATTGCAAGTTCATAGTACCCCAGAGTTCTAAAATTACCAGTCTATGCCACTTCAGGCTATGTCCAAGCTCTAAAAAAAATAAATAAAATAAAAAATGACTTGCATGTGGAGCCTGGCTTCTCCCTTTAGACCATAATAGGAGTAATAGTACACTGCATACACTTCAGGGAAAAACACTCTAGGCAATAATGAGGTTAAAACTTGTAATTTAAGGCAGTCAGATGCATGGGTCTCAATCAATACAAGGGCATGATGGTGCAGTTTAAGAGGATTTTGGTGTTATTTTTCCACATGTATTCATTACTTCCATGTGAATGAAAACACAGAATTGGTGTGTGTACAGTGTCTGGAGGGAAGCTTGAACTACTCAATGTTCAGTTTCCAATTAGAGTGATCTCCTGTATAGATGTCTAGAATCAGAAAACACAGATATTTATGACTCATAACAGTAAAAAATATAGTTATGAGGTAGCAGTGAAAGCAATATAATAGTTGTGATGTCGCCAGAACCGGAAGAACTAACATATTACAATGACACATCATTAGGAAACTTGGGAACCAGAAGTTTAGATTAATGAGTCCTAGGGCCCAGGCTTGCCTCACACTATTTAAATAAGGAGTTGTTTGTAATTTTATATAGCTGCTTATTCCTGGGAAGGCAGTTTTGCATCCAGGCAGGACATTGATTATTCTATGAAAAGAAGAAATACAACAGTGAATCTGTTTCTTCCAATTCCTGCAGCATTTATGGTGGACTTACCCATGAAGAGGGACCTGTGTATGAAGGGAATTCACTGACTAACTATAAATAGTGGTGGACACAGAAGAAAAAAGTAAGGGGCAAGAAGGAGTTTTGATTCCCTGCTTTTATGGTATCTGACATTAGCACTGAGAACTGAGAAAATCACTTTTTTTCATGCCAGATATTTTACAGTTGACTAACTATCAAATTGTGTAAATGCACCTCATTTCTTTTACAATCAGTTCTCCAGTTCAGGGAATTCTTGGCTCTTTCCAGTCATGGATATAATGAATAGAGAATGGAACAACCTTTGGGTTTATGACTAAGGGTGGTATAGCTGGGCATTGACATAGATAGACTCTCAGTTTTCTGAAGAATGATGACACTTATGTTCATAAAGGCTGTATTAAATTGCACTTTTACAAGTGCATCCCTTCCTTACCAGCATGAGCTGTCCTTTACATGTTTAACATTTGCCATTCTCAAAGTTCTAAGAAGTAATCAAAAAGTAGTTTTGATTTGGAGTTCTCTGGTGGCTAATGGTATCAAGCATTGCTTTAAGTGTTTCTCAGCTACTTGACATATATCTGCTGAGAAATCTTGGCTTATATACATACCCCATTTTTTATTTGGATTATTTAGATTTTCAAATGTAGGCAGATGTTTTGTTCTACCTGCAGCTCTCCAATAAACACACTGAGGCTTATATTAATTATAAATGCTCAACCAATAGCTCTGCCTTATTGCTAACTAGCTCTTACAACTTAAATTAACCCATTTCTATTAGTTGTTGTGCTGCCCAAGGTTCTTGACATTAGCCTATTCATCATCTTCTCTTCCTTCCTTTCTGTCTGGTTCATGACTTCACTGACTCCAACATTTTTCCCTGAATTATCCTAGTTTGATCCAGCCACCCAACTCTGCATGCCCTGCTGTAGGATTTTGAGCTCGATGTTAATGGCTGAGAGTAAAACAAATTCATATTATACAGAAGAGATTTTCTACAGCATACACCTAGATTTTTTTAGTTTTTATATACTTTTAATTTAGCCTCTACTGTATGTGGAGTTGTTAAATATCTAAAACCATTTCTTAAGCTGACCCTTTGCCTGATTGCCAGTGTCCTTGGACTTACACAATCATTGCAGTTTCATGGGGTCCCATTTATTAATTGATTTTCAATTCAGAATGTTTTCCCCTGTGCCAGTGTATTCAAAGCTTTTACACACTTGGTCTTGTTTCTGCTTCAGTGTGTCTGATTTCTTGGGGACTTTGACACACTGGGCTTGAGTGTTGTGCAGGGGATCTACATGAATCTATTTCAATTTTTCATGCAAAAAATTAGTTTCAGTGGTACCATTTGTTGAAGTTGCTGTGTTTTTTTCCCCATTTTGTATTTGTGAATTTCCTTATCAGAAATCAAGTGTCCACTTGTGTTTTGTTTGATGTTGGGGCTTTTAATTCATTCCATTGATGCACTTGTCTGTTTTCCTGCCAGTGCCATGCTATTCTTTTACTGTTGAGTTGTTTTACCTAACTTTTTTTTATTCATCTGAAGTTACAAACTGTACTTTCTCAGTCTTTGATGAAGTGTGTTGTAAATTTTATGGGTATTGTGGTGGATTTGCAAATTGTTGTTAGAGGGATGGCCTTTTGACTGGGTTAATGATATTGATCATGAGTACTGGAAATCTTTCCATCTGCTCATATGATCTTCAAACTCTTTCTTCCTATACTTAAAGATTTTTTAGCACACAATGTCTCACTTGTTTGTTAAGAATTACTTAAACATATGTTATATTATTGAGTATGTTGTGATGAGTACTGATTTCTTTACTTCTTCCTCAGTTGTTTGCTGTTTTTATGTAGAAAGACTACTGCTTTTTTGTTTGTTTGTTTGGTTTCTTGTTACTCTACTACCCAGTCACTTTATTGAAAGTGTTTATCACCTGTTCTTCCCTTGCAGAGTTTTTAATACCAATGATGTGTACTTACAGGAAACAATAGTTCAATATCTTCTTTTCAAAATTATACTCCATTGATATCTTTCAGTTGATTTATTGATCTAACTAGTACTTCAATGTTGAGTAGATATACAGTGACACCCTTGTCTTGTTTTCCAGGTTTTATCAGATGTAATTTGTGTTTCTCTCTGTTATATTTTATGTTGTCTATAGGCTTGCTGTAAATATTAACCATTATGTAAATATATGCATCTCTCTAATCTATATAAGATTTTTATGATGTTTTCTGGTCTACACACACACACACACACACACACACACACACACACACACACACACACACACTTTGGGAATGTGAATATACCCAAAGCCTTGACTAATGCTTATTACACTGGGCAATTTCTGGAGAAATGGATAACCAGTCAGGAAAGGAAAAAAAATCCCAATATTATTGTGCATGACAGACACAATGCAAACATTTTTTCCCTAGTAAAAAATGCAAAATAATTTCTTAGGTTAAGGCTTCATGAGTAGAAAGACTATTAGGACACATGACATATTTTATTTGTCATTTGGAGGGATAAAGAAAAACATATTTGTTGGTGTGGTCTATTGTGTGCTTTTCCAGAATTTGTTTCACTGTGAATACCAGGCTGTCCTGGAGATCATTTTGTAGACCCAACTACCTTCAAACAGAAAGAATTCCCTCTACCTCCTGAATGCTGAAATTAAAAGGCCTTTGTCACCACACTTACAGATAGTGTCCTTTATAACGTTTTTATAACACCAATGTTCAGTAATTAACAAGGGAAATAATAGCACCCAGAAAAGCATGTGCTGCCTAATAGTAATATTTGATTTATTGGATTCACCCTCAACCTAGGCAACCTGGCCCTGTTCCTACTCCCAAAGACTTCTCTTCCGGGCCTGGTGGTTTCTCCTCAGCACCTGACTGTCACTTCACACATGTCCTCTCTAGGGCCTGTTTCTTCTTAGGGAACCTTTCCAGGTCACAGGCTTGTCTAATGCTCAGGTTCCTTCCATGCTCTGGATTCAACCTTCTCTAGTTTCCACTGGTAACCTTCCCTTCCCTCCTGGATCTGGCTTTCAGAGATGATAACTCTACACTGACATCTCAAAGGCTGTCAAAGGTTGGAAGGCTAAGCCTTGCATTCATTAAGTGACTCCATAAGGCAGTGCATTCAAAGGCCATGAGGAGCTGGGCCAATGGAACCTCCATGTCCCCAGTTGCAAGGGCCCCAACTGCAGAGCCTGGTTCTAAACTGCTTCCCTCCTCTTTATCAGCAAGCAACTCCTGCCAATTTTCTCTTTCTCTTTCTGCCCCCAATTGGTTGACACCTACCACTGCCTTCACTCCCTTTCCCAATAAATTCCTATAGGCTTGTTGAGTTTGTTTGATCCATTTTCATCACTCAATGCTGCAGCAAAGAATGACATGAACAATTAATAATAATAATCTGTAGAAGAACTAACTGTAAGTAGTGAATCTCTTCGGCTAGCTACATTGTTCAAGTTAAGAGCATTTCTTCCTCTTCCAGAGGACTGGACTTCTATTTCTAGCCCCCAAACCTGGTGTCTCAAAACCACCTGTAAATAAAGCTCCTGGTGATGATGATTTCTTCTTATCTCCATGGACACTTGGATGTGTATGTACATATGTGTATATAATTCAGGGTAGCACACACACACACAGGGTTTCCCTTTGTAGCCCTTGATGTTCTTCAACTCAGAGATACACCCACTTCTGTATCCAGAGTGCTGAGTTTAAAGGCTTGAAACATCATTGCTTGGCTAAATTCTCTCTCTCTTTCTTTCTCTCTCTCTCTTATTTTTTGTTTCTTTGTTTTTGTTTTATCTTGTGTTGTTTTAGGTTTTTGATATAGGGTTTCTCTGTGGCTTTGAAACCTGTCCAGAAATTTCTGTGTAGACCAGGCTGGCCTCAAACTGACAGAAATCCAACTGCCACTACATCCCAAGTGGTGAGTGGCATCAATGCCTAGCTGTTAAATTCTTTTTTTTTAATTCATTTGCTTTCCTGATGATTGAAAAGGAATTTGCCAATTAAGTACCTTCAGTAAAGCTCCAGAGGGAAAGTGTTAAGCATCTTTGTCTAGACTGGAGGTCACTGCCACAATTCCTCTGTGATGCCTAGTTTAAAAACTTGTCCATCTGTGGGTCCGGTAGATCCAGTTTGAACTTCCTGTAACTCCAGGACTCAGAAAGCTAATGTGGGGAGACAGCCAGTGTTTGAGGCCAGTCTAAGCAACATAGAAAGACTGTGTCTCAAAAAGAAAAAAAAAATCAAAAACCAAAATACTTTAGAGGCACAGTGACACACACTTGCAACCCAGCACTTAGGATGTAAAGGTAGAGGCAGGAGAATCAGGCCTGCAAAGGTCCTCTTATGCTAATAGAGAGCTCAAGATCAGTGTTCCCTATATGAAATCTTGTGTACAGTAGGAAAGTATCCACAGACAAGCACAAAAATTTGAAACCAAAACAGAATAAGTCAAAACCTTATTATCTTTGATACCCGTACTTAGACCGCAGATTTAATCAAGCTGAAAACTAAATATTTTGAAAATATAAAGATATTTAAATTTGGGGAGTATTTGCAGACTGAAAAAAAAAAAAGGTTCAAGGGAACCTTTACACAGCAACAAAAGCATATGTAAGATACATAATCACTTATAAACAGGGAAATCTTCTAACGTGTTGAAAAAATAATTCAACCCTAACCTTGACATGTATTGCGGTAAATAAAGATCAGGATAAACAAATAGGCCGAATAGATGTTTATTCAGGGAGAAATAACTTACGACCTAGACAGATGAACACCAGGAAATTCATCCCGATCCTCTCCTGTCCGACTCACGCCAGAAAGAGAGCGCCTTCCTGCCCCCCTCAGACCTCCTTCCTCAGGTCACCTCCGCCCATCGCTCCACCCCCCAATGGGCGTGGTCAGTGCTACAGAAGGACTATCTCACTACAATTCCCCTTTTAGTCTAAAGAAAAGATTTAGGCTTAATACAAAACTATATACAAAACAGTGAATAAGAAATGTGCTCTAAGAAAAGGAAAATCGAGAACAAAATGACCTACATATCTAGTCCTAGGGTGAGGGCATAATGGAGTTTACAATAGAGTTGTCCTAAGCTGGAAAACGTAAGTCTAGTACCTAATATATCTAACTAGGAAGAGAGAATAATAGTTGTGATAGTTTAATCTTCAACCTCATCAAGACCTGAGAAGGAAATTAACCATACTAGAGTAGACAGGAAAAGCGGATGGACAACTTCCAAAAGGTGCAGCAAGGACAGAAACAGCAAGCCACCTGAACAGTCACCCTAGGTCTCACAGCGACGTTGGTACACCCAGATTTGGCTAAGGCCAAGAGAACTTGACAGACCACAACAACAGCAGGGAAATAGAATGCTGTCTTACCCTGACTTGGCAAGGTCAAGCAGTCTTCTATATTTGTCTCCTGCAAGCACATAGGACTGCATGTCCAAATCAGTGGTCAAGGTGGGGGCAATTCTATGCCCAACAGGCCATTAGCTGAGGCGAGATTGAACTCCAGCAGGAGCAACAACAGTGTCCAACATATTTTCGGGAAAGTGCACGGTGTTGTCAGGAGCAACAGTGTCTCATGTCAATGGAGTACTAATATTAATACATTTAAGTGCCATGTTCTGCATGTCTATGAAGTGATTGAAGATTAAGCATCTATATCTGACTAATCTCATAGGTACAGGAAATGTGAGTGAAGATAATCTGTAATACTCGGGAACTTAGCTAAAAAGACTGATTAAAACTTTCCTGAGTAAAGCAGGAACAAATACTTAAACAATATAACTATTTACATATACCTACATGTAAATCCCTAAAATAGAGGTAGAGTATAAGTGTCAAGACAAGAGGTAGAACTATAAAGGGGAGCAAGATAAATATCCCAAATTGTATCAATATACAAAATGTCTTGAATACAGGAAAAGTATACATACATAGAATATGGTAAAAAATAATGTGCATAAAACATTGTAAGTGGAAATATTTAACACAATATAACAAAAAATAAACTTAATTTTACATAGCTTACCACATAAGAATACACAACAATGTAAGCTGTAAAATACTATCTCATTCTTACTCAAATTCTCAAGAAAATAGGCTAATCTACCTATATCCCATCTAAACCATACCTTTACCAACCATTCCCTATTCCTGTCTAAAAGATAAACCCGAGTGTAAGCATCACCCAATCCCAAATAACTAAAACCAACCCAAAGACGATGACTATTATCCCAAAATTCCAAGGGTAGGGAAAGGGGGCGTAGTCATATTAAGATTACTTCCTGCTGAAATGGGACGATGATTGCTCCAATGGATCCTGTAGGAAGAAAATTTTTAGCAACCAAATTTCTCAACAGAACTGGCTGTGACATATTTAGTTAGTCACTGTGTGGCAGAAAATTCTTGACTGTAGTTCTATTTGAAACTGGCCAGGGTGTAATAAAAAATACAAAAAGGAGAGTCTATCAACTACTTAATATATAAAATAGGTCTACAGAAAATTAGACCACAAAAAGTACAGATCAGAAGAGATCGCTACCAGACTCTTAATGATCTTCAAAAATTACTAGGAGAGATTTCTCAACTGCAAACCATAATTGGAGTAGAAGGGCATGATTTGAAAAACTTGAAAATGGCCCTAAAAAGAGATAAGGACTTGAATAGTCCACGAATACTATCAGCTGAAGCTGAGAAGGAATTAAAATGGGTAGAAAAGAGGATACTAGAAGCACATGTGGACCGTGTGGATCCAAACCTAGACTGTATTCTGGTTATATTACCATCTAGAGAATATTCTTCAGGGATTTTGATGCAGAGAGAAGATATCATATTAGAATGGATATTCCTACCACATAAACAGAATAAAAAACTAAAAACATATATAGAAAAGATCTCTGACTTGATTATAAAAGGTAAATTAAGACTTCGTCAGCTAATAGGAAGGGACCCAGCAGAAATTATAGTGCCTTTAACTAATGAGGAAATTTCTTCCTTATGGAAAGATAACAAATATTGGCAGAGAGCTTACAGTAACTTTTTGGGAACAATTAGCAACAACTATCCCAAAACTGAGAGAATCAAATTCATAAAGAAAACGAGTTGGATCCTTCCACGCATTGTAAGAAAAACACCTATTTCTGGAGTTCATACATTCTACACTGATGCAAATAAATCAGTTAAGGCAGGATATAAATCAGAAAATATTAACAAAGTGGTTCAAAGCCCTTACAATTCTGTACAAAAGGCAGAATTGTATGCCATTCTCATGGTACTTATGGATTTTAAAGAACCCCTCAATATAGTTACTGACTCTCAATACGCAGAGAGAGTCGTTTTACACATTGAGACTGCAGAATTTATTCCTGACAATACAGAATTAACTTCATTGTTTATACAGTTACAAGATACTATCAGAAAGAGGACTCATCCTATATATATAACACACATCAGATCCCATACGGGTCTGCCAGGTCCTCTAGCACAAGGTAATGATGAAATTGATCGTTTATTAATAGGAAGTGTGCTAGAAGCCTCAGAGTTTCATAAGAAACACCACGTGAACAGTAAAATTTTAAAAAAGGATTTTTCTATCACTTGAGAACAAGCCAAGGAAATAGTAAGGAAATGTCCTACTTGCTCATTCTATAACCACACTCCTTTACCACCAGGCAGTAACCCTAAAGGTATAAATAGAAATAAAATATGGCAAATGGATGTGTTTCATTTTGCAGAATTTGGAAAATTAAAATATGTACATCACACTATAGATACATTTTCAGGGTTTCAATGGGCTACTGCTCTGAGCTCTGAAAAGGCTGATTCTGTTATAACACACCTTTTAGAGGTAATGGCCATTATGGGCATACCTGCACAAATAAAAACTGACAATGCTCCAGCATATGTCTCCAGCAAATTGAAAGAGTTTTTTGAGTATTACAAGATAAAGCACATAACTGGTATACCACACAATCCTATGCTCCACCCCCCCAATGGGCGTGGTCAGTGCTACAGAAGGACTATCTCACTACAGACATGTATATTGCAAGTGACATCCTTTGGGTAGTTGGGTACCTGTAATCAAGATCCAGCAATCCCAGGTATCTCAGATACTAAGACAGTAAATTAGTCTACCTTATAGGCAGGAGTTCCAGACCAGCCATGGGATCAATACAAGAACTAAAAGAAAATTTAAAATTCAAGTAAGCAGTTCTCAGGAAGTTTAGACCCTTGAGTATTCAGGTATGGGTATGTACAGTGTGTTTTCAGAAAACTGACATAAGTCATGGCAATGAACTTGTCATAATTTTGTTAGAATTAATCTCTCACTCTGTGCCTATTTGAAATCCTTTTTTTTTTTATCACCTTGATATCATGAAACGGAAAATCCAACTCATTTAAAAAAATTTTTGAGCACATTAGACAACATACTTGTTTTAAATTTAATAAATAAAACTGTTTCTGTGGACGTGGGGTGTTGTTAAGTTTTTTCTACCCAAGGCAAATGGTAAATTAAGTATTTTATTGGGAAACAACTTACACATGTGAACAATCACAAACTGACACACTGATATCACATAATTAAAGTTTCCATATGCGAACAGTTTCTCTTATGAGCTCTCATTCCTGTAACCCATGTGTTGAGTGTCTTAAAGTCTCCACAATTTTCCTACAACATGAATTGGTTCATGTAAAAGAAAGCAATCATGAAGAATTGGGCTTAAAGAACACAAATCATTTGAATGAGGTTTTCATGTAAATAAAGACAAGCAGGGTTCCCTTATCAGTGAATTCCTATGACTTTTGTAGACATGAGTTTGCATGTGAGAACAAAACAGAGACAGTGTAATACTTGAACTGATTGTTCACATGTCAGATATTTTTATCTCCAGAATCCTATGTAACTCAATGTACGTTGGCTGAAGATCACACAACATCCTTTCTAGTAAGATTACTTTACATAAGGGTATTCTTAGTCTGACAAAGATTATTATGATAAGCAAAGTACACAACTTTACCACTTGGTATACATTCAGTGTCTTTCAAGTATGCATTCTTTTTATGACTTCAGAAAGCCATAGGATGTGTAAATGGTTTACTACTTTGATGGCATTCATAAGTTTTCTCCATAGTTTGTATTCTTATATAACTTTAAAGCACATCATATGTTGTGAAAGCTTTACAACATTGATTACATTCATAGGGTCTTTCTCTAGTATGTGTTCTTTTATGATGTACCAGATGGCTGTGTTGTGAAAAAGCTTTACCACATTGATTGCATCCATAAGGTTTCTAACCAGTATGTGTTCGATGATGAGATTGGAAAGTATTGACACGTGAAAATGTTCTACCACATTGATTACATGCATAAGGTTTCTCTCTAGTATGTGTTCTTATATGAGTTTTAAGCTGAACATTACTTGCAAATGTTTTACTACATTGATTACACTCATAGGGTTTCTCTCCAGTATGTGTTCTTGTATGACTTTTAAGCAAATCATATGTTGTGAAAGCTTTACTACATTGATTACATTCATAGGGTCTCTCTTGAGTATGTGATCTTTTATGACGTACCAGAGCATTGTGTTGTGAAAAAGCTTTACCACATTGACTACATCCATAGGGTTTCTCTCCAGTATGTGTTCTATGATGAGATTGGAGATTACTGACACGTGAAAATGTTCTACCACATTGATTACATGCATAAGGTTTCTCTCCAGTATGTGTTCTTATGTGAGTTTTAAGCTGACCATTACTTGCAAATGCCTTACTACATTGATTACATTCATAGGGTTTCTCTCCAGTATGTGTTCTATGATGAGATTGGAGATTACTGACACGTGAAAATGTTCTACCACATTGATTACATGCATAAGGTTTTTCTCCAGTATGTGTTCTTATATGAGTTTTAAGCTGACCATTACTTGCAAATGATTTACTACATTGATTACATTTATAGGGTTTCTCTCCAGTATGTGTTCTTATATGATGTTTAAGCACATTATATGTTGTGAAAGCTTTACTACATTGATTACATTCATAGGGTCCCTCTCTATGTGATCTTTTATGGTGGAGCAGAGTAGTATGTTGTGAAAAAGCATTACCACATTGATTACATCCATAGGGTTTCTCTCCAGTATGTGTTCTTATATGACTTTTAAGCACATCATGTGTTGCGAAAGCTTTACTACATTGATTACATTCATAGGGTCTCTCTTGAGTATGTGATCTTTTTATGACGTACCAGAGCATTGTGTTGTGAAAAAGCTTTACCACATTGACTACATCCATAGGGTTTCTCTCCAGTATGTGTTCTATGATGAGATTGGAGATTACTGACACGTGAAAATGTTCTACCACATTGATTACATGCATAAGGTTTCTCTCCAGTATGTGTTCTTATGTGAGTTTTAAGCTGACCATTACTTGCAAATGCCTTACTACATTGATTACATTCATAGGGTTTCTCTCCAGTATGTGTTCTATGATGAGATTGGAGATTACTGACACGTGAAAATGTTCTACCACATTGATTACATGCATAAGGTTTTTCTCCAGTATGTGTTCTTATATGAGTTTTAAGCTGACCATTACTTGCAAATGATTTACTACATTGATTACATTTATAGGGTTTCTCTCCAGTATGTGTTCTTATATGATGTTTAAGCACATTATATGTTGTGAAAGCTTTACTACATTGATTACATTCATAGGGTCTCTCTCTATGTGATCTTTTATGGTGGAGCAGAGTAGTATGTTGTGAAAAAGCATTACCACATTGATTACATCCATAGGGTTTCTCTCCAGTATGTGTTCTTATATGACTTTTAAGCACATCATGTGTTGCGAAAGCTTTACTACATTGATTACATTCATAGGGTCTCTCTTGAGTATGTGATCTTTTATGATGTACCAGAGAGCTGTGTTGTGAGAAAGCTTTACCACATTGACTACATCCATAGGGTTTCTCTCCAGTATGTGTTCTATAGTGAGACTGGAGATTACTGACACGTGAAAATGCTCTACAACATTGATTACATACATAAGGTTTCAATCCAGTATGAATTCTTTTATGAATTAATAGATACCAGTGTTGTGAAAAAGCTTTACCACATTCACTACATTCATAGCGTTTCTCACCAGTATGTGTTCTTTTATGTTTTTTTGAGATGATTGCATAGTAAAAAGACTTTACCACATTGATTACAATCTTGTGTTTTCTCTCCACTATGTATTCTAGTATGTCTTTTAAGCATAGTATGTCTTGCAAAAACTTTACCACATTGACTACATTCATAGGTTTTCTCTACCAAGTGTTTTCTTTCATGGAGTTGGTGGAAACTTTGGCATGCAAAGACTTCACCATACTGAAGACTTCTATATGGTTTCTCTCCAGTGTGAATTTTTTCAATCCGTTGAAGATGCCTGTAACATACAAAGTTATTCACACATTCATTGTGTATATTCACAGGATTCACTCCCGTATGGCTTCTTTTATTACTGCAAAGATAATTAGCATATGTAAAACTTTACCACATGCATGATAAAGAAACTTAGTACATGCATAAAATAAATTTATAATTTGGCTTAATTGTAGACAAGAATAAGATATTGAAATTTACTTTCATAATGCTTCCCTCATGAGGTATTGTCTTGCTTTCAAAGAAGATACCTGTGATTCAGAGTATGAGCCTTTATTTCATGGCCCACATTTACTGCATATGTTTACATGAGATTTCTCACATAATTGAAAATAATTGGACCATCTCAGACCTTTGCCATATTTATTGCATTTATCAATTTTTCCATTGTATAAATCATAATACACTGGCCAAATATACCAGTACAAATGGAAACATTCACATTCATATGGATTTACTGCAGTGTTTTTCTTGATATTTTTCAGATGATCTTGGAATACTGATAAATTTCAAACTCATTTAACACTCAACAAATATTTTCAAAGTGGGGACTACTGAATATCTTTATTTTCTTCTCAATGTCCTAAGAGAGAGAGGTATGTTTCTTCTTTCCATATTCTAAATTCACATGGCTTGTGCTTAGAGTAACATATATTCTTTTTTTTTCCCCTAGGTTTTCTGATACATAATGTCTCTGTGTAGACCTGGATAGCCTGGAACTCACTTTGTAGACCAGGCTGATTACAAAATTTTGGGATCCACCTTCCTCTTCATCATGAATACTGAAATTAAAGCCATGGGCCACAACTACCTGACTCAACATATGATATACTTATTAAAGTATCAATATCAATAAAAAGGTTTCCACATTGCATTCACACACTTTGACTTTCTTTTCCTCACAGACATGTGTTATAGGGATTAAGGTTTCTCCACAACAAACTTCTTGACACTCATAAAATGACCCTTTCGATATACATAGAAAAGTCACAAATATATAAGTAATGCCTGCTTTACTACAGACTATTTTCTTAGTAGGATTGGACATATACTTATGACCTATGAAACATGTATACTGTTTCAAATATCTGAATAGTATGAAACTCAACAGACGGGCATATCTACAGCATAGATCTCCAGGCACTACAATTCTAGGGTGATATCTGTTAAGGAATTGTTTCCTTCTCTTTTTACATGAATGCCTTGTAAAAACAGAAGAGCTACCTTTCACTGATGCACATGATTTGGGCAAAAAATAAGAACCATATCTATACTTTAAGCTGCACTTATTTTCCCTGTTTAAATTTTTTAAGTGTGTCTCTTCACTAAAATTTCCAGAATACATTAAAATATCTTTAGAGCAAAATTTTCATAAATTTACATGTGAAGATTTACCTTCTATGTCTTCTAGAAGTTTGCCAATGATCTTCCATATTATGGTCATCCCAAATGTAGCCTGAAATAACAGAATATATATTATGTATTATTGTAAATTGTACAAAATTTCTGTTAATAACTTCATTGACACTTTGAACCATGCCTCATTCACCAAAGTTTCCCTTTTCTCAATTAAAATTACAGAATAGTATCCATAACCAAGAAACATTGGGTCTCTTATTTTAAAATATGAAGGAAAATACAGTCTCACCTGTAGTAGTGAGGTTCCTGTAGGTGTCCAGCATCACATCTGTGTAGAGACATTTCTGAGAAGGATTTAGCAAAGCCCATTCTTCCTGAGTGAAGTGGATATACACATCATCATAGGTCACTGCATCCTACAATAAACCATACATGTGAGACAAAGTCTAATACACTCACTGTGAATACAAAGATCTTTGACAATATACTTATATAAATCTGGAGCCTCGCACACTTATTTCATGACATGGTCATTATAATGCATTCACCTAATCCATTTAGAAGAAAAGTGAACAGGAGTTTAACATGCACCATTTCTTGGCCCTTTAAGTAGCATATAGCCATGAGAAAAAAAAAAAGATCCCAATAAAGGGCATACAGTCATAAAGGGAGAGGCAAGCTACCAGAACAATCTATTGAGAACACATCAGAAATAAATTGTACAATAGGGACAGCCTGTCACTGAAATACCCCAGGATCTGGGAACAACATCCGCCTTTGATAGGTTTTCATTGCTGTTAAGAGACACCATGGACCAGGGCAAAACTTTCAAAGGTAACATTTAATTGAGGTTTCACACTGAAAATTTCAGAGGTTCAGTTAATCAACATTATGGCAGGGGCCATATCAGCATGCAGACTGCTGCAGTCCTTGAGGTTAGAGTCCTTGTAGCATGACTCAGAGGCAACAGGAAGTTTCTGATACACTGGGCATCATTCTGAGAATAAGAAACCTCATGTCTCATCCTACAGTGATGTGATTCCTCTAACAGGGTAAAGTCCACTCCAACAAAGCCACACCACATCTGCTATCACTATTGGGAACTCACAGAGTATGGACTGACAGTTGGGGGACCTTCATGGCACCAAACTAGACCATCTGAATGTGGCTGACTCTTAGGTGACTTGTTCTGTTTGGCGGCCCCGGCAGTGAAACAAGGGCCCATCCCAGGAGTACATGAGTAATATGAAACAATAGGTCAATTTACTGCCAGGTCATGAGGAAGAAATGCCAGAAGATGAGAAAAGTCTGGGAGGCAGAACAAAGAAAAGATGAAAGCTTGGTCAAGGGTGTTTTGCTGAAGCTATGTATTACTCTAAGTAAGCTTCTTATGAGGAATAGTGTCTTGTATACTACTTTCATGGGGGAATGGAAGTAGGGACATCTAGGAATCAACAGGGTTAACATTTAATGGGGCAAACTCAGGAAAATGCTACCCAAATAGTGCAGGGGCAAAACAGGGAATCCCAATAACATTACCGACTAATCCCTCAGTGGTCAGAGGCCCAATAACCACAGTTCCATGTAGTGTGAAGAGTTGTGTAATTGGGATCTGAATTAGCCCCTCCACAAAGGCCCTGGCCATAGACAATTGCATTCTTTCCCAAGCATCTTCCTTGTTTCAAGGGATGAGCTCTATTTTATTCTCAATAGCTCAAAACCTGATGGAAATCACCTAAGGCTACAACCCTGAAGCTGTTATTTGTTCTGCCAAGAACTTTCCTGTGTTTCAGAAGGAACAATGTTACTTCTCCATGAGTGGGGATCTACACAAAAATTCTTGCTTGCTCAGTCCAGCCCTCAACACCTCATTGTTTTCCTTTTCAAACTGTTGTCACCTGGGCTAATCTTGTCCATATGACAGAGCCATGATTTTTCTCCAGAAGAAAATGGATGTTTATGGCACACCGTGACTTAATGTTCATTGTGGCCCAGTAAGGAACCCTTGAACAGCTTGTAAAAGCCCTGCTCCATTGAAATCGGTGGTTAGTCTATTGCCATCGTTTGGAAACATATGTCTGGACTATCCTGGGGAGCAAATATATATTTTAGAATCCTAATCTCTAACATGAGTGGTTAGCATGAAACTCATTTTATTTATTTATTTTTTTATTTAATTTTAGGTGCAGCACTCGCTCAGCTAAATTCTATTTTGAGAGACTAACTATCCACCAAGAATTGATAAATCTTTACTTCAACAACTCCACTCTTCGACAACACAGCTGAATGGTGGAGTGTGGTCCAAAATAAGAATGCCATTTATACATGTAGTTGACTATAACCTAGCAATGGGGATGCAGAGGCAGGTAGATCTCTATGAGATTGGGGATAGCCTGCACCACACAGAAAATTCTAAGTCAGGCTGCAAAGCTACAAGGAGAAATTCTATTTTAATATTATATAGATATACACATACATATAAACATATACATATACACACACATATATATAACCTATATGTGCATGCAAATATATATGAAAAATAATTAAATAATATCATTTAGAGCATGCACAAAATTAACACCCAATTTGGATACTCCCTTAGCCTAGAGACAAGGAGGAGTGCCTGGGCCAAAACTCAAATGACTTGACAGATTTTGATGATCCCTTTTGGAAGACCTCAGCCTCCCAGAGCAATTTATGGGTGGTGGTATAGGGAGGACACTGGGGGAAATAGGAGGATGGCAGGGAGAGAGAACTGGGCTCAATATGTAAAGTAAGGTCTTTTTATTTATATTTTCACAAAAGAAGAAATTTATTTTGATGGCAAAAAAAAAAACAGTAATAACTCTGAATGGATGTGACCCCTAAACTTTAGATGTTAAGAGCAGGACTTCTGGAAGGCACTGAAGTAACCGAACCTCTCCTTCTTTGGTAAATGCCATCCCTGTGCACCAAAACCATAATGGAGCTGACTACACAGAAGTTTATTCACAATTCTACCGCATCAAAATCCTTTCCTCAGAAGCAGACCACATGGAGAAGTATTCATAGGCCACACAGTGGTCTGGGAAGCTGCTGGACCACAATGGGCCTAACTGAACACTGAATGTTGCAGCACATTCCAGTCCAGCCTCCTCCTTGAGGGCCTGCCAAACAGAATTCCATGACTCCCCATCCCACCCTCCCACATCCCGTCACTCACCTTGCTTCAGCTTCTCTGTTCATCCATGAGCTCCCTCCCCTCACAATTCCCCACAGCACCACTCATAGAGAAGCAATCAATCCTCTGGCTCCTGTTCTGATACAAAACCAAGCCTGCAGCATGGCTCAAGGAAATCTCCTTCCAAACCTCAGACTGGAGGGTTGGCTCAATGTCCCTGATTGGCTAATAAGGCTTCAGTGACAAGAGCAGTTCCTCAAGGGTTAGAGTGTTCTTAAAGACACAGCAAGTCCTGCACCTCCTTTGGGCCTGGCTTCTACTCCAGACCTAGGAATTTTAGAGATCTGAACAAACAGAAACTTATTTTTTTAGAGACAAAATTTCCCTGTGTGGTGCCTGTTGTCCTCGAACTTGCTCATTAAACTGAGCTGTTCAATTCCTACATAATTATTATTATTAATATCGTTGTTGTTGCTTTCTAGTAGATTTTTCTCATTACTTATTTAATATTAATTAATTATTTGATTATTTGATTAATTAATTCATTTCTTTTGATGTTTGAAACAGAGTTTCCCTTTGTGGCCCTGCTATCCTGGAACTTACTCTGTAGACCAGAGTCTACTCAGAGAAATCTACTTGCCTCTACTTCCTGAGTGCTGGAATCAAAGACAAAAGCCAACACTACATAGTCAGACACAAATTTCAGTTCACTTACCCATGTCAGCAATAAACAATCCAACCCACTTCCTGCAGTGCCCAGGTTCTATCTCTCTTTCGTCCTCCACAAAAATGTGCAGAGCTTGCTCAGACCATTACACAATGTAGACTGAAATGATTCTCTTATTGAACAGATGGAATGTGTCCCAGAATATTAAAGGTATAGAGAAATTTTTTAGGATACAAATGATGTTTGTTCTGTGCCATCTTGCTGAGGTCTGGAGACCTGAGGGGACTTATTACCTGGTTGTCACAGGCCTCTTAGATAACCATGAGAGAAAGGCAGGAGCCATATTACAAACAAGATGATATATCTTTCTCCTCACAGATGCCAGGGTTACAGGTCTATTGTATTGGAGATTTATTCCTGATATTTGAGTCAAATTCTTGACATATGAAGAATAATGAAAAAAAGTGTCATCTGCATAGTAAGCTGAATACTCAAAGACAATGGTGCTGGGAAGAACGTCTCTATCTATGAGTACTATGTTGAACCAGCACGGGTTCCTCAGTAGGAAGATGAGGAAACAGCTTCATTATTCAATGTTCTCTGTTTGAACAGGATTGGTAGAACATATCTCTCTGTGTCTGTAGAAAGTGGGTTTATTGGAATGTCTCACAGGCTCTGGGGTCAGCTAGTACATCAATGGTGATGACAAATGGAAATTTGAAGAATTCTGTATTTGTTTGGTTTATGGGTGTGGGTGTATCAGCTGGTCTTCAGTACACATGAGTATTTCAAAGAAACGGGCTTTAAAGCTATAAATCGATAAACTCAGCAGGATCCACATGCCATTAAATTTGTGTGGTCCATAAAGGTTTTCTCCTTTATGGTGGTGTTGTGGTATTTTGTTTTGCCAGGTGGTGGCTCATTCCTTTATTCCTGTACTTGGGAGGTAGATATGACTGGGAGGAGAGAGAAATATAAAGTGGAAGAAGGCAAAAGTTTATTGTATCCTAATGGAAGACCCTAGGATCAGAATTTCCCACCCTTTTGGTCTGAGGATTCAGCAGAAGTAAGACCTAGGGGTAGGCTGCTCTGCTTCTCTGATTTTTCATCATTAATCACATATCTGAATCCAGGTTTTAACTATTAAGACCAAGTAGAATTAACTTTACAATTTCCAGTGTAGTGTGTCAAAGCTAAATTGTGGTGTACAAGACTAGAATTGATGGTAATAGAATTGATGGAATAAATATTTATCAATTTGTCAAGTCTATTACTATCTATTGTATGATTGATCATGAGAGAAAATGATTTGTATGAGTATACATGTTATGGGATGTAGATAATTATGTGAAGTTGTGCATCATTATCTGACCTCTGGTCATCCCTCAAAAGAAGATGTACTGAGTCTCATGCCAAGATACACAACATGTATGATGAGCCATACTCTTCCATAGATTTTAGGGCATATGG
This sequence comes from Phodopus roborovskii, assembly GCF_943737965.1. NCBI lineage: Eukaryota > Metazoa > Chordata > Mammalia > Rodentia > Cricetidae > Phodopus > Phodopus roborovskii. The sequence continues at coordinate 48,022 of NW_026125825.1, forward strand.
AAAAAAAGATGTTTGTTCTGTGTATTTTGCTGAGGTCAGGGGAACTGGGTGTACATTTTATCTAGTGGTCACAGGCAATTTAGAATCCATGAGAGAAGGGAAGGAGCAATATCAGAAAGAACATGATATATCTTTCTCCTGTCAGATGCTTTGGTGATAGCTCCAATGCATTGGGAGTTTTATTCCTGAAATTCTTGAAAAATGATTAATAATAAAAACTGTTGTCTTCAGGGTAATTTGAATCCTCTGAGAGAATTGGGCTGGGAAGCTTGCTTCTACAAGCACTGTGGTGACCGAACAGAGCTTCCTCAGGGTACAGTGAGAAAATAGCTGCATTATTCAATGTTGTCTTGAACAGGACTGTTGTCAGATTTCTAAAACAGTGGAGCCATCATCCAGACTTGAGATTGCAGAAAGACTTATTTTCTTGTTTGAGACCTGGTTCCTGTTTTCTTTACTTTTGTTTTTCCCCTGCTTTTGTGAAGTCCCAGTGACAACCATGAAATAAGTGGTTTCAGTTCATCTGACATCAGTGGGAAACTACAGAACATCTTATTTTCTGAGCCAAAATCTCTCAATAGTATTTAGGACAGGGAATAATCACATCATGTGATTGTGTAGTGGCCTGTGAAAGCTAGAGAGCCACCTTGTTTTCAGGAGAAAGGAGTGGGTACAGGATGAGTGCAGTATTTGCTATTGGAGTCAAAGCCAGTGCAGTAGAAATGTGTATCTCTGCTGACCGAGAAAAGGTTTTTGTCTGGTTTGGAAGGCCAGGTCAGGAATCTTTGCACTGTATCTTTAAGAAGGTGATCTTGTTACTCAATCATCACTAGCCAACCAGAACCCTCCTCATGATCTGTCAATAATAAAAGGTACAGGGACCTTCTTAGGCCAGATTCAGGCTTCTCTCTAAAGGATATCTGGCACTTTATTTGTGTGTGCTGTTCTTCGATTATTGCTGCAGTAAGTTCAATGGAGAGCTTGGGAGAGTTCAGGAATCACATGGTCAGTGAGAGGCTGCTGTCCCCAGGATGGAGGAGTACATGGTGTAGTAAATGAATCATGTGTTGGGTCCTCCCAACATCTGAGTGGGAACATGAAGACAGATTTTGCTTCCTGTGGGTTTTCATGAGATATGTGAAACTCCCTGGAATCAATGATATGACTCTTGACTAAAACTTTGTGGGTTGAATCTCTTCAGAGTATTGGGAGCAGGGATCCCTGTGTAGGGCTTTTTAGTCAACTTCAATGAGTTTTTTGTACATCTTTGGAAAGACTACAGTTCTTGGAGACATTTAACAATTTATATTTTACTTTATGTGATGTGATGGAAAAATTAAAAATTGGGGTTAATGGCAAGAAGGAAAAACTACAAAGAACAAGAATCTCTTCTAGTGGATAACTTCCTGATTTCAGAGTACAGACCCCACGTTATTTTCATGAGATACAGGAAAAAAAAAGAAAGAAAGAAAGAAAGAAAGAAAAGAAAACCTTGCAGGTGTGCCAATCAATCTTGATGCCCTTGCAATCTAACTTTGTACTCTATGAAATGCTGTAACCTTGAAAACTCTATGAGCTGAGACTAGGGGTATCAAGCCTCCATTTCACTTTTGTTGTTAGGTAACTTAGCCTTCCAGTAGAGTGAACTCCCAGACTGTTTTGTTCTTCCCAATTAAAACCTTTTGTTTTCACATTTGGGAATAACTTCATTGGACTTGAGGAAACCCAGGAGGTACAAAGTTTTTGGGCTCATCCCAGATTTCCTCCAACCACCCAGGACCTTTAAACCTGAAATATTGAAATAGAGAAAGTAAAGACAACAAAAACAGAAGGAATGCTGGAAATGGAAAAACTGCGCAAAAGATTGTGAACTACAGACACAACATGACCAACAGAACAAAAGAGATGGAAGAGAGAATCTCAGTCATGGAAGATAAACTAGAGGAAATAGATTCATCTACCAAAGAAAATCATAAATCCAACAAATACTTAACACAAAACATCCAAGAAATCTGGGACACCATGAAAAGGCCTAGGAATACATAGGCAGCGAGGAAGGTGAGGAAGACCAGCTCAAAGGTGTCAAAAACATACTAAACAAAATCATCGAGGACAACTTTCCCAATCTGAAGAAGGACATGCACATGAAAGTACAAGAAGTATACTGAACACCAATTAGGCTGGACAAAAGTAAAAAAAAAAAAAAAAAAAAAAAAAAAAAAAAAAACCCTAGAAATATAATAAGGAAAACACCTAAAACACAGAATAAAGAATACTATGTGCAACAAAGGAGAAAGGACATGTAACATATAAAAGCAAAACAATCAAAATTACAACTGATACAACTGACATTTCCATGGAATCCCTCAAGGCCAAAAGGTCCTGGATAGATTTTCTACAAATACTAAGAGTCCACAGATGCTAGCCCAGGCTACTATACCCAGCAAAACAATCATTATAGATGGAGAAAACAAGATATTTAATGACAAAGACAGATTTTTTTTTCCAGTACTTACCTAAAAATCCAACACTACAGAAAGATTTGGAAGGAAAACTCCCACCCACATAAGTTAACTATGCACACAAAATGTAGGCAACAGACAATCTCCCTATACAAGAAACCAAGGGTAATTGAGGTCAAATATATTCACAATACCACTGCCAACATCAAATCTAAAACAAACAAGCATCAATAATCAATGGCCTTAACTCACCCCCAATATTATGGTCTTAACTCACCTATAAAAAGACACAGGCTAACAGAATGGATACGAAGGAAGAATGCAGTCTTCTGCTACATACATGAAACACATCTAAGTTTCAAAGATAGACATTACTTCAGGGTAAAAGGTTGGGGAATATCTTCCAATCAAATGTACACAAGAAGCAAGCAGGCATGGCTATCCTAATATCTAACAAGTTAGACTTCAAACCAAAATGAATCAAAAGAGATGAAGATGCTCATTCAGTATTCATTGCAGGAGAAATCATTCAACACAAAGTCTTAATTCTGAAAATTTATGCCCGAAATACAAAGGAACCCAGAGTAAACCAACTGCCAACATCAGATTGAAAGGACAGAAGCTTATGGTGATTCCTCTAAAATCACGAACAAGACAAGGCTGCCCTCTCTCTCAATGTCTCTTCAATATTGTACGTGAAGTTCTAGCTAAAGCTATAAGACAAGAAAAGGAGATAAAAGGGATCCATATTGGAAAGGAAGAAGTTAAACTATCACTATTTGAAGATGATATGATAGCTTAATAAGCAACCCAATAAACTCTACCAAGGAACTCCAATAGCTGATAAACACCTTCAGCAAACTAACAGGGTACAAGATATACTCAAAATAATCAGTATCCCTACTTTTCTCAGACAACAATGAGATTGAGAAAGAAATCAGAGAAACATAACACTTTACTATAGCCAGAAAGAACATAAAGTATCTTGGAGGAACACTTCCCAAACAAATGAAAGACCTCTATAATAAAAATGTTTGGCTCTAAAGAAAGAAATTAAAGAAGATACCAGAATATGGAAAGATCTCCCATGCTCTTGAATAGGTAGGGTAAATATAGTAAAAATGGCAAACTTGCCAAAAGCAATCTACAGATTCAATGCAATCTAAATTAAAAACCCACCACAATTCATCACTGACCTTGAAAGGATAATAATCATTTTTTTATGGAAAAACAAAAGACCCAGCATAGCCAAAACAGCCCTGTACAATAAAAGAACTTCAAAGGCATCACCATCCCTGACTTTAAGCTCTACTACAGAGTTATACTCCTAAAAACAGCCTGGAATTGCCACAAAAACAAACAAAACAACAACAACAACAAAAAAAAACAGGTAGAACATGGAATGGATTTCAAAAACCTGATACAAACCCACATACGTATGAACACCTGATTTTCTACAAAACATATAAAACATACAATGGGATGAGGAATACATCTTCAACAAATGGTGCTGGCACATTTGGATGATGGTGATTAGAAGACTGCAGACAGACCCAAGTCTGTAGTCATACACAAAACTATGGTCCAAATGGATCAAAGACCTCAACGTCAATCCAACCACACTGAACCTCTTAGAGGAGAAAGTAGGAGGTACGTTTTAACAAATTGGTATAGGAGACCACTTCCTGAACATAACTCCAGGGCACAGACACTGAGAGCAACAATTAATAAATGGGACCTCTTCAAACTTAGAAGGTTCTGTAAGGCAAAGGACACAGTGGAAAGACAAAATGGCAGCCCACAGACTGGGAAAAGATTTTATGTAAGGAGTAAGGTTTTTCCGCCTGTCACGGGTCTGGTCCTGCCATCACGCCAGCCCCAATTAACACACAGAGACTCTATATTTGACATAATGCTATTGGCCTGGTACTAGTTTCTTATCTGCTAGCTCTGCCTTAAGTATTAACCCATTTCTGCTGATCTATGTATGTTCATGTGGTCTTCTTACTGAGGAGCATACTGGCATTCTACTTTCTCCAGACTCTCCATGCTGACTCCTCCTTCCAACTTCCTCTTTCCTCCTTGTCTCTTAGTCCCTCCTATCTTCCTTTCCTATTGGCCAACATTTACAGAATGGCATCTCCCATCAATTTTCACCAATACAACATCAGACGATGGGCTGATCTCCAAAATATACAAACAACTCAAAAAACTAATCAACAAAACACCAAACAACCCTATTAAAAAATGGGGTACAGACCAGCAGAGGAACTAGGATACAAGGTATATTCTAAGAGATTCATATAAAGTCCCTCACAGAACCAGGAAGGCACAAGTCCCCCCAGAACTCAGGGGAAGTGGGGGGGCAGCGAATGGACAGAGTAGTAGGAGAAAACGAGGGGGAAGAAAGGAAAACATGTGCGACCAGGAAGATTGAGACTGGTTAGGAATAGAAGACAGGAAAGAGAGACACAAAGAGAGAGAGAGAACATAAAAGAGGGAGCCAATATTGGTTTGAAGATAAAATTGAACACAACGAAAAGTCTAGAGAACTACAAGACTGCTCCCAACTAACAATTTGAGCTTCCTTGGAAAGGCTACCATAAATGCCCTTCCCAGAGGGTGAGGGAGAGTGAGAGCAACAACTAACTTATCCATGGAGCCCTCAATTAATGCCTGTTGGAAACAGGAGCAAATACCCATACATAAAAACTAAGTCAAAGTAGAACCCAGATGCATGTCGAGAGGACAAGACCAGGTGGCAGAAACACATAGAGACAGCTTACATGAACAAGGAGCAGCTAACGGGCCACCAGACTGATAGCTGGGAAGCCAGCATGGCCGCCCTGAATATGGGTCTCAGCCAGAAGGACTGAGCAGTCTAAGGAACCTCAGACAGCGGAGCCAGGATGTATCCCTGGGACACAAAAGGACTTTGCGAACACATTCCCCATGGAGTGATAACTGCCTTAATCTAGAGACAGGAGAGAAGCACTAGTCCCTACTTCACATGACCTGTCAGCTCTACATGATGCCAACTGGATGGCATTCCCCTACATATGGAATTGGGGTGGGGGGGATGGGAGGGTAGGGTAGTTAGAATGCATGTGAGAAGGCAGCGAGGGTTAAAATGAGGGAAGGAGGGAGTCAAATGCTTTGACTCCAAAATTAAGTTCAAGGACATGTTACTGGGGAAAAGGATTTCTATTATTGTTTCCACAGAAAATGAAAAATTGTGCATTCCTTCCAGACTAATGTGGTTTGATCAAGCCAGACCACCTGATAGAGAATACCAGGTGATCCTACATTCAAAACAGGTGGACAAAGCAGCCTTACAGACTACATGCAGGATTTCTGCCTCTTCATAGAATCCCCCATGACAGTGCCTCTTACCAACAGGAAGTAGTTTGGAAAGAACGACACCCAAATCCCCAAATATTGTCTATAAATGTTTGTTATTATTTAAGTGGACTTGGTTATATAAAATGAAAAAAAAAAAAAAAGAATAGAAGCGTTGATTGAAAAAAAAAAACTTTATAAAATCAAAAATAAAAATGGGGTACAGAACAAAAGAAATAATTCTCAATAGAGGAAACCAAAAAAGCTGAAAAATACTTAAGAAAATGTTCAACATCTTTAGCTATCAGGGAAATGCAAATCAAAACAACTTTGAGATACTAACTTACTACTGCCAGGATGGCTAAAATTAAAAACACCAAATGAAAACTTATAACAAAGAAGATGTGGAGAAAGGGAACATTCCTCCATTGCTGGTGGGAGTGCAAATTCATTCAGCCATGTTGGAGATAAGTATGGTGGTTCCTCAGGAAAATGGGAATTAGTTTACCACGCGACCCAGCAATCCCCCCTTAGACATATACCCAAATGATCCATATCCCAGCAACAAAGACATCTGCTCAACTATGTTGATAGCAGCATTATTTGTAATAGCAAGAAACTGGAAACAACCTAGATGATCCTCAATTGAAGAATGGATAAGAAGATAGGATAAGGATAGGAAAGAAATTGCGACTAGGAAGATTGAGTTAGGGTAGGAATACAAGACAGAAGAGGGAGAGAGAGAGACTGAGAGTGAGTGAAAGAGAGAGAGGGAGACAGAAAGAGAGAGAGAATAAAAGAAGGAGCCAGTATTGGTTTGAAGAGAAAAGTGCATCTAAAGAAAGGTCTAGAGACCTACAAGACTGTTGCCAACTAACAATTTGAGCAACTGTGAAAAAGCTACCATAAATGCCCTTCCTGGATAGGGAGATCAACAACTAACTTATTCACCATCATGGAGCCCTCCTATAGTGCTGTTGGAAACAGAAGCAAACACCCAAACCTAAACACTGAGTTTAACGAGAATCCAAATGCAGATGGACAGAAGAAGACCAGGTTGTAGAAACACACAGAGACAGCTGACCTGAACAAGGAGCAAATAACAGGCACCCAGACTGATCGCTTGGAATCCAGAATTGTACTGACTCAGTCTTCTCTAAATATGGGTCTCAGCCAGAAGGACTGAGCAGTCTTAGGGACTGCAGACAGTGCAACCAGGATGTATTCCTCATGCACAAAAGGTCATTGCAGACACATCCCCCATGGAGGGTACCCCCTTAATCTAGAAACAGGAGAGAAGTCCTAGTCCCTACTTCAAATGACTACACCAGGATGGCATTGTCATACATTTGAAATTGGGTTGGGAGCTGGGAGCAGAGGGTGGTAAGGGTGCATGTGGGGGGAATAGCGTGTAAATGGGTGGGAGAGAGGGAGGGAGAGGGAAATGGGATCGACATGTGAAATAAAAAATAAATAAGTAAATAAAAAATAAAATAAAATAAGTACCCCCAGGCCAGAATCTTACAGGTTGCTGGTAATACAGAACACCAGTGTAAACAACACCAGGCTCCTCCTGGTACAGAAGTCCTAAGCCATGCTCATCCTGGATACATGCTGGGTTGCTGAAGGCCTAGGTGCATTGGGCCACCTGGTGGGCAGTCACAGAGGAGAGGAGTTCTGAATCCCTAGGGGCTAATGACAGAACCAGACCCTCGCCCAGCCCTTCTCTCCTCAGGTGGCAGTGACTGTGACCTTAGGGAAAGGGGTGAGGGTGAGAGTGGGGAGGAGGAGGATGAGGGGTGTTGGGGAGAACAGCTTTGGTAAAGATTTTTGTGTCAACTAAGAAAATAAAAATTACAAAATATATGGTTATTACAAGTGATGGCTATGTGCAGACTTGTTACAATCAGTCTGAAGCAAGGAAGACAGAATAAGATAACAGTGGTCTAGTAGACAGGTCAAGTGGTCTGCAGATTTATAGGTCAATGCAATTCATCAAAGCAGAACAGAGAACATCAGAAGGAACTTCAGGTGTTACGAGTATGATTCCATTTCTCTGGGCAATAAAAGGTAGAACAGGAAAGAGGATTGGCAAGATCCAGAAGAGTGGAAGAGATATAAAAATAAAATTATAATACTGAAAGATAACATAAAAGAAGATCTTGTGTAATGTCTGAGAAAATCGAGAGAGACTAAAGGTAATGTAAATAGTTATGGAGGTTCAAAGAAAAGGCACCAAATGTCGAGAAAGATGTAAACTGTTTGCTGTGGGCTCTCATATCTACAAATACAAACTTAAGATTAGTAATATGAGTTAAAATTTTTGACCATACCAGGTTAATGGTTTAAAAGTTCTGTTTATTTCTCTCAAGAAAAATATATGTACTTGCTAAAAATTTCTATCAGTGTTTCCTGTTAGAAACCTGTTTATTGCAAGAATAGAGCTAAAACAAAAATGGTTTAAACATTTTTGCTGTCTAATGATAACAGCCCCCAGCTCAAAATTTACCTCTGAGCACTGGTCATTAAATTCAGATTATCAGAAAATCAGATGCCCTTTTAATGTAGATGACATTAATTCTGTTTTATGTCGAAAGCTGTTAAAAATTGAAACTAGTTAAAAAGTTACATTTATTAACACTGGAAATTAACATAAATTTAACAGGCACCAAGGTGACAATGGGTTTAAAGACATAAAGGGTGCTAAAATCATTTGATATTATAAGATGCCATTACAGGATGTTTAATTGTTTTATAAAACAGTTTTTAAATGTTTAAATTCAGAAGGTTGCATTATATTTGTGCTTTATTACATTGTTAATATTTGTACTTAAATTAAAGGGCTAAAATTTAAGATCAAAGCCATAAACTCTATATACTAACCAAAAGTTGAGAAGCTCATTTTTTTATGATACTGTGCGCAATCCATCCTTGTTTTTGCTAAATTTGGTAAGCATAAGTTATTTAGATAAACTGAATCACATACCTGTTTTATGTTTCCATAAAAGGAGTTTCAAATTAAAATCAGTATTTTTAAAAAGCTAAAACTGACAATGCAAAGTTCTAGTTTTATAAAATCTGGTAACTATTCTAAAATGTTAAGAAACACAAGTTACCAGCCATCCTTAGATTAACTTTTGGTTATATTCAAACTAAGTATTAATGATTAATAATAGGAATAAACCTCACTCTTTCTCCTATACATATTCTAAAACTTTAAGCTTAAATCGAGTAACTGAAAACCAAGTTGTCTATTAAGATCTACCTAGAAAGACTTCTAATACTACAGAGATCTGTAGAATGAGACATTTAAATATTAACTAAAAAACTGTAATAATTTCAGACAAAGAATCACAGAACCTAACAATGACCAAAGAAAGGTGTAACGAGTACGGTTTTTTTCCGCCTGCCACCAGTCTTGTTCCGCCGCCGCGCCAGCCCCAAATAATAAACAGAGACTCTGTATTAGATATTATACTGTTGTCCAGTTACTACTTTCTTATCGGCTAGCTCTGTCTTAAGTATTAACCCATTTCTGCTGATCTATGTATTTCTCTTACCGGGGAGCCGGCGGCATACTGCTTTCTTCAGACTCTCCATCTTGACTCCTCCTTCCTACTTCCTATTTCCTCCTTGTCTCCTAGTCCCTCCTATCTACCTTTCCTATTGGCCAACAGTGCTTTATTATTAACCAGTATGAGAAACATATACAGAATGACATCTCCCATCATCTCCTCTTTTCTGTCTAAAATAACATGAAGTGTTTTAACCTTAACATAGCAAAATATATCACATAACAGTTATCAAATAATCACAGTTAACACTATTTAGTCCATTAACATTTAGCAAGATTTGAAGAAAATATTCCATCATCTATCTTATCTTTGTGTGTCTAAAGTAACTTATCTTTAATACTAAGGAAAACTATAACTATAACTATCTGTCTTCAACTCCTTCAAAGACCACAGAAGGATAATATATAAGCTCTAGAAATGACAGAGACATCTTGTCTTTTTAGTCACCCGAAGTTCTTCTGTAATCTTTCATCTTTAGCCCATAGGCCATAGTATGTCTGACAGACTCTCCAGTAAAGCAGAAAACTTTAAACTGTCTTTTTTATTTGTAGTTTGTCAGTCACTTTTCTCCGTGTCCTGCATACTGTCTCGAAGACACTTCCATGAAGCAGGATCTCTGTAGCAATGTCCATCTTGAATCAGGAGTCACTTTCCTGTGGGTCCTGCATGTCAAGTTTATACATCACAAAGTCAAACAGTCCAGACAAGAGCAGTATCTTGTCCAAATGGCTAGTCTTGCCATATTGGAAGCAAACTTCATAATGCATTTCTTTAATGTCCATCTTCCTTTCTGGTGCAGGTGGTATTACCAAGAGCAATTGTGCCTCACTGTCAAGAAAAACCCTAAAACATTTTAAATGCCATATTCTGTAGGTCTTTGAAAGGTTTGAAGAATTCCTATCTATCTTAAATACATCTCTGTGTATCTTGAAAACCCTAACTAAACTCTAAGCTTTGACTATCATAGGTAATTATCTATAATCTGTACTACATTATACATTACATTTCTAAATGAGCTATACAAACAAGAGGAGAAATATACATATGACAAACTTGCCCTTAAATTGTATCAATAAATGAAAATCCATTCCAAAACAAACTATGCATATCTATATCATAATTCCCTTTTTACCTTTAAAAATAATTGGCTGTGATCACTACCCATTTATAACCAAGTACATTTAAATGAAACCAAACATTTATAAACAATATTTGGGAATTTGGGCGTCGTTCTTTCCAAACTACTTCCTGCTGATAGGGGGCGCTGTCATGGGGGATCCTAAGAAGTTGCAGAAATCTTGGCTGTAGTCTGCGAGGCTGCTTTGTCCAAGCTGTTTTGAATGTTGGATCATCAGCGACTGTTTTAGGGGGCCTGGCTTGATCAAACCACATTAGTCTGGAAGGAATCCACAGCTTTTCATTTTCTGTGGAAACAAAAATAGAAATCCTTTTCCCCAGTAACTTGTCCTTGAACTTAAATGTTGGAGTCAAAGCATTTTTAAAATATATAAGTTGAATTAATCCAGCAACATTTCCTTTATCAATTGTTGTTATTTTCTCAGCAGTCAAACAATGCAGAGACAACATAATAGCATACAGTAACCAGATTCTCTCTGAGCTTTTCATCTTTACGTGGCTTTATTACTACTCTGTTTATTTTACTTTTTATTTTTTATTTTTTGAGACAGGGTTTCTCTGTGTAACTCTTATCTGTCCTGGAATTCACTCTGCATATCAGGTTTACTTTGAAATCACAGAAATCTGCTTGCCTCTGTCTTTTGAGTGCTGGGATTAAAGGCGTGAGCCACCACACCCAGCTCCTCGTAACGAGTACGGTTTTTTCCGCCTGCCGCCAGTCTTGTCCTGCCGCCGCGCCAGCCCCAAATAATAAACAGAGACTCTGTATTAGATATTATACTGTTGTCTAGTTACTACTTTCTTATCGGCTAGCTCTGTCTTAAGTATTAACCCATTTCTGCTGATCTATGTATTTCTCTTACCGGGGAGCCAGCGGCATACTGCTTTCTTCAGACTCTCCATCTTGACTCCTCCTTCCTACTTCCTATTTCCTCCTTGTCTCCTAGTCCCTCCTATCTTCCTTTCCTATTGGCCAACAGTGCTTTATTATTAACCAGTATGAGAAACATATACAGAATGACATCTCCCATCATCAAGGTTTCTAAAGAACATTGTGTGGCAGCATGGATTGTGATAACACTGACCAGGGAGCAAGATGCTGAAACACAATGCCTGCAGCATGATAGGACCCAGCTCCGGCTGTGTAGAGGCTGCAGGGAATTGGAAAATTGTCTGCACCTTTGTCTGAACAAAATAAGTTCAGACTTTTCCAATTCCAGGTTTCACAGGGGAAAAAAATCCTCTCACATTATGTACTTGGTAAAAAAATTACTCCCCTCAATGCCATAGAAAATTGGATATGGCTAAAAATATAAGGAATGGTCCCTGCGATTTTTTTAATAGATTCAAAAGTAACATATAGTTTATCCTTCTCAGATCTCTAATTCTATTGATGGCTTGTCTAGCCAAAACTTTGTGAGCTTCGCAATAAAGGCAGCCTTGATATGGATCCTAAATAAGAATTTAAAAATATAAAGATATATGTCTTTTTTGAACATTTATTTATTAATTATGCATACAGTGTTCAGCCTGCATACATGTCTGCACACCCAAAGAGGATACCACATCACATTATAAATGTTTGTGAGCCACAATGTAGTTGCTGGGGATTGAACTCAGGACTTCTAGAAGAGCAGCCAGTAATCTTAACCTTTGCCACATCTCTCTAGCCCAAGACATATACTTCTTAAATATATAAAAAATTAATTTACAACATAAAAATTCAGAGCTTAACTTTTAATCAAGTTCTGATAAGCTAATAGAGCAGGGACTCCCAGCTGTTTAGTCACAAACTCAAAGTTTTATGATTTATATTGGGTGTCATTGAAGTGTAAATATGAAGGATGTTTCATTAGGCCTAAGGCACCACTGACCAATCTATACATGGATCGCTCTTGACAGAAGAAAAAGCTTCTAACCCAAATCTGTAAATTTTGCTAGGACTCAAAGGCATAAGTTCATTCCTGTTGTTTTATAGATATGCAAAATCTACTTTTTCTACAATTTGGATTTCAGCACAGATTGGTGATGATAATATATCTAAAACTTTTATGTCCTTTTATATAACACAGTTCATATAGGCTTCAGAGGATCAAATATCATAAAGCTTTTATCCACTTCTTACAGGTCAAAAATGACTGCAGATAAATACAGCTTTCCTGAGGATGAAATTTTCTCCTTGGTCTTGCTGTCTTTCTTGATCACCAAAGGTAAGGAACTAAGAGTTCCAATTAAATATATACATTTTAACCTTTGTTCCCAGTTTAAACATGTCTCAGACGATTTGTGCTTCTGGCAGATGAGTATCAGTTGCTGACTACAGCCTGCTCCTCTATAGTGCTCTCCCAACTTATTGTGAACCAGCCCAGCCAAGGTGAATCTTCAACAGGGTCTACAAACTGATGTCTCTGCTAAATGGTCCATTTCCTGAATCCCACTTACTTTTGTTGGTATTGTCTAGCATTTTAGCCTACTTGCAACTCAGAAAACACTGCAAAAGTAAGCAGGAAGTAGTACAGGCATGTCGCTGGCACAACAGTGTTTTGATTTTCAAATAGTTGTCACCTGGAGTTCTATAGCCTATAAAGCCTCCTTGAGCAGCTTGTTACTATTATGCCTACTGGTTTCCTCAACTTCCAAGGAAGTGACTCCTGGCTGCAAAAGCAAAAGTTTTTTACTGGTAAAAATCAAACCAGCTGGGACCTCACTCTGACAGAAAAGTAAGGTAGTGGCTTAAAATTCTGAGGGGTTTATAACAGGGTAAACAGAAAGTGAAGCTTGAGATCACTATTCTCAGTTCACAAGGTTTGCAAGATACAGACAGTTCATAGAGCACAAATTTATTTACAAGGTCTTGATGGATCTAAGTTAATAGAATCCATCATTTGTTTAGGCAAGATTGATAAGCACACCTGAAAGTTTGGGGGTTTAACTTTGTTTTTACTTCTTCTCCTGAGTCAGGGACTTACTTATTGGCAGAAATTCTTGTTCTCATTAATTTTTCCTTCTTCCAATAAGCCCTAATTTTATAACTATTAGTTATTAATTTTTCCATCATTTCGTGCTGTATTCTTGTAATAAAACTTAGGTTTATAACAGGAATCACAGATAGAACTTTTTTTCAGTCCTTTAACATTTAGTAATATTTAAAGAAAATATTCTTTTATCTATCCTATCTTTATGAGTCTAAAGTCCTATATGTAACTTTAATTCTAACTAAGGAAAACTATAACCTTAAATATCAGTCTTCAAGTCCATCAAAGAACATAGAAGGATAATATATAAACTCTAGAATTGAAAGAGACAACTCACCGGGTCAATTCCAACATTCTTCTGTGATGTTCCATCTCCAGTCTATAGATCATAGTGTGTCTGGCAGACTTCTCAGCAAAGCAAAACATTTAAAAATGTCCCACCTGTGTTGGCCGTTTGTCAATCACTTTTCTCCACATCCTTCAGAATGTGTAGCAGACTCTTTCATGAAGAAAGAACTCTGTAGCAATGTCCATCTTGTATCAGAGTCACTTTCCTGTGGGTCCCGCATGTCCAGTTCATAAAGCATAAAGTCAAACAGTACAGACAAGAACAGTATTTTGCCCAAATGGCTGGCCTTGCTGTATTAGAGGCAAACTCTAGAACTTTTTAACAAGTACATATAGTTTTCTTTAGAGAAATAAAAGGAATGTTTAAGCAATTAACCTGGTATGGTCAAAATTTTTAACACATATTACTAATCTTAAATTTATATTTGTAGATATCAGAGCACACAACAGTTTACATCTTCCTATGAAGTTTCTACTACTTTTCTTTCAACCTCTATATCTTTTTACATTACCTTTAGTGTCGTTCTCTGATTTTCTCAAACATCGTTATCATAGACAATACTCTCCTTTTCTATTTTCCTTTTTTCCTCTTATCAGTGACTCTTACTCAGAGGTGTGTTGCTGAAGTGAATATCGTATTTATTTATTTAAATCCTGAGTGTACCTTCTCAGTGTGGTGCCTTCCCCTGAATTTCTCTGCACCCTCTGCACTCTTAACTCTTGGTTCCTGTTTCTGCTCATGTGTATACACCAGCTCTCCTTTATTGATGTTTAATAATGTTCAGGAGAAACAAATAGGCTGAATAGATGTTTATTCTGGAGAAATATCGTACAACATAGAAAGAATGTGAGCAGGTTTCTTCCTTGTCCCAAGGATGCCTCCAGATGTACTCCTGTCCCCATGCTGCAAGCAATAGAGCTCTCTGAGCCTCTTCCTCAGACTTAGTTCCCCCAGGTAATCTGTTCTGTCTCCACAACAATGTGCATGTGAACAAAGTGAATACCTCACTACAGTTCCCCTTTTAGTCTAAGAAAAGATTTAGGCTTGATACAAAAACTATATAAAAAGAGTGAATAACAATTGTGCTCTAATAACTGACTGAGAACTGGGAAGCCAGCATAGGACTGACTCAGGACCACCTGAATATGGGTCTCTGCCAGATGGACTGAGCAGTCTAAGGGACCTCTGTAACGAATATGGGTTTTCCGCCTGCTGCCGCCCGGTCTTGTCCTGCTGCCGTGCCAGCCCCAAATGATACACAGAGGCTCTGTATTTGGTACAATACTGTTGGCCTGGTTACTTGTTTCTTATCAGCTAGCTCTGCCTTTAATTATTAACTCATTTCTGCTGATCTATGTATTTCTCTTACCGGGGAGCCGGCGGCATACTGCTTTCTCCAGACTCTCCATCTTGACTCCTCCTTCCTACTTCCTATTTCCTCCTTGTCTCCTAGTCCCTCCTATCTTCCTTTCCTATTGGCCAACAGTGCTTTATTATTAACCAGTATGAGCAACATATACAGAATGACATCTCCCATCATCTCCTCTTTTCTGTCTAAATAAAAAGAAGGGTTTTAACCTTAACATAGCAAAAAATATTACATAACAGTTATCAAATAAGAAACACAGTTAACAATATTTAGCCCATTAACATTTAGCAATATTTAAGAAAATATTCCATCATCTATTCTGTCTTTGTGTGTCTAAAGTCTATACCATAACTATCTGTCTTAAACTCCTTCAAAGACCACAGAAGGATAATATATAAACTCTACAAATGACAGAGACATCTTGCCTTTGTCAGTCACCTGAAGTTCTGTAATCTTCCATCTTCAGCCCATAGGCCATAGTGTGTCTGGCAAACTCTCCAGCAAAGCAGGAAGCTTTAAACTGTCTTCTTGGCAGTTTGTCAGTCACTTTTCTCTGTGTCCTGCAGACTGTCTGGCAGACTCTTCCATGAAGCAGAACTCTGTAGCAATGTCCATCTTGAATCAGCAATCACTTTTCTGCATGTCCAGTTTATATAGCACAAAGTCAAACAGTCCAGACAAGAGCAGTATCTTGTCCAAATGGCTAGTCTTGCTATATTGGAAGTAAACTCCATAACGAGATTCTTCAATGTCCATCTTCTTTTCTGGTGCATTTGATATTGCCAAGAGCAATTATGTCTCACTGTCACAAAAACCCTAAACCATTTTAAATGCCATATTCTGTAGGTCTTTGAAAGGTTTGAAGAATTCCTATCTATCTTAAATAAATCTCTGTGTATCTTGAAACCCTAACTTACTTAACTCTAAGCTTTGACTATCATAGGTAATTATCTATAATCTGTACTACATTATACAATATGTTTCTGAATGAACTATATAAACACAATACCTAAACAAAAGGAGAAATATACACATCACAAAATTGACCTTAAATTGTATCAATAAATGAAAATCCATTCCAAAACAAACTATGCATATCTATACCATAATTCCCTTTTTACCTTTAAAAATAATTGGCTGTGATCACTACCCATTTATAACCAAGTCCATTTAAATGAAACCAAACATTTATAAACAATATTTGGGAATTTGGGCCCCACATCATCGTTTCCACTTGATTCAACCTGATGCATCAGAACTACAAACATCACCCTAAAACCGGTTTGAGACTGTTTTGCTCGAGACAACTCATGACTAGCTAGCTGTAATGGTGCACCTTTTTATTACACCCTGGCCAGAGTTTCAAATAGAACTACAGTCAAGAATTTTCTGCCACACAGTGACTAACTACATATGTCACAGCCAGTTCTGTTGAGAAATTTGGTTGCTAAAAATTTTCTTCCTACAGGATCCATTGGAGCAATCATCGTCCCATTTCAGCAGGAAGTAATCTTAATATGACTATGCCCCCTTTCCCTACCCTTGGAATTTTGGGATAATAGTCATCGTCTTTGGGTTGGTTTTAGTTATTTGGGATTGGGTGATGCTTACACTCGGGTTTATCTTTTAGACAGGAATAGGGAATGGTTGGTAAAGGTATGGTTTAGATGGGATATAGGTAGATTAGCCTATTTTCTTGAGAATTTGAGTAAGAATGAGATAGTATTTTACAGCTTACACTGGTGTGTATTCTTATGTGGTAAGCTATGTAAAATTAAGTTTATTTTTTGTTATATTGTGTTAAATATTTCCACTTACAATGTTTTATGCACATTATTTTTTACCATATTCTATGTATGTATACTTTTCTTGTGTTCAAGACATTTTGTATATTGACAATTTGGGAAATTTATCTTGCTGCCCTTTATAGTTCTACCTCTTGTCTTGACACTTATACTCTACCTCTATTTTAGGGATTTACATGTAGGTATATGTAAATAGTTATATTGTTTAAGTATTTGTTCCTGCTTTACTCAGGAAAGTTTTAATCAGTCTTTTTAGCTAAGTTCCCGAGTATTACAGATTATCTTCACTCACATTTCCTGTACCTATGAGATTAGTCAGATATAGATGCTTAATCTTCAATCACTTCATAGACATGCAGAATATGGCACTTAAATGTATTAATATTAGTACTCCATTGACATGAGACACTGTTGCTCCTGACAACACCGTGCACTTTCCCGAAAATATGTTGGACACTGTTGTTGCTCCTGCTGGAGTTCAATCTCGCCTCAGCTAATGGCCTGTTGGGCATAGAATTGCCCCCACCTTGACCACTGATTTGGACATGCAGTCCTATGTGCTTGCAGGAGACAAATATAGAAGACTGCTTGACCTTGCCAAGTCAGGGTAAGACAGCCATTCTATTTCCCTGCTGTTGTTGTGGTCTGTCAAGTTCTCTTGGCCTTAGCCAAATCTGGGTGTACCAACGTCGCTGTGAGACCTAGGGTGACTGTTCAGGTGGCTTGCTGTTTCTGTCCTTGCTGCACCTTTTGGAAGTTGTCCATCCGCATTTCCTGTCTACTCTAGTATGGTTAATTTCCTTCTCAGGTCTTGATGAGGTTGAAGATTAAACTATCACAACTATTATTCTCTCTTCCTAGCTAGATATATTAGGTACTAGACTTATGTTTTCCAGCTTAGGACAACTCTATTGTAAACTCCATTATGCCCTCACCCTAGGACTAGATATGTAGGTCATTTTGTTCTCCATTTTCCTTTTCTTGGAGCACACTTGTTATTCACTGTTTTGTATATAGTTTTGTATTAAGCTTAAATCTTTTCTTTAGACTAAAAGGGGAATTGTAGTGAGATAGTTCTTCTGTAGCACTGACCATGCCCATTGGGGGGTGGAGCTTGGCGGAAGTGACCTTTGGAAGGAGGTCAGAGGGGGCCAGGACAGCGCTCTCTTTCTGGCGTGACTCGGACAGGAGAGGATCGGGTTGAATTTCCTGGTGTTCATCTGTCTAGGTTGTAAGTTATTTCTCCCTGAATAAACATCTATTCGGCCTTTTTGTTTATCCTGATCCTTATTTACCTCGATAGACCTCAGGCAGTGGAGCCAGGATATATCCCTGGTGCACAAATGGACCTTGCGAACACATACCCCAGGGAGGGATAACTGCCTTCACCTAGATACAGGTGAGAAGCCCTAGTTCATATTTCAAATAACCTGTCAGATCCACATGACCCAAACTGGATGCCATTGCTCTACATATAGAATTGGGGTGGGGGGATAGGAGGGGAGGGTGGTTAGGGTGAATGTGAGAGGGCAGAGGGGGTAAAAGAGAGGGAGGGAGGAATGCAGGGAGAGAGGGAAGAAAAGGGAACTGAGATCAACATGTGAAATAATAAATTAAATAAAAAGAAATTGTGCTCTATCAAAAGGAAAATTGAGAATATACAATCTTAAGACCTAACTATCTAGTCCTAGGGTGAAGTCAAAACAGTTTTTACAATAGAGTTGTCCTAAGCTGGAAAGAATATCTAACTAGAAAGAGAGAATTATAGTTGTAATAATTTAGTCTTCAACCTCATCAAGACCTGAGAAGGAAAATAACAATACTAGGGGAGGCAGGAAGTATGGATGGGCAACTTCCAAATGGTGCAGCAAGGACAGAAACAACATGCTACCTGGACAGTCACCAAAGGTCTCACAGCAAGGTTGGTACAGCCAGTTTTGGCTAAGGCCTACAGTAGTTGACAGACCACAACAAAGGCAGGGAGGTAAAATGGCTGTCTTACCCTGATTTGTCAGGACTCAGCAGTCTTCTAAGGCCTGAAATCTATTCAGCACTTTGTCTTTGAGTGTATGATAATGAATCACATAACTTTCTAGAGACTTCATTGAATCAGTAAGTCCCTTGCTTTCTCCAACTACTAAAGAGTCCATATTTTTAATATTCTCATTCTTAGATAAAATCTGAATGAAATGTAAACTGCCTTCCAGACACAAAGTTCTATCTGCTAGCTTTCAATTAATCCTAAGACATGGAACAGATTCTGCTACTCTTTGCAGCTGATGTTCCAGGTTTTAACTTTATTAGCAGCTCTGTTCAACCAGGAATCAGCTGTTCCTGTCAGCATGTTAATGCATTGCATTGTTTCTGTTTTGATTTTTGAAGCATTAGACATAAAAAAAAATTCTGGTTTCTAGTTGGTCATTTTTTATGTTCCATGTTTTGTGTTCTACCTGTCAGCTCTCTATTTGCATGTCTAATATTCTGAATCTTTTTCTCTAAGTATTGTATGTTTGTCTTCTAATTTTAAGCTCTCCATTTTCATTTTCAAAATTCTAAACAATTTTTTCCAAACATTGTATGTTTTCTGTTGTTTTTCATCCTTCTATTGCCATTTTCAATAGACTGAACTGTTTTTCTAAGCATTCTATGTTTTGCCTTCTAATATTGTCATTTTCCATATTCTAAACTTTTTTTAACAGTCTAGGTTTTCATTCTAATTGTCAGCTCTCCATTGTCATTTTCAATATTCTGCATTTGGTTTTTTAGCTCTCTATTGTTATTTTCCATATTTTGAACCCCTGTTACTAAGTCTCTATTGGTTTTTAAATTTTTCTTATTGTTTGCTTTAAGCTCAAACCATTTAGAATATCTTAATGTTGATACCCATTGCTATTACAAAAAAATGTATTTATTTGTTAAGGCATGATTTTTCTTATGTTAAAATATATTCTATATTTGAAGTAAAAGAATTTCTAAAGTCTTGCATCATAAGATTATCCACCCTATGTATGGAACAATTGGTCTCATATTATATCATCTTAAATGGCGAAGAATGTTGCAATTACCTTAGGTATAATTCTGCTGTCCTCGAACTTTGATGGTTTTAGTTGTTGATCTCAATTTGTGGTGGTAGTGCCTGGCGGTGTCCCACCAAATTGCATACAGCAGCAGACAATCCTTCTGATCGTTCTCCCTGTGGAATAGCTCTTAACAAACTAAGGCAAGCAAAATTTTGTTAAACTCATGAGTGAAAGGAGCTTTGTGCAAATTTCTAGGACCCCCAGGGCTAACAGGTGTTGCCACTTACTGGCGCCTTTGGGCCACAGAAAACACACCAGCTGGGCAGGCACCATGTGCACCACAGCTGCAAATGCAAAGTGGGGAATAGGCAAAGATGAGAAGCAGTGTTAGCTTTCTCAGTGCCACAGTGGATGTAAAGTTGTAGGGCAGAGGCAAATGTCCCACAAGGTGTGGTATATCCACCTTGTTAGGCAAGGAACCCTGCTCATTCAGGGATGGTGTGGGAAGCAAGCAGCGTCTGCCGACTTGGTGAAAACCAGGTCCGGTAAAAATCCAGATTCTGCTCTGACACCAGATATTGATGTTCGATAAGGATCAGGAGAAAAAAATAGGCTGAATAGAAGTTTATTCAGGGAGAAATAACTTACATTATAGAAAGACGAACACCAGCAGGTTCCTGGTCCCAGGAAGCTGTTCCTGTGCCGCAGGAAAGAGAGCTCTCCCAGTATCCTCCTCAAAATTCGTTCCCCGGTCATATCAGGCCCTGTCTCCACCCCCCCCAATGGGCGTGGTCCATGCCACAGGCAGGGCCAAGGTGCTTATCTCACTACAGATAATGAATGCTCCATTTAATTCATGTCAGAATTTAGTCAACCAATGGTCGGTCAATGGCAGAGGTGTTCTATGAATATACATAAAGAGCAAATAGGAATTATTTCACCTAATACTAAAGACACTCCATAACTGCACATATTATCTATGTTAAGGAAACCCACACTTGCATGTATTCCCTGCCTAAAGGGTGTCTATAAGCCTGTATGGGCCCAAATATATTGCTTTTAAATAGGAGATAAATAACCAAAAAGGACCAGACAACGTATGGTAGGAAAGATATTATCTTATGGACCACAGTTGTTATTTGAGCTCTCTGTACCCATAACAAGTTGGAATGGGTTCCCGTATAGGATTTCAGATGGGACCGGCAGGCAGAATGTGTTCCAGAACTGTCAAAGCCACTCAGGGAAACTTTATATGGAATTAGATGATGAGATCCGTCTTTAACTACTTGGTGGCACTGCACATGTTTAATATCACAAATAAGGAGGGTGCCAGTAATCAAAAATGAAATATATTAATAAAACAAAACATGTAATGAAGAATCAGATCCACCTTTATATGAGTCGCACCATCTGGTGGTCTACTGCATGTCTAAAGGGAATTGAAAGAGGAAGTTCTTCTTCTGTTGCTGCTTTCCCTAGCTATGGCTACCAAGTTTATTACTTTGCTAGCTTTAGAGCTTTCTTCTTTGGGCTTGGCAAATATAATGATGACCAGCTGAGACATGCACCCTGGTGAACTAAACAGCTGCTGTAGTCTCCAGGTGCCCATTGTTAAGCAGCCATTTTTGGACTACCTGGACCAAAGCCTATGAGACATTACAATAAATCCATGTATTACATAGATGGAGAAATTCATCCTTCCATCCCTGTCCATGCAGAGAACCTTGAATAATGCAGTTAGTTTTTGCTTTCTTTTGTTTTTAACCTGCTACTGAACATGTGTTGACTAACAATATTGCTCACAAATACAAACTTCCTAGTTTCATTCCTCTCCAACTATTTCTAGGAAGACTACTGTTTTCATTACTATGCATTTTCCAACCATTTTCTCTGAGTTTCAGGGATACAACTCCTACATTCTTAGAGCCATCATCCAGCTTTTTCGGAGGAGAAAGAGCTACTATCGTGTTTGTCATCTGGAGCCTGCTTCACTTTCCTGATTTTAAGTGACTGTGACAACCAGGTAAAGAGCAAGTTCAGTTCACCTAAACTCAATTTTAAGCTACATAACAATTATCTCTTTTTGTATCCCTAAACATCTCTGTAGTAGTTTGGCTGCAAATCATGTCAAAGGAGAAACTCCTGATTAACAAAGTACCCCTAGGCCCATCCTCATGTCATAGAAGAGGTCATTCTCAAGCTGCTTAAGGGGGAATTACTGGAATGGTCTGCCAGATGGTCAAGTTTTCTTCTAGAGAAAATCATAGTTCATCCAGATTGGCAAGATGAACCCAGAGGAGAACTATTTGAAAAAGCAAACACTGTTGTGTTGAGGGGTTGACTGAGCAAGCAAGACATTTGTTTAGGTCCTGACTCACAAAGAAGGAACATAGCTCTTTCTCAAACCCACTAATGAGCTTAGAAGAGCCAGTATCATCCTGGGCACCTAGACTTAGACACTCAGGTATTGAGAATGAAATAGATCCCTTCCTTTAACATAATGAACATGTTTGGAGAGAATGAAATTGTCTGAACCAGAGCCATTGTGGTGAGGTTGCTTCATATCCTGTGAACACTACTATTCCCACCACATGGAGCTGGGGTTACTGGTCCCAAGTGTGCTATGGGTTTAATCACTAAAGTTCCCCAGATGCACTGTGTTCTCCTCATGATGCAATGCTTGAGTAGTATTCTCATGAGCTGGTCTCATTGAAAGATAACTCCTACTGAATTCCTAAAATCTCCCATTTTTTTCCATCTCCCCCTGAAAGGAGAGAACAATAAGCTATTCCTCATAAGAAGCGTACTTAGAATAAGACATAGTTTAAGCAAGACGTCCCTTTCACAGGTTTTATCTTTTCTTTGTTCTGCCTTTCCTCTTTTCCTCATGTTCTGGTCCTCCACTCCAAGCCCTGTCAGTGAAGTGTGAACCTGTGTTTCATGTTACTCATGTATTATTATATAATTATAGTACTAATTTTTTTCTGTTGAAAAGTTTAATTGCATTCCTGGCCTTACTTCCTGTTTCTTATTACTACTTAAATTCTTCAAAGTGTCAGTTGTAATCTGAACCTGGAAGAAATTAAAAATGGCAGTAACTTTGTAATGCTAAAGTCTGTTTTAGATCCCAGGTTGTGGTGGTGCTTGCCTTTAAACCCAGTACTCAGGAGACACAGGCAGGCAGATTTCTGTGAGATTCAGACCAGTGTCATAAACACAGGTAGTCTCACTACAACTAAGGCTTTTGCTCAGGGAAACCCTGTCTCAAAATCTCCCAACACATCTTTTTTAGGCTCTGTCCCCTTTGCCCATTAGCTAGAAAAGAATGCATGCTATCATTACAGAGATATTCTTTACATATCTCTTAAGTCTATGGAGTTATTTCTCATTTGAAAGGCAAATATAGAACAGCTGCTCTTCCAGTTTTTCAGAATTAGGTTTCTGAGACAGGCTCATTCTTTTTGACGTAGGTGTCCTTGATCCCATTTTTTTTGCTTCCAGTGCAATGTCCTTGCTGATCTCTTGATTATCCCTTCTTAAATAAGTGAATGTATTCCTTCAGTTTGTGGACCAAGCATCTTAAACATTTTATATGTGGATACCAATTATTTTTACAGAAATATTTAATAAACAGAAATCATAAATCTGTAACACTGCAATTTGATTTAAAATATAACCCACTCCAAAATCACAAATGATGTAAAGATATCAGAAGATGAAAAATTATGTCCATCATGTTTTAATTGTCCATTTATATCATGGACATCATGGAGACGAACATGCATTGCACTTACAGGAAAAAAAAATCACGTGCAGCATGCTTTATTTCTTCAGACTAGAGTATAATGAACAGTTGTGTGTGTGTGTGTGTGTGTGTGTGTGTGTGTGTGTGTTTCAAGGGGAATCAGGGTAGGTAGTCAGCTGCTTAAGTTACTATCATGAAAAAGGCCCTGCTTCAGGAAATATGATGGTTTGAATGAGATTGGGCCGATGATGTCATAGGGAGTGGTACTATTAGAAGTTGTGGCATTGATGCTGTTAGGTTGGCATTTTGGGAAGAAGAGTTTAACTGGTTACGGTCTGTCAGGGTTTCCATGTGCTGGATATGAGCAAATGTGTGTAAGATGACGTACTGTGGCCTGTGTATCAAGATGAAACCAGCATGACATTCTTCTTCAAATCATTTTTTCTCTTATGATGACAATGGACTGGACCTCTGAAACTGTGAGTCACTCAAATTAAGTGTCTTCTGTATAAGATCTCTCTTGCATAGAATAGTGGTGAATAACTCATCCCTGCCTGTCATTAGTTAGACCGGGGTTGGATTCCCTGACTGGGAGAGGATTACTCAGGAGGCAGAAGCAAGCAGATCTCTGAGAGTTCGAGACGAGCCTAGTATATGAGACTAGTTCCAGGACAGACTCCAAAGCCACAGAGAAACTCTTTCTCAAAAAACAACAAGACTTGTGGAATTTTTTTGTGTTTATACACAGCAATAAGAAAAAAATCTTAACTAATGAATATTCAGTGATTTTTTTTTATATCCTCAGGGTGTATTAATGCATGTCACATGAATGAAGACAGACTAGATTTGTGTGATCAAAATTTTGGAAGGTTATATTTAGCTGGGGCATGACATACAGGGTTAGGTATGAAAATTGCGTGGATCACATTATATGGTGCCTGTACTACCCTGTGCTGGGAAGAAACTACTGCATCATTCAGCATGAGGCTTTGGGTGTTCATTGAGAAGCAAATACAGATCATTTATTGACTGTTTACCAAACACTGTGGCTGGTATTGGGGACTGCAATTAAAGAGAGGAATATGAAAGAATTGAGTTCATTTAAGAACTTTGATTTTGCTGTAGACACTGTTCAGAAAGAGGTGGGAGACAGAAGGAACATGAGCAATTTTGTGCTTTCCATAGGTAGAAATTAGAATTGTGGAAACTGTAATCATTTTTAGATGATTTGCAAAATGCCTGATTGGCCATTTCTTGGTGATAATGGACAGATGTTTTCATAAAAAGAAATTGCTGGCTCTCTTGTAGGAGCTCCAAATGTAAACCACCGCCACACAGCATGTTCAGTGTCTGGGATTCTGTGCAGGAAGAGCAGCTCTGCCTAGCTGTAATTTCTGCTGGGCTTGTGAGGGACCATGTGACTTGTGCAGATCAGGGCCAATGGCCCTTGTGCTCTGTGCCTGCTTGTATATATGTTCCCTGAGGAGAGTGAGATAGATGTGATATCAGTATCCATACTGGTCTGTGGTGGTGCAAGACTGTAATCCAAGCACTTGGGAGGGAGTGCCAGATAGATCACTGTGAGTTCTAGGCCAGGCTGTTTTTCAAAGAACATTCCAAACACACAGAGAAACCCTGACTTGAAAAACCAACCCAAACCAAAAGAAAACAAAACAGAAACAAATATTTGTTTCCTCTGTACATCGCAGGCTTGCTTTTGGCATGTTTTGGAACATACAAGGGAGAAACTAATATTTTGGCTTCTGGAATTTAGGATTGTGGCATTCCACATTCAGGTTTAAAAATCAGTGGAAATAGGAGATGGGGATCATCCTTCAGCAAGATTTGACCACAGTGCTTTTAATTTTCCCTTACCACCATTTCAACCAGGAAAGTTGAAATCAAATAACTCTATTGTATTTAAGACATTATCTTTCCTGCTACAAGATGCCTGAGCCTGGATGGTGAAAGTCTCCCATCTAAATAACAATAGATTTGGGCTCAGTCAGGTTTACACACACCCTTCAGGCAGGCAGTAAGTGCAGCTATACAGTGCCTGAATGCAGACGGTATGTGCAGTTATGGAGTGCATTTAATATGGGAAGCAATTACTATTAGCCATTTATACATATTACTAGAAGTCCTCTGGCATTGCCCTACCTTTGGTTGATGACTTAAATTTAGTGAATGAATAAAATGGAGCTTCATTTTTTAAAGGACCACAAAATACCATCATACTTGGACACATATCTTACAAGCTCCACAAAGTTGATGCCATATGGATCCTACTGAGTCTATTCCATAATAGCTTTAGAGAGCATTTCTCTGAAAAACTCCTTTATGCTGAAGACCAGCTAAGACATCTAGACTCATAAACCAAGCAACTACAGAATTCTTCAAATTTCCATTGTTAGGCATTGTTAGAGTATGCGGCCCTCAGCTTCCGAGACAGCCCAATAAATCCACTTTCAACAATCACAGTTTTCCTCTACAGAAAATTATGTCTGCCAGAAAGAAAACTTGAGACCTGGTGACACGTTTTGTGCATCACAGGGTTGCTTTTGTGTTTTGTGGGAACATTCACTGGTAAACTGTAAGTTTGGCTTCTGGAAATTATGAAAATCTCATTCAACATTCAGGTTTTCTTACATGATTTACTCAAAGTTTAGAAACCGCTAAAAAGAGGTGATGGGGATCTTCCTTCAGCAATACGTGATCAGAGTGCTATTAACATTTTCCTACCTCCCAAAACAATGGTGTGATTCAGGAAAGTTGAGTTTCTGGGAACAAATGGAATTTCTGATCTACAGAACTGTCTAGGTGGGCATGATGTTGAATGTGTGGATTGTGCAGTTGCCTCATGCTGTTTCATGATACATGTGGCAGGAACAGATATTAAATTATTCTTCTATGTTTTTTTTCCATCTGGGCATCAACAGGTCCGTGTTTACCTTAAACCCCGAGGGGACATAAGAGTTTGCAGTAGCAAAGCAAGATATTAACCCCATTTGTATGTGGAGTTTTAGACTATGGCACATATCTGTTGGGAAGAAATATCAGTAGCTTGAGGGTCAGAATCAGAACAGTTTAAGGCTTCTTCTTGTTTAAAGTTTTGGGAGTCGTGAAGTCTAGTTATTTATTTTGTAAACACATAAAATCATTGGTAGCTGTGTTACACTAGTCAAGACCTCATTTTACAAGGCTGACTTTCCCTTGACCTCTTGAGAAATGGTTGGTTATATTTTCCTGCATTTCTTTTTCCATTTTTCTATACATCCCCTTTATTCATTCCCAAATACTTTGTACCTTCTCAATCGCTGTAGATTTGTTGTGAATATAAAAGTCACACTGTGTCAGTGTATGCACTATTATTTGTAATCCTGTTGATACTTACATGTGTTTCCAATTTCATATAGGTCAGGAATTAGATGAGGCATTGGAAATTTTATTTGTATTTTAATGAATTCATATTGCAAATTTACCTTCCATGGTATCATAATGTTGAGGCATCCATTTCCCAATGATTATTCATTGATTTCTTTATTTATATGGGCTTAGCAGATGGCAAAGCACATAATCTTCTGGATGACCTGATTTCAGATCCCACCAACCAAACACAGAAGTTCGTAAAAACCTCTTACTATAGATACAGGATATCTAACAACCACTTCTATGGTGTGTCCCATAAACACACAAGGAAAACATCTCTCTTACAAATACTGTATATTCAAAATTTGGTGTAAACATTTCTTTTTACTTATGAAAGGCCCACAGATGGCGTGGACCCTCACGCCCCAACTCAGGTGAGGCACCCCCCCCAAATCACTCATGATAAGTGGTCTTGATGCAAAAGGATGAGGTTTTTTATATTCCAGTGCACTGGGGTCCACAGCCATACTCCACGTGGGGTAGAGGACTGGGAAACCTGAGTACAGTGTTTAGACAGCTTTTATAGGGTTACAATAAAGCCCACACATCATAAACCAATCATTTCATAGCATCTGGTGTGGATCAATTAATTTGAAGTATCCACGCCTGCACTTAGCTCAGGAAGTCTGCTTTCGTTAGGGCTTCTGGGTGGTGTGAAAAGGCTCAATTCGTGTGTTCACTCACTCACTCACAACCCTGTCATAAACAGTCAAGAATGTGACCTTTTGCTAGGGGGCATGGTCTGTGGAGATTTAGGCTAAATTTTTCCCTCATTACACTTATAGGCAAATGAAAACAAAACCAGTCGCTTTGGGTGCATGATACAAATAATACACTGCTTCTTTTTCAATGTTATTTTTAAAATGTAATCTTCATTTTAAATACCATCCTTAGTTCACCTCCTTCCCCATCTTCCTTCCCCAATATCTTCCCCTTCATAAGCCCGATCCAATTCTTAGGGGGGATAAGAACTTCCTATGGAAGTCAACAAATTCTATCATACCAAGCTGAGGAAGGATCTAGGCATTCCATCCTGTATCATGACAGAACAAGGTGTCTCACCATAGGATGTAGCTTACAAACAGCCAGTTTGTCAACTGGGTAGCTCCTGGTTTCACTGCCAGGGTCCCTCGAACAGATCAATTCAAATAACTATCACTGACATTCACAGGGTTTATTCTGATACAATGAAAATCCTCCAACAGTCAGTCCATAGACTGTGAGTTCCACTAGTGACAGTAGTAGGGGGTGTGGCATTGCTGGAGTGGGCTTTACCTAGTTAGAGGAAGTATGTCACTAGGTGTGGGTGGAGTCAGGCATTGATGTTTCTTGCATATAGGATGCTGGCCAGTGTGTTGGTGAACATACTGTTGCCTCTGAGTCAAGAGTTAATGACACTATCCTACAGCACCACATTCACCTGCAGGGTGCCATGCCCCAGCCATAATGATGATTAACTGAATCTCTGAAATATTAAGTGAGACAACTCAATTAAATGTTTTCCTTTGAAGAGTTTCCATTTTTTGTAGTATCTCCTCACAGAAATAAAACCCTAAAAAGACAGATGTGGGTATCAGGGGCTGGGATATTGCTGTGAGAGTCTGTCCCAATCATAGAATTTCTTTGATGTTATATGAGTATAATTGATCTACAAGCTTGTGTCTCCCTTTATGTCTATTCATTTTGGTTTTTTTTTTCCTCAGTGCTATATGATTTTTAAAGAGCCAAGAAAAGTTCTATGTGAACATCAAATTCAGTTTCCTTCTAAGGTAACTTGATGAACACATTATATTGTCCATGTCATGAAATAAATGTGGGGAGTGCCAGAATTATATGTCTATATTGTCAAAGAAGCAGACATTTACAATGTGTTTATCAAACTTCCTGTTTAACACAGATATGGTGTAGAACCCTTCATGGACCCCCGAGGGACCTTGAGCAAGCCTGAAGCTATTGGCTGGAACTCCTTGCCCCAAGGCTGTTTTGGTACTCTTCCCATTTTGATAACACACCTCATGACACACACCTCTTGACAACACACACCTCATAGGGAGGAGCTCAGCCTAAAATTCCTGTAATCTTCCATTGTGCTCTAAGTTGGTATTTAAGACCATTCTTCCCCCTCAATAAACTGCATTGGGCATTTGGTGTTCTGACATTGCCATTGAACGAATGACCCCCTGTTTTGTCTTTATTTCAATCTCTAGGCCATCACCTGATTTGTGGAACAAATCAGGACACAGGCAATACCAGTGGATCTTGCCCACCAAGATTTGGAAAGAAAGGATCACCTAAGAAATCACACTCAGAGGCCGGCCGGCAAAATTAAGTGAATGAGGGTGTATTGAAAGATGGGTGCCAGTAACCCTAAGGAAAGTCTCAGTGGACTATTAGTGGCCCTATTGAAAAGACAGGGCAATAGGATTAAAATAAGACAGCTAAAGCATTCATTGCCACAATTAAAAAGAAAAATGGCAGAGATGAATAGGACTTTTGAGGAATTACAATATGTATCAGGGGACAAGTGGGATCCCAACTAGGAGATGATAGTCATGCTATAACTGATGAACTGGATACTTTGGAATCAGAAACTGAAGCTGGTGAGCCCATATTTCAACTCCCAAGGCACAACCCCTTTTTGTGATTCTGCTTGCTTTTGTAGGGCTTCTACACCACGAGGGTTAGAGGAAGAAGCCAAAGATTTAATAACCAAGGTAGAAGTGTTAGAATAGGAAAGACAAGTGTTTCCGGTGATTGAGACAGTGGATCCACAGGATAAAAGAGTGAGGGAGCACAGCCCATTAAATGTTTAAGGATATAAAACAGCTTAAAGACGCTGTCACTGCTTATGGGCCCCATGTTCCTTTTACTCAGACAATTTTTGAGTCTTCCAAAAGATTAAATTGTATTGATTGGATGCAGCTCTGTAGAGGCTTGCTGAGTGGGGGTGACTATTTGCTATGGAGAGACAAATTTCAAGAATTTTGCAAGGAAACCACACAAATTAATGCTGTTGCTGGATTTCCTGCTAGGAATTTAGATATGCTCGCAGGCACTAGGCAATATTCTACACTTGTAGCTCAAATTCTTTTTGACCCAGCAGTCCATGCACAAAATGCTGTTGCTACTACTAGATCTTGGAAAGCTCTGCCTAATAAGGCTGCAGGAGATCAACTATCTAAGGTATTGCAGGGACTGTCTGAGACCTATTCAGATTTTGCAGACTGTCTCCTACAGCTGCCAGTCCACATTTTTGGTGATGATGGAAATGCCATGCCCATAGTTAAACAATTAGCTTTTGAAAATGCAAACAAGTATTGTAAAGAGGCTTTACATCACCATAAGGACAAAGGGCTTTATGATTATATACGCATATGTCGGTACATAGATGGTCATCACATTATGGTCCAGGTTATACCTTCAGTTATTAAAAGAGCTGGGGACAATGGAGGAGCCAGGCCAAAGACTTGCTGTTGGTGTGGACTACAAGGACATTGCTGTGGCTCCACAATGTAGTACTCAGTTTCTCAAATGGTCAGATAATGAAGGACATACAGGTCTTTTTCAGCCTTTTGTGTTAAATCATATCCCTTTTAATCTTTGGGGGAGAGATGAACTTCAGGCCATGGGAGAGGTCCTTACTACTGAGCCTGTTAAAAATATGCTGGCTAACCAAGGTTATGTACAAGGAAAAGGACTGGGTAAATTCCTACAAGGTGACCCTTAGTCTGTTGTACCTAAAAATTTAATTATCATAAGAGACGGAGATCGCACTGGGCTGGGAAATTTTCCTTTTCTTAATTTTAAAGAGCACTAAAAGAGTTATCTATGGGTGGTATTGCCTCAAGGCATGGCC
The DNA here is from genome assembly GCF_943737965.1 of Phodopus roborovskii. Taxonomy (NCBI): domain Eukaryota; kingdom Metazoa; phylum Chordata; class Mammalia; order Rodentia; family Cricetidae; genus Phodopus; species Phodopus roborovskii. The sequence goes on from NW_026125825.1 coordinate 79,083, forward strand.
AATAGTCCCACTATTTGTCAAATTTATGTATCATTGGCCATTGTCCCCATTAGAGAGAAATTTCAATCCCTGTATATTTTACATTATATGGATGATATTATTTTAGGCGGCCCAGATTCTAAGGAAATGAATGAGGATTTTGGCAAATTGCAACATAATCTTCAAGTTGCTGGCTTAAGAATATCCCCAGAAAAGGTGCAACAAGAATTTCTCTATCAATACTGGTCATCAATTGTTAAAGACTACTTTAAGGCTGGATAAACTGACCACTTTTAATGATTTTCAAAAATTATTGGGAGACATAAATTGGGTTCGATCTAGTTTAACCCTAACCACTGGGCATCTTAGACCATTATTTGATATGTTACAAGGGATTCTTATCCCACTTCTCCACACACCTTATCGCATGCTGTGTGGAAATGCATACAGCTTGTGCAAAAACGCCTCTAATCTGCACGTTTAAATTATATTGACTATTCTAAGAACTTGATGTTATTAGTTTTTGCTTCAGCATATTCCCCTACTGTGGTATTTTGGCAAACTGGTCCTATATTGTGGGTGCATGAACATTCATCCCCATGAAAGGCAGTTACATCTTATCCCCAGGCAAAGCTTTCTATTATTCAAAAGGCATACAAAATGAGCCTTCAAGTTTTTGGCAAGATGCTGGATGTAATTGTTAGTCCCTATACCCAACAACAGATAAAATGGCTTCAACAGTTTGATGAGGATTGGTCACATTGCTTGTGTTCCTCACCCTGCCACTTTGATAGTTATTTTCCTTCCAGTAAGTTAGCTCATTAAAAAAAAAATCACCCTGTGTGTTTCCTCAAGGTTATTTCCCAAAATCCTCTGAAGGGGGCCCACAATCTATTTACAGATGGCTTTTCAAATGGTTGTGCAATAGCTATTTCTTTTCCCATTATCAAACGCTCTATACTTAAAGTGAAGTCTGCACAATTTGCGGAACTATCTGCAGTACTATTAGCCCTTCAACATTTTTCTAATCAGCCATTTAACTTATACACAGACAGTAAATATGTGTATCATATATTGGCTCCCTTAGAAACTTCTGCTTATATAGCTCCAGTCTCTCATGTACAAGAACACTTACTAGACATACAAAGCCTACTATGGAGGCGCTCTCCTCCAATTTCTGTAGGACATCTCCAATCAAATTCTGATTTAGCCCACCCTTTAAGTGAAGGAAATGCCATTGCTGATTTTAATATTAAAACAGATAATGCCATCATAATGATCAGAGAATCTGGTTATGAATCAGCCTGCAAAGCTCATACAACCTTCCAACTTAATACAGGGTCACTTAAATTCCATTTTCAAATTACTAGAGACCAAGCTATTGATATAGTTAAGAATTGTCCCCTATGTGCAGAGTTCTTACCTTTTCCACACCTTGAAGTTAACCCCTGTGATGTCACACCTAATGATATCTGGCAGATGGATGTTACCCATGTTCCTTCCTTTGGTCGACTACAATTTGTTCATGTATCTGTGGATACACATTCTCATCTCATATTTGCCTCTGCTCATACTGGAGAAAGGCTTAAGGAAGTTAAAAGCCATTGTTTATAAGCCTTTGCTTATATGGGAATGCCCAGACAATAAAAACTGATAATGGCCTTGCTTATACTAGTCAGAGTTTTAACTCTTTTTGCAAAAAAAATTTTTTTTATCCCACATAAGATGAGTATCCCTTAATATCCTCAGGGTCAGGACATGGTGGAAGGTGCTCTTTGCACAATTAAAGCCTACTTCATAAAACAAAAAAGGTGGAGTTTACAGGGTCTTCTCATAGTCACCTTTCTCTTGTCCTTTATATTTAAAAATTTTTAACTATTGATGGTGCTGCTCGATCTGCAGCCGACAGTCATTGGCGCCCTCAGTCATCTGACTATGGTTTAGTTATGTGGAAAACTGTCCCTACTGGAAAACTGTGCGGCCCCAACCCAGTTCTAGTATGGGCCTGAGGGTCAGTTTGTGTCTTTCCACAAGATGCAGATAACCCTGTTTGGGTGCCTGAGCGGCTGATTCGCCATATGCGGAGGGACAGTGATTGTAACAGCCAGAACGAAGGTCCGATGGGTCTTCAAGAATCTACCCATCCTGATGCCTGTGGGTCTGAGTAGCCATATGTGGCATTTTTTTCCTGACTATTAATTATAATTTGGATCCAGTGGCTATAAATTTACACTTTGATCCAAAGGACAAGAATTTCACCTTTATCTCAGGCATTGTATTCTGGTTCCGTTCTTTTTTGTAACTAATGCTACTAATTTTGGAGAAAGTTTCATTTTTCTCAGCAGGTCTGCCAACTATAAAAGCTGTCGGGGGCCATGTACCCAGGTGTGGAGCAGAGAGGAAAGGAGATTTTATGATCATGACTGCTAGTGCTGCCTTCACCACTGAAGCAACAGTTTCTACCATAGCCCTCTCCCAATCTGTAAATACTGCAAGCACTGATCAACTATCAGGTGATTTGGGTTAAGCCTTAGCCACCCAAATCACACTTATTATCTAGTACAAATTGGCATTTTTAAACTAAATTTACAAACTAACCTCTTGTAGGAATACTTGAATTTTTGTGAGGAGCTCATATGGCTTCTTGTTCTCTGTCTTTTACACATATCTCTGTTAATGCATCATTTTTCTCCAGAAATCCTGGAGTGATCAGTTTTTAAGTTATACACATGCTTTACCCATGCAGATCATTAACATCTATGAAACCTGAGTGCCACTTGCCAATGCAGAAGGCCTTTTACAAGGACTTCAACATGTGAGCAGATCATTGGGGTTTGTAGCCCTTGCACTTGGTGCTACTTTGCCACAGCATTAGAGAGGCCCACGATAACTTTCAAACAACACAGATACTGTCTTTGGCTCAAGAGAAAATGCCTCTGCCCACTTGTGTCTGACAAACTATTCCCCAGTAATGGGTAAGGCAGAGGGGGCAAATATCCAACCAAAGACAGGTAGGTTACGGGCCTGGGTGACCTCTCCAATGATGGGATGAAAGACCCTCAAGGAGTGTCTTCCCTCGGGAGAGACCCCATGCCCAAGGATCAGTCGAGACCACTCGTGCGGATGCAATCAGCAAGAGGCTTTATTCGGATACACAGGTATCTGGGGCAACAAGATCTCCTTGAAGATTTGCGCGCCGAAAGGCTGGGGAAAGGGATTTTTATAGAGACAGGGGAGCAAATGCGCAGGTACAGAAGCGAGATGCATGGTTACAGGGATGCCATTGGTCAATTCAAATGAGGCCAGGGTTATTCTGAGGACAAGTTCCCTTAGTACATAGTAACCAGGTGAATAGCAACCAGATGAATAGCAACCAGATGAATAACAACCAGATGAATAGCAAGCAGATGAATGGCTCTATCTAGGGTACACAGGGTTATTTTCAGGTACTTTCCGTTCCTGGCTGGCACAGATATCCTGTTTGGCAGCCCTGGCTTGCTGACCCTGTCCTGAACCCGGGCTACGTGCACAAAGGTTCCTTCATAATGGTGCTGCAGCAGCTAAGCTAAGCTAATACAATATGATTGGCAGGGGTCTTTCAGGGAAAGGAATTATGCTGACGTCCTCTGCCACCTAAGGCAGGTGTTAGTTTATATTTGAAAAAAGGGGGGGGCACCTGTAGGGCCCCGCATGGACCCCTGAGGTGCCTTGAGGTAGCCTGAAGCTGTTGGCAGGAACTCCTTGCCCCAAGGCTTTTTTGGTACTCTTACCATTTTTTGATGACACACACCTCCTGACACACACCTCGTGACAATACACACCTATTAGGGAGGAGCTAAACCTAAAATTCCTGTAATTTTTCCACTATGATTTAAGTCAGTATTTAAGACCATTCTTTCCCCTCAATAAACTTCATCTGGCATTTGGTATTCCAACATTGCCATTGAATGAATGACACACTGTCTTTTTTTTTTTTTTAATTTCAATCTCTAGGCATTTACCCAATTCATGGAAGCGATGGTAGTGTGGACACTACAAAAAGTAAGTTGGTGTTGACTACAAAGACTTTTCTACACAAAGACTCCTGATTGAAATGCTTTCCACAAGTGCAGCCCATAGACTGAACTATTCATAGGTCAACATCCAGAACTGGGGTGTTGCTAGGACCACATGTGACCTCACAGAATATGGTGACAGGTTCCCAACAAGCTTGCAGGAGGCCTTGCCAAAATGTCTACTATGACCTCCCTAGTTTCAGGTAGCATCCTCTCATTCACAATGCTGTGGCTTCTGCACTCTTCCATGCTCAGAATTCTTCAAAGCAACAATCATCACAGAAGTCAGTCCAATGGCGCCTGTTCTGCTATAAAACCAAGCCTGCACCATGTCTCTAGGGAGTGTCCTGAAAAGCCTATGACTTGGATGGTGGCACTGATGGCCCTGATTGGCTAGAGAAGCATCAGTGACAAGAGCACTTCCTCCAAGGTTAGAGTGTTCTTAAAGTCAAAGCACAGGGGTCACTGACACTGGCTTCTACTGCAGACCTACACTTTTAGAGATCTGCAGAGACATTATTCTATCTATCTTTTTATTTGTTTGTTTGTTTTTTTATTTATTTTTGCTGTTCTGAGACAGGTTTCCCTGTGAGAAACCTGCTGTCCTTGAACTATCTCTATAGACCAGGCTGGACTATTGCATCCCAATTATTATAATCATTGTGATTACTGTTGTTGTTTTCAGTAGTTTTTTCTCTTTAATTGCATTATTTATTTATTTTTGGTTTTTATACACAGTTTTCCACAATGCCCTGGTAATTAGTCTGTAAACCTGGCTGGCCTTGAAGTCACAGAGATCTGCCTGCCTCTACCTCCTGAGTGCTGGGATCAAAGGCATGGGGCACCACCACCTGGTGCATAAGGATTTTTAATGTCAGTTACTTGTCTACAATGATGACTCAGCTCTTTTCCTGCAGTGCACAGGTTCATTCTCTCCTTTGTCCTCCACATAAAATAAAGAGCTTGCAGAGATGATTATATAATGCACACTGGAATGATTCTCTTACTTAACAGATAGAAATGTGCTCAAGAATATTAAAAACTAAAGAGAGATTTAGAACACCAAAAGAAGATATTTAATCTGTGGCTTCTTGCTTAGGTTAGGAGAAGCCATGGTACATTTTACCTGGTTGTCACAGGCCCTTCAGACAAACATTAGAGAAATGCAGGAACCATAGCACAAACAAGACGATAAATCTTTCTCTTGCCAGAAGACTGGATGATAGGTCCATTGCATTGGGAATTTATTCCTGAAATTCAGCACAAATTCTTGAGAAATTAATAATAATAAAAATTGTTGTCTCCATGGTTAGTTGAATACTTGGAGAGAATGGGGCTGGGAAGAAAGCCTCTATGAGAACTATGGTGAGCCAGCACAGCTTCCTCAGTGGGCAGATGAGAAAACATCTGCATTATTCAGTGTTCTCTACTTGAACAAGACTGGGTTCATATTTCTAAAGAAATGCAGCCTTCACCCAGCCTTCTGATTGGATAAACACGTATTTTCTTCTTTGAGATCTGGTTTTTGTATTTCTACCCTGTGAGTCTGAAGTCCAAGTGAGAACCATGCAACAACTACCTTTAGTTCATGGGATTTCAGTGTGAAACTACAGAATAAATATCTCCTGTTGTGTCCTGGAATCCTCTTAATTTGGGACAGGGAATAATCACTTCAACAACATTGCTTACTGTCCTGTGCAAGCTAGCTAGCCACATTGTATCCAGAAGGAAGAAAAGAGTACAGGAAGATAGCAGGGTTTGCTTTTGGAGTCTGGGACAAGTGCTATATAAATGCATATCTCTGCTGATCTAGAAAATATATTTGTCTGGGGTGGAATACAGTGTCAGGAAACATTGTACTGTGTCATTAAGGACTGTGTAACCTTTGTCACTCAGGCATCAATATCCAATCAGGCCCTTCAGGTAACCTGTCATTATGAATATTTATAGGGCATATTTGTGTTTGTATGGCTTTGTTTTTTTTTTTTTTTTTTTTTTTGAGACAGGGTTTCTCAGTAGCTTTGGAGCTGAAAGACACACAGAGCACATATACACTCATTCCCAAACTCAGGCCCCCCGAAATCACTCATGAGAAGTGGTCTTGATGCAAAAGCCTGAGGTCTCTTATATTTCAAGAGCATTGGGGTCTGCAGCCATATTCCACGAGGCAGTAGAGGACTGGGGGAATCTTGTGTACACGATTGAGACAGCTTTTATAGGGTTACAACAAAGCCCACACATCCTAAACCAATCATCTCACAGCATCCAGTGCAGACAAATCAATTTGAACTATCCAGGACTGTGCTTAACCCAGGAAGTGGGTGGTGTGACAAGACTCATTTCCTGTGTTCACTCACTCACAGGTGATGTCTTAAACATCCCTGTCATAAACAGTTAAGAATGTGACCTTTTGCCTACTCCTGGGGTCAGTGGAGAATTAGGCTAAATTTTTCCATCCTTACAGAGCCTGCCCTAGAAGTAACTCTGTAGACCATGTTGGCCTCAATCTCACAGAGATGCACCTTCCTCTGCCTCTCCAGTCCTGGGATTAAAGGTGTGTGTCTCCAACTGGTACAGGCCCCATCTGGGTGCCAGTTTCACGTTTGTCTCTGAAGAGAAGATGGTACAATGTTTTGTTTCTGCTGTGATTAAATTACTGCCACAGGGAGTTGACTGGATATATTGGAAGAGCTGCTAACCATGACATGGTGAATGAGGGGCTGCTGTTCCCAGTTGGGGAGGGGCAGATCCTGACATTCCTGACCAATTTGAATCTGAATGGGAAACTGCAGACAGTTTCACTCTCCTGTGATGTATCACAAGGTCCTTGCAATTTGCTGTGCCAAGGTGTAGGCCTCTGAATCACTTTGCTCTGTGGGATGAATGTGCTCAGAGCATTGGGAGCAGGGAACTGTGCGTAGAAACATGTCTCTACTCAACATCAATCTGTTTCAGTTGCATCCATGGAAAGGTTGCCAACCTTGGAGAGGCCTCATTTCTCTAGTATCTGAAAGACGTTTAGCACTTTGCATTTTGCATTTATTTGTTGACATGCATTACTGTGGCTGTTGTAAATGGCTTCCCTTTTGTTCAGTGTACTCTACTTACATGCCATGATGTAGATGAATAAAATTGTTTGCATAAATGATTTACCAAATGTTGGAAATAAATAGTAAGTCTCACAAGGTAGATTTTAGCTTACAGACGACTGCCTCTAAGACACTCCAAAGACAATTGTATAATAACCAGTTCTGCTAGAAATCAGGATGTTAGAATACACATTTATTTAAGAGGATTGTCCAGACATTTGGGTCCAAACTGTGACAAATGAGCAACCGTTGACTTATAATCTGTTACTATGCCCATTGTTCTACGAAAAACAGGCCTCTAACAAGGTGCTGAAGGAGGCATTACACTGTCAAAAGCAACCTGAAAAGCCATTTGTGCCATGAATTTACAGTGTTCTTCTTGAGACAAGCATTGTTATTCCAGGTGGGCAATAGGACACCAGGTGAAAACTATTTGAGAATCAAATCATTGTCATGTTAAGGACTTGCCCTATCATGCAGTTGATCACATGGCTTTCATTTAGGCACTCAGTCATGGAGGAGGAACATTCTTGGGAGGCTTCCCTAAGGGCCTAATATATTGACAAAAAAAAAAAAAAAAAAAAAAAAAAGCAGAGCTTTCTTCTAAACCCAGGAGTGTGCTTGGTAGAGCTGGTAATGGTCTGCAGTCACAGCTTTCATGGAGGGTTTGCTTCAAATACTGAGAACCTAAGCTGTCCAACCATGTAGAGCTGTCATTATTGATCAAAATGCCATCTTGGGCTTAGTCAGTAATGTTCTTGAGATACCCTGTGTTCCTCTTGTATAGTGTTATTCGAGTATCTGCCTCCAGAATTTGTCCCATGGTCTGATGCTTCCTGCTACTTCATAGAAGTCCCCTATTTTCTTCCATTCCTCCCATCCCCCCTTGGAGTAGTATACAAGGTACTATTCTGAAGAAGCTTAAATCCCTGCACTCTGAAGGCAGAGGTTGGCAGATCATAATGAGTTCAAGACCAGGTCAATGGTGTATTTAAGAAATCACTCTAGGATGTTTCTTTGCCATATAATCCTCCCATATATCTCAGTGCCTACAACTACAAGTTCCCTGTCTCTCTTTAATTTATTCAAAGTGTAACTTGGACCATGGACCCAAAAGACATTTAAGGAAGATTGTGTATGTGGAATGCGAATGTATCTAATCTGGGTCTACTTTGAGCATTAGCTAGAGATGTATGCATGCCATCATTAAAGAGATTTTTCTTTATTAATCTCCCAAGTGTGTGAAGGGATTTCTCCCTAGGAAGGGAGAACAGCTGCATTTTCATCCTGTTAGAAAATAATGTTGCTGAGGCAAACTCTCCATGTTGAATCAATTGGCTTTGACACAAGTCTGTTACTCTCCAAAGCAATGAACATCTGTGCTATATATTACATCTCCAAAATTCTTAAGTAACTATTCCACATAAGAGATTTAAAATTTTCCACTTTCCCTCATGAAGTCGTACACAATGTGGTCATAGGAAAACAATTCACTTGTAGAGCAATTTTTTTTCTGCCTCCAGGCAAGAGTAGGAGGCATGGTTTATTGTGTACACTGTGGGAAAAATTGAGAAAAAATTCAGGTGATTTAGTAAACTTTATGAGAAAGGACCAGACTGTGATAGGGGTAGTGATTCTGTAATTTCTCAGCAAGTTTTCATCCCTGTCATGTGTATGAATACAGATAATTTTGGGTGCACAGTTTTGGAAGGTTATTTTGAGGCAATTAATATTTAATTGGTAATGAGGAAACTGTCATGTGTCCAATCCTGCTTGACACAGTTATGTCAGGTCAGAGGTTTGAGAAACAGATCATTGACTGTAAATGTATGTGTCAGGTTACAGTTCTCAGACAACATCTACATATGGGCATCATCAATCTATCTATTTGTTTCTTTGAGACACGGTCTCTGTAGTTTTGGAGCTGGTCCTGGAACTCTGTAGACCAGGCTGGCCTTGAACTCATAGAGATCTGGCTTGGCACGGTGCTAACTGCACCTTACCCAAACCACATTGTATGACACCTCAAGGAACAGGATGGCAGCTAAGAAATGTTCTTCACCCACACCTCCTGAGTGTGAGCCCATGGACTCCTTTCTCATCCCACCCCACATCAATCCTAGCCAGCAAAATTAGCGAGAATCAAAACAACACCCATATACCCAGGGAGTCTGGGTTGTTTAGGTTGAATCTCTATAGGCTTTTATATATATGCTAAAAATTTGAAATATTTGGTCACCTTCCCAAAGCCGCCCTCAATGGACTGTGTCTCTTGTGCACACCTGATCCTGTCACTCAGGTTTTACTAACAAATCAGAGCCTCTAGCACACCCACCAGTCAGAGGGAAAATTTCTTCTGAATCCAGGCTTTATTCTCAGATCATCTCCTGAGGAAGTCAGAATCTGTCTCATATAATGATTCTTTGTTTCTGAATACATGATCAGAAAGTGGAGAAGTATGTGTTGTGCTCTCCCTCTCTTCCTCCCTCTTTCTCTCCCCCTGACCTCTTCTTGTGTTGCAGAACTTGTCAGATAAGAAAGTATATTTTCTTGAATAGGAAACTTTCCACGTTTCTTTATTTTCATCTGTGTAAGTTGTCTCCCAAGAAAACACACATTTATCATTTCTCATGTTTCTAGTGAACTTATTAATACCCCATTTTCAAATGAAACAATGTAGTTCATTGAAACTAAAGACAAGTATGATGTCTAAATTATTCACCAAATTGTTTATTTGAGATGTGTTTTCTTTACTGTAAGTTGTTCCCTATTACCTGTTATCAAGATAATATGAAAGGATGTGAAATATGTACAGCATAGAGAATGGAAAAGCAAAATTATGACAAGCTCATTGCGAGGACGTATGTCTGATGTTTGAGAATGCTCTGGAGTTCCTAATCAAGGAATACTCAAGGGTCTAACCAACTTGGGAACAAGCATTCACAGTCACAAACCAACACACTGACATCACATGATTAAAATTAAATCAAATCTGTAATCACAGTTTTCCACACATGAATATTTTCTCTTGTAAGCACTCATACTTGACCGACGTGCCAAGGCACTTATACAAAAGAATGCAATCATGTAGCATTTGATTTAGAAAAATGAATTCATCTGAACAAGGTTTTCTATATTGTGGGAGTTAATTGTCTCCTGTGATTTCATTATTTATTTATTTATTTAAATCAATGGTGATATCATTTTGTTATCTCTCTAGGGTTGGATTATGAGAAATTATCTCATTCATTTTTTTGTTCAAATCTATGATTAAAAACTCAATGATCTCTTCAGTTTTGAGCAATCTCATAGGAGTCACGTATAAAACACCATCCACTGTAAGGAGTATGGTTTTCCTCCCCCTGCCAGTCTTGTCCCACCACCGCGGCAGCCCCAAATAATACACAGAGACTCTGTATTTGATACAGTGCTTTTGGCCCAGTTACTTGTTTCTTATCGGCTAGCTCTGCCTTAATTATTAACCCATTTCTGCTGATCTATGTATTTTCACATGGCCTTCTCTTACCGGGGAGGCGGCTGGCGTCCAGCTCTCTCCAGACTCTCCATCTTTACTCCTCCTTACTACTTCCTATTTCCTCCTTGTCTCCTAGTCCCTCCTATCTTCCTTTCCTATTGGCCAACCGTGCTTTATTATTAACCAGTATGAGAAACATATACAGAATGACATCTCCCATCAATCCACTTATTTCATTTTTATTCATTTAATTATGAAAATCTGTCATTATTTATTGAGTGATCACTGAAGCTTTGAGACTCTTTATGGGAGTCAGTCATGCCAGACCATCACATCATCTCATACTACACTTACTTAACTGTAAAATTAGGAAATTAAATAATAATTCATCATTTAATTAACTCATTTAAAATAAAGGTGATGTTATGGACCATAAGTCCCTTTTGGAGTCAGATTTTTGGAGTTGATGATGAAACATCATCTCATAACTTGATTATTTAGCTACTGAAATAGATCATTACATCAGCCATAGGTTCACGAGTTTGGTGCCATCTTGTCAGAGTTAATATAAAGCGCCAACTAATTAATTATCAATTTAAGTTTTTAAATAAATATTACAGTAAGAGAATGGTCTGACTTCTGCATGTGGGAGTTAAGTATGCACCACCATGTCATTAATCAATTATTTTTCATTACATATTAATTATTTAAATCCTTGAAGATGTTGTCCTTCATGACTCAAGTCTGGACATTACTCCCTGGGAGTTAATCGTGTGGCATTATTTAATGATGTAAGTGTTACTTCCTTGACAATCACTAGAGTTTGGTTCCATCTTATGAAAGTGAAGAATGCAAGACTATCCAATTATTTCCTTATTTGATTACATAAATAATGATTTTGTCATCCATTATGGTTTTGGCTGCTGTGAGATTGACACAGCAAGAGATTGGTACCAGAAGCAGTGCTCAGAGAATGAGGGACACTGGGTTATCCAGTGATTACTGATTATGTAACAATAGATATTTTAAGGACCGAATGATTAAATGACTTTTTTAAAAAACTGTATTATTTCTGCATCATCAGTTTCTGAGAGGTTGCAACAGAACTGACCCATGAAGGATACAGTCAACACTGATATTACGAATTGAATAATTTAATAATCTCAGAATCAGAGTATCTTATCTAATGAACTCTGTCAGGCTGATAACATGACACACCACCAAATCAAAATAACTCTACATAACCATATTAGAAAGTGGGATACAGGACTCAATAAAGAATTATTATCAATTGAGAACTCAAAAGTGACTGAAAGAAACATAAGACAGTGCTCAAAATCCTTAGTCATCAGCCAAATACAAATAAAAACAACTCTGAGAAACCATGAGATCAAGCTGCTCTAAAGGTAAGACAGTGAGGAGAATTTTTTTTTCCAGTAAATAGAATAGGATTATGGTAGAGGCAATAAATGGTATTGTTTCCATTCTGCAAATGAGAAAATTGAAGCATAGAAAATAGGTTTAAATACTCACCAATGTATTTGATTGGCATAATGATGCTTTCGTTTTCATGCTTAAATCACTATAGGCATGATGTAGCTTGAGAGACTGATAAATAGGTATAACTCAGAAAAAGAGGCCTGCTTTGTTTTTGAGAAAATCAGTGAGGCTGTAGGATAGTCCATCGGTGGGTATCACAATTTTAGCATGTGGGAGGTGCACTAGAATGTGACAGAATGTTGGATCATAAATGTTGCCTGGCAACCCTGCTTGCATTCTGTATCTTGGTATCGTGGGCCAAGGACCAGAGAGCAGCTTCGATAAAGTGTTATCATGGGACATTACAATCTTCCAAGAAAACGATCTCCTAAAATTTTAAAGACAGCATATGATTCACATCACCAAGTCATAGCCAAAACTCTGGAAGTTTGCCTACAGCTTTTACTGGTTACCCAATTCAAGATTACCTAATATCAGAGAACATAGTCTGTGTGGAAAGAGTTCATAGACTTCTGTTTATGAATGCTCTCTCTCCTGAGAAGAAAAAAATATGGATTCAAAAATAATAAGACTCACAAATATTCATCAAAAGGTGAGTTTTCCATTGTTAACTTCCTTCAGGAAGGTGGTAATCCATTTGTTAGAGTGAACTGAGGAATAACTGGATTTTAGTCCATCTGTATTGAGGCAGCCTTCCAACATTAAATATGCGATATCTTCTAAATGCATGCATACACAATGGCATGTCTGCATTTACTCATTTTACTAAGAAACTCTGTGATCACATAAGGGATGAACCGGGGACATTCACACAATAGTGTGGGAGTCAAGTGAGAATAAATTGTGTCGAGTATGGCAGAGCATTTCATCCTCTGATCATGTTATAATTTAATTATTAAAATAGGACTATATATAACCCATGATCAGTGGATTATGGTTCCACGATATGGGTGTCAAGTATTTTAGACCATCTATGTAATTATGTAAGTAAAGTATTTAAATTAATCATGACAGCAATATTCACAAGTATGGTTTAAAGCCACATTAAGAAAGTGGATGATGTTACATCAACTCTTTATTTGATTATTTAGTTAGATAAAACATGATTATATCATCCATGACACCTGCAGTTTGGTGCAACTGATCATCTAATTACATAATTATATTATCTAAATTGACACTTCTTGTTTAGACACAAGATTATGTTATGGACCATAAGTCCCTTTTGGAGTGAGATTTTGGGAGTTGATGGTGTAACATCATCTCATTACTTGATTATTTAGCTATTTAAATAGATCATTACATCAGCCGTAGCTTTACAACTTTGGTGCCATCTTGTCAGAGTTAATATAAAATGCCAAATAATTAATTATCAACTTAATTTTTTAAATAAGTCATTATTCCACGAAGAGATCAGTTCAACTTCTCCATGTGGTATTTAAGTATGCACCACCATGTCATTATTCACATATTTCCAATTATATATTAATTCTTGAAATCGATGAACATGTTGTGCTTAATGACTGGAGTCTGGCCATTCCTCCCTGGGAGATAATCATGTGAAATTATTTAATTTTCTAAGTATTACTTCCTTGAAAATCCCTGGAGCTTGGTTCCATCTTATGAAAGTTAAGTATGCAGGAATATCCAATTATTGACTTATTAGATTAGGTAAAGAATGATGATGTCATCTGTTATGGGTTTGGCTGCTGTGCGATTGAAACAGCAGGAGATTGGTACCAGAACCAGTGCCCAGAGGGTAAGGGACACTGGGATATCCAGTGAGTACTGTACTGATTACATAATAATAGATTTTTATCGATCGAATGATTAAACGCTTTAAACAAATCTATTGTTTCGCATCATCAGTTCCTGAGCATTTGCAAAAGAACTGACCCATGAAGGACACAGTCAACACCGACTTTCAAACTTGAATAATTTAATAATCTCATGATTGGAGAGTCTTAGCGAATGAACTCCATCAGGCTGATAACATGAGCCACCACCAACTCAAAATAACCCAAAATAACCATATTAGAAATTGGGGTACAGGACTTAATAGGGAATTATCAATTGAGGAATCACAAACGACAGAAAGAAACATAAGACAGTGCTCAAAATACTTGGTCATCAGCCAAATGCAAATCAAAACTACTCCGAGAAACCATGTGATCAAGCTGTTCTAAAGGTAAGAGAATGAAAAGAAGTTTGTTTTCTCTTCTGTAAAGAGAAAAGGATTATGGTAGAGGCGATAATGGTATTGTTTCCATCCTGGAAATGAGAAAATAGTAGCATAGAAAATAGGTTTGAATACTCATCAATGTACTTGAGTGGCATAATGATGCTTTCGTTTTCTGTTGCGTCTACCTCTGCCAGCAAGGAAACAGGACCATGACTCTTCTTCAAGCAGTTTCTTCAGGTAGTTTATACATCAGAATCTGCTCCTTCCAGCTCCAGCAAGCCCTTAAATATGCGCTCACTGCCCAATCAGCTCATGCCAACAGGCGATCCCGAGTAGGCCACAGAAGGAGGAAGCATACGAGATCCATCAAGCACTTCCAAATAAGGCTTGTTTACAGCTAAGCTCGAACTTACCTGGCATCCAGCCTGGCACCACCTCAGGGCTGTGGCTTGCCACACTTTTCATGCTTAAATCACTATAGGCACTTTGTAGCTTGAGAGACTGGTAAATATGTATAACTCAAAAGAAAGAGCAGTGCTTTGTTTTCGTGAGAAAACCAGTTGGGCTGTAAGGTGGGTATGCTAATTTAACATGTGGAAGGTGCACTAGAATGTGACAGAATGTTGGATCATAAATGTTGCCTGGAAACCCTCCTTGCATTCTGTATACTGGTACCATGTGCCGAGAACCAGAGAGCAGCTCCGATAAAGTGTTACCATGGGACAATACAATTTCCCAAGATAACTATCTCCTAAAACTTTTAATCACAATATTTGATTCCCCTAACTAAGTCATTACCATATCTCTGGAAGGTTGCCTACAGCTATTACTGGTTACCCAATTCCAGGTTATCTATTATCAGTGGACATAGTCTGTATTGAAACAGTTCAAAGACTTCGGTTTACGAATGTTCTCTCTCCGATTACAATTAGGGTGCAAATGTCTGTCAAGGATAAGTTTAGGAAGGCTGTAGACACAGCAGTTTCTGAATGACCTATGCATCACCCAGAGTACTAGGGATGCTGGGTGATTGATGCCAGTAGATTCCAGGGTGCCCTCCGAGTAGTACAAGGACTTCACCAAGGCAGGCATGGTGGTCTGGCTGTTTGACTCCCTGCTCTTCCTCCACATCTTCCCATTGGTTGTGATCTACCATTAGAAGAAGTAGTGGCACTAAGAGATCAGCACCATCACCGAGACCTCACAAAAGGATGACGACCCAGAACACGGAAGAACATCTCTGTCTCAGCTCTGCTGGTGAGGCCCCTGGTGCAGCCATCTTTTCAGCTGATAGCAACATTTTTAGCTACTACTGCTACGCCATGTATGGGCCCATCATATCAGGTCCTTCCGCACCACAACAGAGAATCAGGCGCTGGTGATGATGTCAGACCAGCAGAGTTCTTCAAGCAAGACAGAATGATTATCAGATTACTGACTCATGGAATTTTCAAACTCCGTGATGACAGCATACATTATCATGTCTGGCTTGTCTGCCCAGGAATTGATGATACAAAAAATTTCAACCATTTACATGAGTAAAGATGTAATTCTTAAATTGTTTCATTATATAAACTGTGAACCCTGAAGTTTGGCGCCACCTTATGCCATTCAGTTGTGACACATGATCTAAATATCTGATTATTTCATTTCTCCAATGTGTCTTTTTCTACTCCAGGAAGAGTAGAGTCTGGATCCAACTTGTTGGTGTTAATTGTCTACTGTGATTTAATTAATAAATTAATTATTTAAATCAATTGTGATATCATTTGGTTATGTGTCTATGAGAGAATTATGAGAAATTATCTCATTATTCATTTTTTTTGTTCAATTCTATAATTAAAAACTCAATGATATCTTCAGATGATGTCAGGCCAAAAGTATTCATCAGGCAAGACAATATGGTTATCTGACGATTAACTTATGGAATGTTAAAAATCCATAAAAAATGCGTGATGACAGCATACAGTTTCATACCTGGCAAGTCTGCCCAGGAATTGATGATACAAAAAATGTCAACGACTTACATATTTAAAGCTGTAATTATTAAATTGTTTTATTATATAATCTGTGAACCCTGAAGTTTGATGCCATTTTGTGTGCCTCAAGTGTGACAGACGATCTAACACTCTCATTATTTCAGAATTCAAATCTGTCTTTTTCTACTCTAGGAAGAGTGGAGTCTGGATCCAACTTGTTGGTGTTAATTGTCTCTTGTGATTTCATTATTTATTTCTTTATTTGTTTATTTAAATCAATGTTGATATCATTTTTTTACCTCTCTAGGGGTGAGTTGTGAGAAATTATCTCTATTCTTTCATTTTTTTGTTCAAATCTATAATTAAGAACTCAAAGACTCTTCAGTATTCAGCAATTTTTAGGCTTCATGTATAAAACATCATCCACTTGTTTAATGTTTATTCATTTAACTCTGACAATCTGTCATTATGTATTCAGTGATAACTGGAGTTTTGAGCATCCTTATGGGAGTCCATCATGCCAGACCATCACATCATCTAATACTACACTTACTTATTTAACTGTTCATCTAGAAGGTTAAATAATAATTCTTCATTTAATTAACATATTTAAAGTACAGGTAATGTTATGGTCCATAAGTCCCTTTTGGAGCAGACTTTGGGAGTTGATGATGTAACTTCATCTCATTACATCATCATTTAGCTATGTAAATAGATCAATACATCAGCGATAGGTTAAGTACGTTGGGTCCATCTCATCCGTGTTCATATAAAATGCTAACTCATTAATTATCAATTTAATTTTTCAAATAAATTATTATTCCAGGAAGAGATCAGTCTGACTACTCCATGTGGGATTTAAGTATGCACCACCATGTCATTATGCAATCATTTTTCATTATATATTAATTATTTAAATCGATGAAGATGTTGTTCTTCATGACTGCAGTCTGGCCATTCCTCCCTGGGAGTTAATCGTGTGGCATTATTTAATTATCTAAGTACTAGTTTCTGGACAATCACTGGAGTCTGGTTCCATCTTTTGAAAGTTAAGAATGCAGGACAATCTAAATATTAAATTAATTGATTTCGTAGTTAATGATGGTATCATCCCTCATTTGGCTGCTGTGTGATTGACACAGCAGGAGATCGGTATCAGAATCATTTCCCAGAGCATGAGGGACACTGCCTTATCCAGTGATTACTGATTACATAATAGTAGCTTTTTAACAATCAAATGATTACATGATTTAAAAAAAAAAACTGTATTGTTTCGCAACATCAGCTTCTGAGAGTTTGCAACAGTACTGACCCATGAAAGACACGGTCTCCACAGATTTTAAACATGGAATGACTGAATAATCTCCTGATGAGGGAATCTCACCTAATGAACTCTGTCAGGCTGATAACATGACACACCACCAAATCAAAATAACTCTACATAACCATATTAGAAAGCGGGGTACAGGACTTAATAGAGATCTATTAATTGATGAATCAAAAATGACTGAAATTATCATAAGACAGTACTCAAAATCCTTATTCATCAGCCAAAATAAATCTAAACAACACTGTGAATCCATGGGATCAAGCTCCTATAAAGGTAAGAAAATCAAAAGGAGTTTATTTTGTTTGCAATAAAGAGGAAAGAGTTATGGTAGAAGCCATTCATTGCATTGTTTCCAGTCTAGAAATAAGAAAATTGAAGTATAGAAAACAGGTTTAAAATACTCATCAATGTACGTGAGTGGCATAATGATGCTTTCATTTTCATGCTTATGTAACTATAGGCAGGTTGTAGCTTGAGAGACTGGTTGGTGTGTACAACTCAAAAGAAAAAGAGGCCTGCTTTGTTTTTGTGAGAAACTCAGTGAGGCTGTAAGTTTAGTTGATTGGTGGGTATGCTCCTTTTATCATGTGTGAGAGGCACTAGCATTTGACAGAATGTTGGATCATAAATGTTGCCTGGCAACCCTGCTTGCATTCTGTATCCTGGTATCATGGGCCAAGGACCAGAGAGAAGCTTCGAGAAAGTATTATCATGGGACATTATAGTTCTCCCAAGATAACTATCTCCTAAAACTTTTAATCACAGCATTTGATTCGCCTAACCAAGTCATAGCCAAATCTCTGCAAGTTTGCCTACAGCCTTTACTGCTTACCAAATTGAAGAATACCTAATTATCAGAGAACATAGTCTGTGGAGAAAAGGTCAAAGCCTTCTGTTTATGGATGCTCTCTCTCCTAAGAAGTAAAACTATGGAACAAAAGTTAATGAGACTCACAATTATTCATCAAAAGGTGAGTTTTCCATTGTTAACTTCCTTCAGGAAGTTGGTACTCTATTTGTTAGAGTAGACGTAGGGATTATTGGATTGCAGTCCATCTCTTTTGAGGCACCCATCCAACATTAAATACGTGCTATCTTCTCAAAACCCTGCGTACACAATGACATTTCAGCATTTAAATATTTAACTTTTCAACTCTGCGATTAAAAAAAGGATGAACCTGGGAGTTTCACACAATCATGTCGGAGTCAAGTGAGAGTCAATTGTGTCGAGTATGGCAGACCATTTCATCCTCTGATTATGTTGTTATTTGATTATTAAAATAGGACATTAATCCATAACCAGTGGATTGAATTTCCACAATGTGGGATGCAATTATTATAGACCATCTAAGTATCAATTATGTAGCTAAAATATTTAAATTAATCATGACAGCATCGTTCACGAGTCTGGTTTGGAGCCACCATAGGGAAGTGGATGAGGTTACATGAACTCATTATTTGATTATTTAATTATATAAAACAATGATTATATCATCCATGACACCTAGAATTTGGTGCCAAAGATCATCTAATTACATAATTAAAGTATTTCAATTAACAATTCATGTTAATACCAAAGATAATGTAAATATTTGTATAGTTATGTAAACCAAAAATCTTCCATTCCATGAAGAGACCCCTAAAGCTCCCTCTTGTGGCGTTAATGTGCACTATCATCACATTTTATGATTCATTGTTTCAATTGATGATGATGACATCCTTCATGACTGGAGTCTTGCCATGCTTCCCTGCCAGTTATATGGTACATCAACTCTGTATTGTGACAGTTAGCTACTACTGACTTATTTAATTCTTTAAATTATTTAAACGACAGACACTGCCATCCCATCACCGATTATGATTAGGGTGCAAATATCTGTCAGGGACGAGGTTAGGAAAATTGTAGACATGGGCAGAGCATTTTCTGAATGATCTATGCATCTCCCAGAGTACTAGAGATGCTGGATGATTGAGTGCAGATGATTGCATGGTGCCCTCCGAGAAGTACAAGGACTTCACCAAGGCCGGCATGGTGGTCTGGGTGTTGACTCCCTGCTCTTCCTCCACATCTTCACATCGGTATTGATCTACGATGAGAATTAGTAGTGGCACTGGGAGGTCAGCACCATCAATGAGAACTTGCAAAAGGATGTAGACCCACAGCACCGCAGAACATCTCTCTCAGCTATGATGGAGTTGCCCCTGCTGCAGCCATCTTTTCAGCTGATATCAACATTTTGGCTACTACTGCTATGCCAGGAATGGGCCCATTATCTCAGGTCCTCCCGCAACACAACAGAGATTCAGATGCTGTAGATGATGTCAGGCCAAAAAAATTTATCAGGCAAGACAGTATGATTATCTGACGCTTAACTTACGGAATTTTAAAAATCAGTGATGACAGAATACTTTTCATATCTGGCAAGTCTGCCGAGGAATTGATGATAAAAAATAGGTCAATGACTTACAGATGTAAAGATGTAATTATTAAATTGTTTCATTATATAATCTGTGAACCCTGAAGTTTGGTGCCACCTTGTGTGACTCAGGTGTGACAGACGATCTAACTATCTGATTATTTCATTATACAAATCTGTCTTTTTCTACTCCAGGAAGAGTGGAGGCTGGATCCACCCTGTTGGTGTTAAGTTGTCTCTTGTGATTTCATTATTTATGTATGTATTAATTTATTTATTTAAATCAATGTTGATATCATTTTGTTATCTCTCTAGGGGTGAATTATGAGAAATTATCTCTTTATTCATTTATTTTTTTGTTCAAATCTATGATCAAGAACTCAATAACTCTTCAGTATTGAGCAATCTCTTAGGCTTCACATATAAAACACCATCCATTTGTTTAATGTTTATTCATTGAATTATGAAAATCTGTCATTATGTATTCAGTGATTATTAGAGTTTTGAGCCTCCTCATGCGAGCCCATCACGCCAGACCATTACATCATCTAAGACTACACTGACTTAATTAACTGTTAAACTTGGAAATTAAATAATAATTCATCATTTAATTAACGTATTTAAAACACAGATAATGATGTGGGCCATGAGTCTCTTTTGGAGTCAGATTTTGGGAGTTGATGAAGTAACTTCATCTCATTACTTCATCATTTAGCTATGTAAATAGATCATTACATCAGCGATAGGTTTAGGACTTTGGTGCCACCTCATTAATGTTAATCTAAAATCCCAAATAATTATCAATTTAATTTTTTAAATAAATCATTATTCCAGGAAGAGATCATTCTGACTACTCCATGAGGATTTAAGTATGTACCAACATGTCATTTTCAATCATTTTTCATTATATATTAATTATTTGAATTGATGAAGATGTTGTTCTTCATGACGGCAGTCTGGCCAATCCTCCCTGGGAGTCAATCATGTGGCATTATTTAATTATCTAAGTACAACTTCCTTGACAATCATTGGAGTTTTGTTCCATCTTATGAAAGTGAAATATGCAGTACTATCCAATTATTAACTTATATCTTTCATAATTAATGATGGCGTCATCTGTCATTTGGCTGCTGTGTGATTGACACAGCAGGAGATTGGTCCCAGAAGCCTTGCCCAGAGAATGAGGTACACTGGGTTATCCAGTGATTACTGATTATGTAATAATAGATTTTTAACGATCAAATGGTTAAACGATCTAAAAAAAAAAAAACTGTGTTGTTTCTGCATCATCAGTTTCTGAGTGGTTGGAAAAGAACTGACCCTTGAAGTACACAGTCCACCCCAATTTTACAAATTGTATAATTTAATAATCTCAAATTCAGAGAATCTTATCTAATGAACTCTGTCAGGCTGATAACATGACACACCATCAACTCAAAATAACTCTATATAACAATACTAGAAAGAGGGATATAGGACTCAATAGAGAAATATCAATTAAGAAATCAAAAGTGACTGAAAGAAACATAAAACAGTGCTCAAAATCCTTAGTCATCAGCCAAATGCAAATCAAAACAACTCTGAGAAACAATGAGATCCAGCTGCTGTAAAGGAAAGAGAGTGAGGAGAATTTATTTTCTTTTCAGTCAATACAAAAGAATTATGGTAGAGGCAATTAATGTTATTGTTTCCATTCTGGAAATGAGAAAATTGAAGCTAGAAAATATGTTTAAGTAATAATCAGTGTACTTGAATGGCATAATGATGGTTTCGTTTTCATGCTTAAATCACCATAGGCAGACTGATATAAGTAAAACTCAGAAAAAGAGGCCTGCATTTTTAGTGAGAAAATCAGTGAGACTGTAAGGTTAGTCCATTGGTGGGTATGCTAATTTTAGCATGTGGGAGGTGCACTAGAATGTGACAGAATGTTGGATCATAAATGTTGCCTGGCCACCCTGCTTGCATTCTGTATCCTGGTATCATGGTCCAAGGACCAGAGAGCAGCTTGGATGAAGTGTTATCATGGGACATTACAATCTCCCAAGACAACTGTCTCCTAAAACTTTTAAAGACACCATGTGGTTCACCTCACCAAGTCATAGCCGAATCTCTGGAAGTTTGCCTACAGCTTTTACTGGTTACACAATTCAAGATTACCTAATATCAGAAAACACAGTCTGTGGAGAAACAGTTCAAAGACTTCTGTTTATGAATGTTCTCTCTCCTAAGAAGTAAAACTATGGATTAAAAGATAATAAGACTCACAATTATTCATCAAAAGGTGAGTTTTCCATTGACAACTTCCTTCAGGAAGGCGGTAATCCATGTGTTAGCATAGTCTGAGGGATACTTGGAATGCAGTCCATCTCTCTTGAGGCAGCTGTCCAACATTAAAGATGTGATATCTTCTAAAGCCCTGCATACACTACGACATGTCCGCATTTACACATTTTACTACTAAACTCTGCAATTACATAAGGGATGAACTGGGGACTTTCATACAACATTGTAGAAGTCAAGTGAGAGAAAATTGTGTCAAGTATGGCAGACCATTTCATCCTCTGATTATGTTATAATTTAATTACTAAAATAGGATACATGATTAGTGGATTCTGGTTCCAGGATGTGCGAGTCAACTATTTTAGACCACCTACATATTAATTATGAAGGAAAACATTTAAATTAATCATGACATCTATGTTTACGACTCTGGTTTGGAGCTACCTTAAGGAAGTGAGCCATGCTACATCAACTCATTTTTTGATTATTTAGTTAGGTAAAACAATGATTATATCATCCTTGACACCTGGAATTTTGTGCCTCTGATCATCTAATTACGTAATTAAATTATTTCAATTGACAGTTCTTGTTTAGACTGAAGATAATGTAAAGATTTGCATAGTATTTTAAACCTATAATCCTCTATTCCATGAATAGTCTTGTAAATCTCCCTCTTGGGGAGTTAATATGCAGTATCGTCACATTTTATGATTAATTGTTTCAACGGATGATGATAACACCCTTCCTGACTGGAGTCTGGCCATTCTGCCTTGCCAGTTAAATGCTACATCACCTCTTTATTGTGACAGTTAGCTATTACTGACTTATTTAGTTATGTAAATTATTTAACCGATGGACAATGACATCATCGATTCCGATTAGGGTGCAAATATCTGTCAGGGACGAGGTTAGCAAGGTTGTAGGCATGGACACAGCAGTTTCTGCATGATCTATGCATCACCCAGAGTACTAGGATGCTGGATGACTGAGTCCAGAAGATTCTATGGTGCCCTCCGCGCAGTACCAAGACTTCACCAAGGCAGGCATGGTTTTTTGGGTACAACATTGGTTGTGGTCTACGATGAGAAGAAATAGTGGCACAAGGAGGTCGGCTCCATCACCGAGACCTCGCAGAATGGATGACAACCCAGAACATGGACGAACTGCTCTGTCTCAGCTCTGCTGGTGATGTCCCTGCTGCAGCCATCTTTTGAGCTGCTATGAACATTTTAGTTACTACTGCTACGCCCGGTATGGGCCCATCATCTCAGGTCCTGCTTCACCACCTCAGAGACTCAGGTGCTGGTGATGATGTCAGGCCAGCAGAGTTCATCAGGCAAGACAGAATGATTATCTGATTATTGACTTATGGAATTTTAAAAAGCCGTGATGACAGCACACATTATCATGTCTGGCATGTCTGCCAAGGAATTGATGACACAAAAAATTTCAATGACTTACATATTTAACGATGTAGTTATTAAATTGTTTCATTATATAAACTGTGAACCCTGAGGTTTGTGCCACCTTGTGACATTCAATTGTGAAAGACGATCTAAATATCTGATTATTTCAATTCTCAAATCTGCCTTTTTCTATTCCAGGAAGAGCGGAGTCTGGATCCACCTTGTTGGTGTTAATTGACTCCTGTGATTTCATTATTTATTTATTTCTTTAAATCAATGGCAATATCATTTTGTTATCTCTCTAGGGGTGACATATGAGAAATTATTTCACAATTCATTTATTTTTTTTTGTTCAAATCTATGATTAAAAACTTGATGATCTCTTCAGTTTTGAGAAATCTTGTAGGAGTCACATATAAAACACCATCCACTAGTTTAAGTTTTATTCATTTAGTTTTGATAATCTGTCATTATTTATTCAGTGTTCACTGGAGTTTGGAGCCTCCTTATGGGAGTCAATCATGCCAGACCATCAATTCATCGAATACTACACGTACTTATTTAACTGTAAAATTAGGAAATTAAAAAAAAAATAATTCATCATTTAGTTAACGCATTTAAAATAAAGGTGATGTTATGGACCATAAGTCCTTTTTGCAGTCAGATTTTGGGAGTTGATGACGTAACTTCATCATTTAGCTATTGAAACAGATCATTACACCAGCGATAGGTTTAGGAATTTGGTGCCACCTCCTCAGGCGTTAATATAAAATGCCAACTAATTATCAATTACCCTGGAATTTGGTCTCTCCGTGTGAGGTAAGTGCAACAGATCATCTAATTACATAATTAAAATGTTTAAATTAACAATTCGTGTTAATACCCATGATTATGTTATTATTTGTATAATTATGTAAACTAATAATCCTCTATTTCATAAAGAAAACTGTACAGCTCCCCCTTGGGGAGTTAATATGCAATATCATCACATTTTATGATTAATTGATTCAATTGATGATGATGACATACTTCGATACTGGAGTTTGGCCATTCTTCCCTGCTACATCACCTACTTATTGTGACAGTTAGCTATTACTGAAATATTTAATTATTTAAATTATTTAAATGACAGACAGTGACATCATCAATTATGATTAGGGTGGACATATCTGTCAGGGACAAAGTTAGGAAAGTTGTTCATAAGGACACAGCAGTTTCTGAATGATCAGTGCATCATTCAGACTGAAAGAAACATAAGACAGTGCTCAAAATCCTTAGTCATCAGCTAAATGCAAATGAAAACTTCTCTGAGAAACCATGTGATCAAGCAGTTCTAAAGGTAAGAGCATGAAGAGAAGTTTATTGTCATTTCAGTAAATAGAAAAGGATTATGGTAGAGGTGATTAATGATATTGTTCCATTCTGGAAATGAGACAATTGAAGCATAGAAAATAGGTTTCAATACACATCAATGTAATTGAAAGGCATTATGATGCTATTGTTTTCATGCTTATATCACTATATGCACTATATTTTGTGAGCTTGAGATACTGGTAAATATGTATAAGTCATTTTTGTGAGAAAAATCAGTGAGGCTATAAGTTTCGTCCATTGGAGGGTATGCTAAATTTAGGATGTGGAGGTGCACTAGAATGTGAGAGAATGTTGGCTCGTAAATGTTGCCTGGAAAACCTGCTTACAATCTGTGTCCTGGTATCATGGACCAAGAACCAGAGAGCAGCTTCAATAAAGTGTTATGGCACAGTACAATCTCCCAAGATATCTGTCTCTTAAAACTTTTCATGACAGCATTTGATTCCTCTAAACAAGCCATAGCCAAATTTCTGGAAGTTTGCCTACAGCTATTCCTGGTTACCCAATTCAAGATTACCTAATATCAGAGAATATAGTCTGTGGAGACACAGTTCAAAGACTTCTGTTTATGAATGCTCTCTCCTAAGAAGTAAAACTATGGATTAAAAGATTATAAGACTCATAATTATTCATCAAGAGGTGAGGTTTCCATTGTTAACTTCCTTCAGGAAGGTGATAATCCATTTGTTAGTGTAGACATAGGGATTATTGGATTGCAGTTCCTCTCTTTTGAGGCAGCTGTCCAACATTAAATATGTGATATCTTCTAAAACACTGCACACACAATGATGTTTCAGCATTTACACATTTTACTACTCAACTCTGGGATCACATAAGGGATGAACTGGTGAGTTTCACACAATCTTGTGCGAGTCAAGTGAGAGAAAACATGTGTCAAGTATGGCAGATCATTTCATCCTCTGATTATGTTATTATTTAATTATTACAACAGGACGTTAGGTAATGCATGATCAGTGGATTATTGTTCCACAGTGTGGTAGTCAAGTATTTTAGACCATCTAAATATTAATTAGGTAATTACATTATTTAAATTAATGATGACAGCATTGATCACGAGTCTCGTTTTGGGCCACCTTAGATAAGTGTATTGTTTTGCATCCACCTCAGTTTCTGAGAGATTGCAATAGAAGGCCTGACCCTGGAGGACACAGTCCATTCCAATTTTAAAATTGAATACTCAGCACTATGTTCATAGCTTTTTTTCCATTTTGCCATGCCAAGTTTCTCTGTTTTCAAGATCCTTCTTTCTTCTTATAAATTAGATTTCAATACAATGAGATTACACAACTGTGATAACAATATGCCCACAAACCATTATACCCCCCTTTTTATAGGAATATCACTCTACAGATGCTATGCCATTATTAAACTTGCCATCCCTAGAATTTCGTCCATTTCCCTCCACAATTTTGACTGTATGCATAGATATTCTGTGGGTACCCATAATAATGGCTGCACTCCATCTTCTGACAAGGACAGAAAGTTCAAAGTTTTCCTTATCAAGTCATAAGATCTAAAGATCAAAGTTGTGGCTACAGAAGAATGTTTCCATTCTCTTAGTTTAAATGACAAGAGACCCGGAATGAGGTAACTGTTCCTGACTCTCAGGTATAGGGAAGGATAAGTTGAATCTGAGGTGTCATTCCTCCTGACCTGAATATTAGGGAAAAAGAAGTTATAACTCAGGCGTTGCTACAGAAATCTTAGAAGATGTGAGGAAGAAAAGTCTATTTGCTCCATATACATGATAGTGTGTTCTCCTTTATTGATAAGGTATGTAAGTGTGTTGAAAAAAAAAAAAAACTTGTGGCATTTCAGGATAGACTGATCTGGCCACCTGACCTTTATCCTGTCTCTCTGTCTTTTCTTTATTGTATATAGCTAGCCTTTTCCCCATCCACACTGTCCTACTCAAATACAGATTTTGGGCTGGCTTTGATTGGAGCCCCACAAAAACCACTTGAAAGCCCCACAACCTCCCATGTTAATATAGGATCTGCTGTTCCCAGAAGGGAAGGAGTGGCTTGGGAAGGGGAGTGAGATTCCAAGGTTCCCAGATTGAGAGATGCAGCAGCTGATGCTGAGCCCTTGGAGCTGTTCCTCCCCTAACTGGGTGGAAACCAGCAGCTAGAAACTGGTTGAGCTTGCTTCTTGTCTGGTGATGTGCACCCTATATCTGTTTGTCCTTTTTCTTCCTTGCAATTCCATTCGGGCAGGGCATCAGCTTTGATCACATCACATTGTGAAATTTGCCTATTCATAGTATCATGGCAGAGTATCTGGAGCCAGACTGAGCTTAGAATATACCGGATTTTAACATTCCTTTGAATTGCTGATACCTTGTGCTTGGATTGTCATCAGGGAAGGCATATGTGCCAAATTCAGAGAGCCCTCATCTCTCTAGTATATTCCAGAAGTTCATCATTTTTAATATTTAAAATTCATCTGGATTTAATTGTATCGAGCTTGTAAATGGTATCTCATGGGGACAGTAGCAATCCAATACTAAAGTGTTTTGTAGAGAGTATAACTGATATTATAAAAACATATCATATCTTAGGAGAGAAACATTATGTCACATAAAGTAGTATTTAGCTAATTTAGGGGTGCTTCCTGATTAGCCCAGATTTATTTGACCTATATGCTAACCACTACTGTTAGAAATTGATATGGTAAGATGTAAATGTTTGTTCATCATGATTAGAGGCATTTAAGCTGCATTTCCATAATGAAAGAGAAAATCCTGCTTTCACCACCAGTAAAAGGCCAACCGAACATAAAAGAACAGTCCTCTAAAGTGCTGTTCAAGGTTCCTAACAGGGTCAAACAAAACAATAAATCATGGTGTACATTAAAGGTATATTTATTCTAGAACAGTTTATCTCCAGCTTTTTTGAAAAATGGATTTGAGGAAAGGTCAGGTATGTTGACTGATGTCACTTGAACCCTATCTGTAGCATAACAGGACATTGCCATTATTATCTTCTGTACTAAACAACTGTAATTCTTGGATTGCAAGTCTATAGCACCACAGAGTTCTAAAATTACCACTATGCCACATAAGGTTGTGTCCAAGGCCCTGACCAAAAAAATAAAATAAAAAAGGATTTGCATATGGAGCATGGCTTCTTGCTAGAGAACTTAAGAGGAAAAATTGTGCACTGTATATACTTCAGGGAAAAACATTCTAGGCAATGGTGAGATTACAACTTGCAGTTTAAGGCAGTGAGCATGGGTCTCCATTAAAAGAAGAGCATGAGGTTGCAGGTTGAGTGGCTTTCTGTGTTTTTTTCCCACATGTATTCATTACTTCCATGTGAATTGAAAACACAGAATTGGTGTGTGTACAATGTAGGGAGGGAAGCTTGAACTACTCAGTGTTCAGTTTCCAATTAGGGTGGTCTCTTGTATACATGCTTAGAATCAGAAAACACTGATATATATGATTCATAACAGTAACAAAATTATAGTTATGAGGTAGTAGTGAAAGCTAATTTATAGTTGTTAGGTCGCCAGAACAGGAAGAATTAGCTGCATTATAGTGACACAGCATTAGGAAACTTGGGAACCAGTTGTTTAGTTTAATGAGAACTAGGGCTCAGGCTTGCCTCACAGTATTTAATTGTGGAGTTGTTTGTAATTTTATACACCTGCTCAGTCCTGGGAAGACAGTTTTGCATTGCATCCAGGCAGGATATTGACTATGCTGTGAAAAGAAAAAAATACCACAATGAACCTGTTTATTCCAATCCCTCCAGCTTTTATGCTGGACTTACCCATGAAGAGGGACCTATGTAGAAATGGAGTTCACTGATCAAAGCAGTGGTGGTCACAGACCAAAAAGGGAGAGGTAAGAAGGAATTTTGATTCCCTGCTTTTATTGTAGTTGGCATTAGCTCCCAGAGCTTTTACAGTTGAGTAAATATATTGTGTAAATGCACCCCATTTCTTTTACAATCAGTTCTCCAGGTCAGGGAATTCTTGGGTCTTTCCAGTTCATGGTTATCATGAATAAAGCCTTGATGATCATTGTGGTAGAATGGAACAACCTTTGGGTGTATGGCTAAGAGTGGTACAGCTTGGCATTGACATAGTTAGACTCTCAGGTTTCTGAAGAATGATGATACTTATGTTCATAAAGGCTGTATTAAATTGCACTTTTACAAGGAGTGGAAGTGTTTTCTCCTTGCTTCCCTTCCTTAGTAGCATGAGCTGTTACTTACATGTTTAATATTTGCCATCCTCAAAGTTCTAAGATGGAATGAAAAGTAGTTTTCATTTTGATTTCTCTAGTGGCTAATGGTGTCAAACATTCCTTTAAGTGTTTCTAAGCTACTTGACATATACCTGCTGAGAAATCTTGGCTTATACCCACACCCCATTTATTTTTATTTGGATTACTTAGATTTTCAAATGTAGGCAGGTGTTTTGTTCTACCTGCAGCTCTCCAATAAACATGCTGAGGTTTATATTAATTACTTACATTTAATTAATTATGTTAATTAATTAAAAATGTTCAACCAATAGCTCTGGCTTATTACTAACTAGCTCGTACAATTTAAATTAACCCATTTCTATTAGTTTATGTGCTGTCCAAGGTTTGTGAAATTAGCCTATGCATCCTCTCTTGCTATCTTTTGGTCTGTTTCATGACTTCACTGACTCCACCCTTTTTCCCTGAATGATCCTAGTTTGGTCCGGCCACCCAATTCTTCATGCACTGCTATAGTATTTTGAGCTCATTTTTAAAAACTGAGAGTAAAACAAATTCATATTATGCAGAAGAATTTTTCCACAGCATTCGACATATAATTTTTTTTTAGTTCTTTATATACTTTTAATTTGGCCTCTACTCGATGTAGAATTGTAAAAAATCTAGCCCAATTTCTTCAGCTGACCCTTTCCTGATTGACAGTGCCCTTCGTCTTACACAATCATTGTAGTTTCATAGGGTCCCATTTATTAATTGTTTTTATATTCAGGAAATTGTACCCTGTGCCAATGTATTCAAGGTTTTTCCACACTTGCTCTTGTTTCTGCTTCAGTGTGTCTGGTTTTCTGTTGCTGGAATTAAAAGGCCCTGGCCCTGGCCCTGGCCCTGGGACTGGGCCCTAGGCCTGGCCCTGGGACCTGGCCATTGGCCCAGGGCCCTGGCCCCTGGCCCCTGGCCCCTGGCCTCTGGCCCCTGGCCTCGGGCCCCTGGACCTGGTCCCTGGCCCCTGGCCCCTGGCCCTGGTGCTGGCCCTGGACCTGGCCCCTGGACCAGGGCACTGGCCCTGGCCACTGGCCCTGGCCCTGGCCCTGGCCCCTGGCCCTGGCTCCTGGCCCTAGCCCCTGCCCCTGGCCCAATGCAAATCTAAACGACGCTGAGAAACCATGGGATCAAGCTCCTCTAAAGGTCAGAGAATGAAGAGGGATTATTTTATTTTCAAAAAAGAGAGAAGGTTTATGGTAGAGGTGATTAATTGTATTGTTTCCATTCTAGGAATTAGAAAATTGAAGCATAGAAAAAAGGTTTAAAATACTCATCATTGTACTTGAATGGCAAAATGATGCTTTCGTTTTCATGCTTATATCACTATAGGCATGTTGTAGATTGAGAGACTGGTAAATTTGTAGAACTCAAAAGAAAGAGCCCTGCTTTGTTTTTGTGAGAAACTCAGTGAGGCTGTAAGGTTAGTTCATCGGTGGGTATACTCCTTTTAGCATGGGGGGAGGGGGGAGGGGTACTACAATGTGACAGAATGTTGGTTCATAAATGTTGCCTGGCAACCCTGCTTGCATTCTGTATCATGGTATCATGGGCCAAGGACCAGAGAGAAGATTCGAAAATGGGTTAACATGGGACATTACAGTCTCCCAAGATAACTATCACCTAAAAATTTAATGACAGCATTTGATTCGACTAAAAAAAGTCATAGCCACACCTCTGGAAGTGTGCATACAGCTTTTACTGGTTACCAAATTCAAGATTACCTAATCATCACTGAACGTAGTCTGTGGAGAAACTGTTCAAAATCTTCTGTTTATGAATACTCTCTCTCCTAAGAAGAAAAACTATGGAACAAAAGATAATAAGACTCACAATTAGTCATCAAAAGGTGAGTTTGCCCTTGTTGACTTCCTTCAGGAAGGTGATAATCCATTTGTTAGAGTAGACTTAGTGATTGTTGGATTTCAGTCCATCTCTTTTGAGGCAGCCGTCCAACATTAAATATTTGATATCTTCTAAAAACTCTGCATACGCAATGACAGTTCAGCATTTAAACATGTTACAACTCTGCTCTGCGATTAAATAAGGGATGAACCTGGGAGTTTCCCACAATCATGTGGGAGTCAACTGAGAGTCAATTGTGTGGAGTATGGCAGACCATTTCATCCTCTGTGTTGTTGTTTGATTATTAAAATAGGACATTAGATAATCCACGATCAGTGGCTTGTGGTGACGCGAAGTGGGAGGCAATTATTATAGACCATCTTAATATCAATTATGTAGTTGAAATATTTAAATTAATCACGACAGCATCGTTCATGAGCCTGGTTTGGAGCCACCTTAGGGAAGTGGATGATGTTACATGAACTCATTATTTGATTATTTAATTATAGAAAACAATGATTATATCATCCATGACACCTGGAATCTGGTGCCACAGATCATCTAATTACATAATTAACGTATTTAAGTTGACAATCTGTGTTAATACCCAACATAATGTAAATATTTGTATAGCTATGTAAACAACAATCCTCCATTCCATGAAGAGACCTGTAAAGCTCCCTCTTGTGGAGTTAATGTGCAATATCACCACATTTTATGATTCATTGATTCAATTGATGATGATGACATCCTTCATGACTGGAGTCTGGCTATGCTGCAATGCCAGTAAAATGCTACATCCCCTATTTATTGTGACATTTAGCTATTACTGACTTATTTAATTCTTTAAATTATGTAAACGACAGACAGTGCCATCACCGTTTACGGTTAGGGTGCAAATATCTGTCAAGGACAAGGTTAGGAAAGTTGTAGACATGGGCAGAGCATTTTCTGAATGATCTATGCATCTCCCCGAGTACGAGGGATGCTGGAAGATTGAGTCCAGAAGGTTGCACGGTGCCAACCGAGAAGTACAATGACTTCACCAAGGCCGGCACTGTGGTCTGGGTGTTGACTACCTGCTCTTCCTCCACATCTTCACATCAGTTGTGATCTACCTTGAAAAGAAGGAGTGGCACTAGGAGGTCGGCCCCATCACCGAGACCTGGCAAAAGGATGACGACTCAGACCACGGAAGAACATCTCTCTCTCAGCTATGCTGGTGATACACCTGCTGCAGCCAACTTCTCAGCTGTTATCAACATTGTGGCTACTACTGCTATGCCAGGATTGGGCCCATTATCTCACTTCCTGCCACACCACAACAGAGATTCAGGCACTTGTGATGATGTCAGGCCAACAGAATTCATCAAACAAGACAGTATGATTATCTGACGAATAACTGATGGCATTTTAAAAATGCGTGATGACAGCATACAGTTTCATACCTGGCAAGTCTGCCCAGGAATTGCTGATACAAAAAGGTCAACGGCTTACATATTTAAAGATGTAATTATTAAATTCTTTCATTATATAATCTGTGATCCCTGAAGTTTGGCGCAATAATTAAGTTTATATTTTGTTATATTGTGTTAAATCTTTCCACTTACAATGTTTTATGCACATTATTTTATACCATATTCTATGTATGCATACTTTTCTTGTATTCAAGACATTTTGTATATTGATTCAATTTGGGATATTTATCTTGCTGCTCTTTATATTTCTACCTCTTGTCTTGACACTTATACTCTACCTGTATTTTAGCGATTTACATGTATGTATATGTAAATAGTTATATTGATAAGTATTTGTTCCATTTTTACTCAGTGAAGTTTTAATCAGTCTTTTTAGCTAGTTCCTGAATATTACAGATTATCTTCACTCACATTTCCTGTACCTATGAGATTAGTCAGATATAGATGCTTAATCTTCAATCACTTCATAGACATGCAGAACATGACATTTAAATGTTTTAATATTAGTACTCCATTGACATGAGACACTTTTGCTCCTGACAGCACCGTGCACTTTCCCAAAAATATGTTGGACACTGTTGTTGCTCCTGCTGGAGTTCAATCTCACCTCAGCTAATGGCCTGTTGGGAAAAGAATTGCCCCCACCTGGACCACTGATTTGGACATGCAGTCTTATGTGCTTGCAGGAGAGAAATATAGAAGACTGCTTGACCTTGCCAAGTCAGGGTAAGACAGCCATTCTACCTCCCTGCTATTGTTGTGGTCTGTCAAGATCTCTTGACCTTAGCCAAATCTGGGTGTACCAACATTGCTGTGAGACCTTGGGTGACTGTTCAGGTGGCTTGCTGTTTCTGTCCTTGCTGCACCATTTGGAAGTTGTCCATCCACATTTCCTGTCTACTCTAGTATTGTTAATTTCCTTCTCAGGTCTTGATGAGGTTGAAGATTAAACTATCACAACTATTATTCTCTCTTCCTAGTTAGATATATTAGGTACTAGACTTACATTTTCCAGCTTAGGACAACTCTATTGTAAACTCCACTATGCCCTCACCCTAGGACTAGATATGTAGGTCATTTTGTTCTTGATTTTCCTTTTCTTAGATCATACTTGTTATTCACTGTTTTGTATATAGTTTTGTATTAAGCCTAAATCTTTTCTTTAGATTAAAATGGGAATTGTAGTGATAGTTCTGTGGCACTGACCATGCCCATTGGGGGTGGATCCATGGGCGGAGTGACCTGTGGAAGGAGGTCGGAAGGAGAGCGAGGAAAGGCTCTCTTGCTGGCATGACTCGGACAGGAGAGGATTGGGTTGAATTTCCTGGTGTTCATCTGTTTAGGTTGTAAGTTATTTCTCCCTGAATAAACATCTATTCAGCCTATTTGTTTATCCTGATCCTAATTTAACCATGTTATAAGTCTACTCTAACAAATGGATTATCTCCTTCCTGAAGGAAGTTAACAATGGAAAACTCACCTTTTGATGAATAATTGTGAGTCTTATTATCATTTGTTCCATAGTTTTACGTCTTAGGAGAGAGAGCATCCATAAACATAAGTCTTGGAACTGTTTCTCCACAGACTATGTTCTCTGATAATTAGGTAATCTTGAATTTGGTAACCAGTAAAAGCTGTAGGCAAACTTCCAGAAATTTGGCTACGACTTGGTTAGCGAATCAAATGCTGTCATGAAAAGTTATAGGAGACAGTTATCTTGGGAGACTGTAATGTCCCATGATAACACTTTCTTGAAGCTGCTCTCTGGTCCTTGGCCCAGGATACCAGGATACAGAATGCAAGCAGGGTTGCCAGGCAACATTTATGATCCAACATCCTCTCACATTCTAGTGCCCCTCCCAGATGCTAAAAGTAGCATACCCACCGATGAATGAGCCTTACAGCCTCACTGAGTTTCTCACAAAAAAAAAGCAGGGCTCTTTCTTTTGAGTTCTACATATTTATGAGTCTCTCAAGCTACAGCATGCCTACAGTGACATAATCATGAAAATGAAGGCATCATTATGCCATTGAAGTACATTGATGAGGATTTTAAACCTGTTTTCTATGCTTCAATTTCCTAATTTCTAGAATGGAAAAAATACAAGGAATCGCCTCTACCATAATCCTTCTCTCTTTATTCAAAATAAAATAAACACCTCTTCTCTATTAAGTCCTGTACCCCACATTCTATTATGGTTACTTAGAGTTAATTATTGTTTGTGGTGTGTCATATTCTCAGCCCGACAGAGTTCATTAGATGAGATTCCCTGATCAAGAGATTATTCAGTTATTCCATTTTTAAAATCGGTGGTGACTGTGTCTTTCATGGGTCAGTCCTGTTGCAAGCTCTCAGAAACTGATGATGGGAAAAAAATACAGTTTTCTTTTTTAAATTGTGTAATCATTTGACTGTCAAAAATATACGATTATGTGATCAGTAAACTTTGGGGAACACAGTGTCTCTGGGTACTGC
Source organism: Phodopus roborovskii (assembly GCF_943737965.1). Taxonomy (NCBI): domain Eukaryota; kingdom Metazoa; phylum Chordata; class Mammalia; order Rodentia; family Cricetidae; genus Phodopus; species Phodopus roborovskii. The sequence goes on from NW_026125825.1 coordinate 114,224, forward strand.
TTACATAACTTTCATAAGGTGGTCCTGCATACTTAACTTTCATAAGGTGGAACCAAACTCCAGTGATTTTCAAGGAAGTATTACTTAGACAATAAAATAACACCACCTGATCAACTACCAGGGAGGAATGGCCAGACTCCAGGCAAAAAGAACAACATCCTCATCGATTTAAATAATTAACATATAATGAGAAATAATTGAATAATGACAGGGTGGTGCATACTTAAATTCCACATGGAGTAGTCAGACTGATCCCTTCATGGAATAATAATTTATTTAAAAAATTAAATTGATAATTAAATAGTTGGCATTCTATATTAACACTGACGAGGTGACACCAAAGTCCTAAACTTATCTCTGATGTAAAGATTTATTTACATAGCTAAATGATGAAGTAATGACATGATGTTACGTCATCAACTCCCAAAATCTGACTCCAAAAGGGACTTATGGTCCATAACATTAACTGTATTTTAAATACGTTAATTGAATGATGAATTATTATTTAATTTCCTAGTTTAACAGTTAAGGAAATTAGTATAGTATTAGATGATGGGATGGCCTGGCACAATGGACTCCCATAAGGAGGCTCAAAACTCCAGTGACCATTGAATACATAATGACAGATTTTCATAATTAAATGAATAAAGATTAAACAATTGGATGGTGTTTTATACGTGGAGACTAAATGATTGCTCAATACTGAAGAGTTTTTAAGTTCTTAATCATAGATTTGAACAATAAAATGAAGGAATAAAGAGATAATTTCTCACGATTCACCCCTAGAGAGATAATGAAATGATATCAACATTTATTTAAATAAATAAATAAATAAATAATGAAATCAAAGAGACACTTTAACACCAACAAGGTGGATCCAGACTCCACTTTTCCTGGAGTAGAAAAAGACAGATTTGAATATTGAAATAATCAGATAGTTAGATCGTCTGTCACACTTGAGTCACACAAGGTGGCACCAAACTTCAGGGTTCACAGATTATATAATGAAACAATTTAATAATTACATACTTACAAATGTAAGTCATTGGCCTTTTCTGTATCATCAATTCATGGACAGACTTGCCAGATAAGAAAAACTATGCTGTCATCACGGATTTTTAAAATTCTAAAGATTCATTCTCAGATAATCATACTGTCTAGCCTGATGAATTCTCTTGGCCTGACATCATCACCAGCGCCTGAATCTCAGTTGTGGTGCTTCAGGACCTGAGATAATCGGACAATTCCAGACTTAGCAGTAGTAGCCAAAAGGTTGATATCAGCTGAAAAGTTGGCTGTAGCTGGGGCATCACCAGCATAGCTGAGAGAGAGAGATGTTCTTCCGTGTTCTGGGTCGTCAACCTCTTGAGAGGTCTCGGCAATGATGCCGACCTCCTTGTGCTACTAGTTCTTCTCTTCTTAGATCACAACCGATGTGAAGATGTGGAGGAAGAGTAGGTAGTCAACACACAGACCACCAAGCCGGCCTTGGTGAAGTCCTTGTACTTCTCGGAGGGCACCATGCAACCTTCTGGACTCAATCATCCAGCATCACTAGTACTCTGGGAGATGCATAGATCATTCAGAAAATGCTCTGCCCAGGTCTACAACTTTCCTAACCTTGTCCTTGACAGATATTTTAACCCTGATCATAATCGGTGATGGCATTTTCTGTCGTTTAAATAATTTAAATAATTAAATAAATAAGTCGGTAATAGCTAACTGTCACAAGAAAGAGGTGATGCAGTGTTTAACTGTGAGGGAAGCATGGCCAGACTCCATTCATGAAGGATGTCATCATCATCAATTGAAACAATGAATCATAAATTGTGATGATAGTGCACATTAACGCCACAAGAGGGAGCTTTACATGACTCTTCATGGTATGAAGAATTTTTTTGTTTACATAACCATACACATATTTGTATTATCTTGGGAAATAACACCAATTGTCCATTTAAATATGTTAATCATGTAATTAGATGATCTGTGGCACCAGATTCCAGGTCTCATGGGTGATACAATCATTGTTTTATATTATTAAATAATCAAATAATGAGTTCATGTAACATGATCCACTTCACTAAGGAGGCTACAAACCAGACCCATGAACGAGTCTGTCATGATTAATTTAAAGATATTTAGGTTGTCTGTAATAACTGCCTCTCACATCGTGGAACCACAATCCACCGATCTTGGATTACCTAATGTCTATTTTCATAATCAAATAACAACATAATCAGAGGATATAATGGTCTGCCATCCTCAACACAAGTGACTCTCACTTGACTCCCACATGATTTTGTGAAACGTCCAGGTTCATCCCTTATTTAATCGAAGAGTTGAGTAGTAAATTTTTTAAATGCTTAAATGTCATTGTGTTGCAGGGTTTTTAGAAGATATCACATATTTAATGTTGGACGGCTGCCTCAAAAGAGATGGACTGCAATCCAATATTCGCTAAGTCCACACTGAGAAATGGATTTTCACCTTCCTGAATGAAGTCAACAATGGAAAACTCACCTTTCGATGAATAATTGTGAGTCTTGTTATCTTTTGTTCCATAGTTTTGCTTCTCAGGAGAGAGACCATCCATAAACATAAGCCTTGGAACTGTTTCTCCACAGACTATGTTCTCCGATAATTAGGTAATCTTGAATTTGGTAACCAGTAAAGGCTGTAGGCAAACTTCCATGGATTTGGCTATGACTTGGTTAGCGAATCAAATGCTGTCATGAAAAGTTTTAGGAGACAGTTATCTTGGGAGACTGTAATGTCCCATGATAACACTTTCTCGAAGCTGCTCTCTGGTCCTCGGCCCATGATACCAGGATACAGAATGCAAGCAGGGTTGCCAGGCAACATTTATGATCCAACATTCTGTCACATTCTAGTGCCCCTCACACATGCTAAAAATAGCATACCCACCAATGAACTAACCTTACAGCCTCACTGATTTTTTCACAAAAAAAAAAAAAAAAAAAAAATAGCGGGGCTCTTTCTTTTGACTTCTAAATATTTACCACTCTCTCAATCTACAACATGCCTAGAGTGACAAAAGCATGAAAACGAAAGCATCATTATGCCATTCAGTCCATTGATGAGGATTTTAAACCTGTTTTCTATGCTTCAATTTTCTAATTTCTACAATGGAAACAATACAAGGAACCGCCTCTACCATAATCCTTTTCTCTTTATTGAAAATAAAATAAACTCCTCTTCATTCTCTTTTCTTTACAGGAGCTTGATCCCATGGTTTCTCAGAGTAGTTTAGATTTGCTTTTGGCTGATGACTAAGGATTTTAAGCACTGTCTTATGTTTCTTTCAGTCATTTTGGATTCCTCAATTCATAGTTCTCTACTAAGTCCTATGCCCCGCTTTCTAACATGGTTACTTAGAGTTATTTATTGTTGGTGGTGTGTCCATAATGACAGATTATCATAATTAAATGAATATGGGATATCTTCTAAAAACCCTGCATACACAATGACAGTTCAGCATTTAAACATTTTACTACTCAACTCTGCGATTAAATAAGTGATTAACCTGGGAGTTTCCCACAATCATGTGGGAGTCAACTGAGAGACAATTATGTCCAGTATGACATTACATCCTCTGATTATATTGTTATTTGATTATTAAAATAGGACATTAGATAACCCATGATCAGTGTGTTGTGGTTCCATGATGTGGCAGGGAATTATTTCAGACCAAGTAATTAATGATGTAGTTAAACTAACTAACAATTATGTAGTTAAAGTCTTTAATCATGACAGCATCGTTCATGGGTCTGGTTTGGAGCCTCCTTAGGGAAGTGGATGATGTTACATGAACTCATTATTTGATTATATAATAATAGAAAACAATGATTATATCACCCATGAGACCTGGAATTTGGTGCCATAGATCATCTAATTACATGATTGACGTATTTGAATGGACCTTTCCTGTTAATACCCAAGATAATGTAAATATATGTATAGTTATGTAAACCCAAAATCCTCCATTCCTTCCTGGAATAATGATTTATTTAAATTGATAATTAGTTGGTGTTTTATATTAACAGTGATGAGGTAGCACCAAAGTCCTAAAACTATCGCTGATGTAATGATCTATTTACATAGCTAAATGATGAAGTAATGAGATGATGTAACATCATCAACTCCCAGAATCTGACTCCAAAAGGGACTTATGGTCCATCACATTACCTGTATTTTAAATACGTTAATTAAATGATGAATTGTTATTTAATTTCCTAGTTTAACAGTTAAATAAGTAAGTATAGTATTAGATGATGTGATGGCCTGGCACGATGGTCTCCCATAAGGAGGCTCAAAATTCCAGTGACCACTATATCCATAATGACAGATTTTCATAATTAATTGAATAAAGATTAAACAAGTGGATGGTGTTTTATACGTGAAGCCTCAAAGATTGTTCAATACTGAAGAATCATTCAGTTCTTAATCATAGATTTGAACAATAAAATGAAGGAATGAAGAGATAATTTCCCATGATTCACCCCTAGAGAGATAAATGATATCAACATTTATTTAAATAAATAAATAAATAAATAAATAATGAAATCAAAGAGACACTTTAACACCAACAAGGTGGATCCAGACTCCACTTTTCCTGGAGTAGAAAAAGACAGATTTGACTATTGAAATAATCAGATTGTTAGATCGTCTGTCACACTTGAGTCACACAAGGTGGCACCAAACTTCAGGGTTCACAGATTATATAATGAAACAATTTAATAATTACATACTTACAAATGTAAGTCATTGGCCTTTTCTGTATCATCAATTCATGGACAGACTTGCCAGATAAGAAAAACTATGCTGTCATCACGGATTTTTAAAATTCTAAAGATTCATTCTCAGATAATCATACTGTCTAGCCTGATGAATTCTCTTGGCCTGACATCATCACCAGCGCCTTAATCTCAGTTGTGGTGCTGCAGGATCTGAGATAATCGGCCAATTCCAGACTTAGCAGTAGTAGCCAAAAGGTTGGTATCAGCTGAAAAGTTGGCTGTAGCTGGGGCATCACCAGCATAGCTGAGAGAGAGAGATGTTCTTCCGTGTTCTGGGTCGTCAACCTCTTGCGAGGTCTCGGCAATGATGCCGACCTCCTTGTGCTACTAGTTCTTCTCTTCTTAGATCACAACCGATGTGAAGATGTGGAGGAAGAGTAGGTAGTCAACACACAGACCACCAAGCCGGCCTTGGTGAAGTCCTTGTACTTCTCGGAGGGCACCATGCAACCTTCTGGACTCAATCATCCAGCATCACTAGTACTCTGGGAGATGCATAGATCATTCAGAAAATGCTCTGCCCAGGTCTACAACTTTCCTAACCTTGTCCTTGACAGATATTTTAACCCTGATCATAATCGGCGATGGAATTTTCTGTCGTTTAAATAATTTAAATAATTAAATAAATAGGTCGGTAATAGCTAACTGTCACAAGAAAGAGGTGATGCAGTGTTTAACTGTGAGGTAAGCATGGCCAGACTCCATTCATGAAGGATGTCATCATCATCAATTGAAACAATGAATCATAAATTGTGATGATAGTGCACATTAACGCCACAAGAGGGAGCTTTACATGACTCTTCATGGTATGAAGAATTTTTTTGTTTACATAACCATACACATATTTGTATTATCTTGGGAAATAACACCAATTGTCCATTTAAATATGTTAATCATGTAATTAGATGATCTGTGGCACCAGATTCCAGGTCTCATGGGTGATACAATCATTGTTTTATATTATTAAATAATCAAATAATGAGTTCATGTAACATGATCCACTTCACTAAGGAGGCTACAAACCAGACCCATGAACGAGTCTGTCATGATTAATTTAAAGATATTTAGGTTGTCTCTTAATAACTGCCTCTCCCATCGTGGAACCACAATCCACCGATCTTGGATTACCTAATGTCTATTTTCATAATCAAATAACAACATAATCAGAGGATATAATGGTCTGCCATCCTCAACACAAGTGACTCTCACTTGACTCCCACATGATTTTGTGAAACGTCCAGGTTCATCCCTTATTTAATCGAAGAGTTGAGTAGTAAATTTTTTAAATGCTTAAATGTCATTGTGTTGCAGGGTTTTTAGAAGATATCACATATTTAATGTTGGACGGCTGCCTCAAAAGAGATGGACTGCAATCCAATATTCGCTAAGTCCACACTGAGAAATGGATTTTCACCTTCCTGAATGAAGTCAACAATGGAAAACTCACCTTTCGATGAATAATTGTGAGTCTTGTTATCTTTTGTTCCATAGTTTTGCTTCTCAGGAGAGAGACCATCCATAAACATAAGCCTTGGAACTGTTTCTCCACAGACTATGTTCTCCGATAATTAGGTAATCTTGAATTTGGTAACCAGTAAAGGCTGTAGGCAAACTTCCATGGATTTGGCTATGACTTGGTTAGCGAATCAAATGCTGTCATGAAAAGTTTTAGGAGACAGTTATCTTGGGAGACTGTAATGTCCCATGATAACACTTTCTCGATGCTGCTCTCTGGTCCTCGGCCCATGATACCAGGATACAGAATGCAAGCAGGGTTGCCAGGCAACATTTATGATCCAACATTCTGTCACATTCTAGTGCCCCTCACACATGCTAAAAATAGCATACCCACCAATGAACTAACCTTACAGCCTCACTGATTTTTTCACAAAAAAAAAAAAAAAAAAAAAAAAAAAGCAGGGCTCTTTCTTTTGACTTCTAAATATTTACCACTCTCTCAATCTACAACATGCCTAGAGTGACAAAAGCATGAAAACGAAAGCATCATTATGCCATTCAGTCCATTGATGAGGATTTTAAACCTGTTTTCTATGCTTCAATTTTCTAATTTCTACAATGGAAACAATACAAGGAACCGCCTCTACCATAATCCTTTTCTCTTTATTGAAAATAAAATAAACTCCTCTTCATTCTCTTTTCTTTACAGGAGCTTGATCCCATGGTTTCTCAGAGTAGTTTAGATTTGCTTTTGGCTGATGACTAAGGATTTTAAGCACTGTCTTATGTTTCTTTCAGTCATTTTGGATTCCTCAATTCATAGTTCTCTACTAAGTCCTATGCCCCGCTTTCTAACTTGGTTACTTAGAGTTATTTATTGTTGGTGGTGTGTCCATAATGACAGATTATCATAATTAAATGAATATGTGATATCTTCTAAAAACCCTGCATACACAATGACAGTTCAGCATTTAAACATTTTACTACTCAACTCTGCGATTAAATAAGTGATTAACCTGGGAGTTTCCCACAATCATGTGGGAGTCAACTGAGAGACAATTATGTCCAGTATGACATTACATCCTCTGATTATATTGTTATTTGATTATTAAAATAGGACATTAGATAACCCATGATCAGTGTGTTGTGGTTCCATGATGTGGCAGGGAATTATTTCAGACCAAGTAATTAATGATGTAGTTAAACTAACTAACAATTATGTAGTTAAAGTCTTTAATCACGACAGCATCGTTCATGGGTCTGGTTTGGAGCCTCCTTAGGGAAGTGGATGATGTTACATGAACTCATTATTTGATTATATAATAATAGAAAACAATGATTATATCACCCATGAGACCTGGAATTTGGTGCCATAGATCATCTAATTACATGATTGACGTATTTTAATGGACCTTTCCTGTTAATACCCAAGATAATGTAAATATATGTATAGTTATGTAAACCCAAAATCCTCCATTCCTTCCTGGAATAATGATTTATTTAAATTGATAATTAGTTGGTGTTTTATATTAACAGTGATGAGGTGGCACCAAAGTCCTAAAACTATCGCTGATGTAATGATCTATTTACATAGCTAAATGATGAAGTAATGAGATGATGTAACATCATCAACTCCCAGAATCTGACTCCAAAAGGGACTTATGGTCCATCACATTACCTGTATTTTAAATACGTTAATTAAATGATGAATTGTTATTTAATTTCCTAGTTTAACAGTTAAATAAGTAAGTATAGTATTAGATGATGTGATGGCCTGGCACGATGGTCTCCCATAAGGAGGCTCAAAATTCCAGTGACCACTGAATCCATAATGACAGATTTTCATAATTAATTGAATAAAGATTAAACAAGTGGATGGTGTTTTATACGTGAAGCCTCAAAGATTGTTCAATACTGAAGAATCATTCAGTTCTTAATCATAGATTTGAACAATAAAATGAAGGAATGAAGAGATAATTTCCCATGATTCACCCCTAGAGAGATAATGAAATGATATCAACATTTATTTAAATAAATAAATAAATAAATAATGAAATCAAAGAGACACTTTAACACCAACAAGGTGGATCCAGACTCCACTTTTCCTGGAGTAGAAAAAGACAGATTTGAATATTGAAATAATCAGATAGTTAGATCGTCTGTCACACTTGAGTCACACAAGGTGGCACCAAACTTCAGGGTTCACAGATTATATAATGAAACAATTTAATAATTACATACTTACAAATGTAAGTCATTGGCCTTTTCTGTATCATCAATTCATGGACAGACTTGCCAGATAAGAAAAACTATGCTGTCATCACGGATTTTTAAAATTCTAAAGATTCATTCTCAGATAATCATACTGTCTAGCCTGATGAATTCTCTTGGCCTGACATCATCACCCGCCAGCGCCTGAATCTCTGTTGTGGTGCTGCAGGACCTGAGATAATCGGCCAATTCCAGGCTTAGCAGTAGTAGCCAAAAGGTTGGTATCAGCTGAAAAGTTGGCTGTAGCTGGGGCATCACCAGCATAGCTGAGAGAGAGAGATGTTCTGCCGTGTTCTGGGTCGTCAACCTCTTGCGAGGTCTCGGCAATGATGCCGACCTCCTTGTGCTACTAGTTCTTCTCTTCTTAGATCACAACCGATGTGAAGATGTGGAGGAAGAGTAGGTAGTCAACACACAGACCACCAAGCCGGCCTTGGTGAAGTCCTTGTACTTCTCGGAGGGCACCATGCAACCTTCTGGACTCAATCATCCAGCATCACTAGTACTCTGGGAGATGCATAGATCATTCAGAAAATGCTCTGCCCAGGTCTACAACTTTCCTAACCTTGTCCTTGACAGATATTTTAACCCTGATCATAATCGGTGATGGCATTTTCTGTCGTTTAAATAATTTAAATAATTAAATAAATAAGTCGGTAATAGCTAACTGTCACAAGAAAGAGGTGATGCAGTGTTTAACTGTGAGGGAAGCATGGCCAGACTCCATTCATGAAGGATGTCATCATCATCAATTGAAACAATGAATCATAAATTGTGATGATAGTGCACATTAACGCCACAAGAGGGAGCTTTACATGACTCTTCATGGTATGAAGAATTTTTTTGTTTACATAACCATACACATATTTGTATTATCTTGGGAAATAACACCAATTGTCCATTTAAATATGTTAATCATGTAATTAGATGATCTGTGGCACCAGATTCCAGGTCTCATGGGTGATACAATCATTGTTTTATATTATTAAATAATCAAATAATGAGTTCATGTAACATGATCCACTTCACTAAGGAGGCTACAAACCAGACCCATGAACGAGTCTGTCATGATTAATTTAAAGATATTTAGGTGGTCTGTAATAACTGCCTCTCACATCGTGGAACCACAATCCACCGATCTTGGATTACCTAATGTCTATTTTCATAATCAAATAACAACATAATCAGAGGATATAATGGTCTGCCATCCTCAACACAAGTGACTCTCACTTGACTCCCACATGATTTTGTGAAACGTCCAGGTTCATCCCTTATTTAATCGAAGAGTTGAGTAGTAAATTTTTTAAATGCTTAAATGTCATTGTGTTGCAGGGTTTTTAGAAGATATCACATATTTAATGTTGGACGGCTGCCTCAAAAGAGATGGACTGCAATCCAATATTCGCTAAGTCCACACTGAGAAATGGATTTTCACCTTCCTGAATGAAGTCAACAATGGAAAACTCACCTTTCGATGAATAATTGTGAGTCTTGTTATCTTTTGTTCCATAGTTTTGCTTCTCAGGAGAGAGACCATCCATAAACATAAGCCTTGGAACTGTTTCTCCACAGACTATGTTCTCCGATAATTAGGTAATCTTGAATTTGGTAACCAGTAAAGGCTGTAGGCAAACTTCCATGGATTTGGCTATGACTTGGTTAGCGAATCAAATGCTGTCATGAAAAGTTTTAGGAGACAGTTATCTTGGGAGACTGTCATGTCCCATGATAACACTTTCTCGAAGCTGCTCTCTGGTCCTCGGCCCATGATACCAGGATACAGAATGCAAGCAGGGTTGCCAGGCAACATTTATGATCCAACATTCTGTCACATTCTAGTGCCCCTCACACATGCTAAAAATAGCATACCCACCAATGAACTAACCTTACAGCCTCACTGATTTTTTCACAAAAAAAAAAAAAAAAAAAAAAAAAAAAAAAAAGCAGGGCTCTTTCTTTTGACTTCTAAATATTTACCAGTCTCTCAATCTACAACATGCCTAGAGTGACAAAAGCATGAAAAGGAAAGCATCATTATTCCATTCAAGTCCATTGATGGGGATTTTAAACCTGTTTTCTATGCTTCAATTTTCTAATTTCTACAATGGAAACAATACAAGGAACCGCCTCTACCATAATCCTTTTCTCTTTATTGAAAATAAAATAAACTCCTCTTCATTCTCTTTTCTTTACAGGAGCTTGATCCCATGGTTTCTCAGAGTAGTTTAGATTTGCATTTGGCTGATGACTAAGGATTTTCAGCACTGTCTTATGTTTCTTTCAGTCATTTTGGATTCCTCAATTCATAGTTCTCTACTAAGTCCTATGCCCCGCTTTCTAACATGGTTACTTAGAGTTATTTATTGTTGGTGGTGTGTCCATAATGACAGATTATCATAATTAAATGAATATGTGATATCTTCTAAAAACCCTGCATACACAATGACAGTTCAGCATTTAAACATTTTACTACTCAACTCTGCGATTAAATAAGTGATTAACCTGGGAGTTTCCCACAATCATGTGGGAGTCAACTGAGAGACAATTATGTCCAGTATGACATTACATCCTCTGATTATATTGTTATTTGATTATTAAAATAGGACATTAGATAACCCATGATCAGTGGATTGTGGTTCCATGATATGGCAGGCAATTATTTCAGACCAACTAATTAATGATGTAGTTAAACTAACTAACAATTATGTAGTTAAAGTCTTTAATCACGACAGCATCGTTCATGGGTCTGGTTTGGAGCCTCCTTAGGGAAGTGGATGATGTTACATGAACTCATTATTTGATTATATAATAATAGAAAACAATGATTATATCACCCATGAGACCTGGAATTTGGTGCCATAGATCATCTAATTACATGATTGACGTATTTGAATGGACCTTTCCTGTTAATACCCAAGATAATGTAAATATATGTATAGTTATGTAAACCCAAAATCCTCCATTCCTTCCTGGAATAATGATTTATTTAAATTGATAATTAGTTGGTGTTTTATATTAACAGTGATGAGGTGGCACCAAAGTCCTAAAACTATCGCTGATGTAATGATCTATTTACATAGCTAAATGATGAAGTAATGAGATGATGTAACATCATCAACTCCCAGAATCTGACTCCAAAAGGGACTTATGGTCCATCACATTACCTGTATTTTAAATACGTTAATTAAATGATGAATTGTTATTTAATTTCCTAGTTTAACAGTTAAATAAGTAAGTATAGTATTAGATGATGTGATGGCCTGGCACGATGGTCTCCCATAAGGAGGCTCAAAATTCCAGTGACCACTGAATCCATAATGACAGATTTTCATAATTAATTGAATAAAGATTAAACAAGTGGATGGTGTTTTATACGTGAAGCCTCAAAGATTGTTCAATACTGAAGAATCATTCAGTTCTTAATCATAGATTTGAACAATAAAATGAAGGAATGAAGAGATAATTTCCCATGATTCACCCCTAGAGAGATAATGAAATGATATCAACATTTATTTAAATAAATAAATAAATAAATAATGAAATCAAAGAGACACTTTAACACCAACAAGGTGGATCCAGACTCCACTTTTCCTGGAGTAGAAAAAGACAGATTTGAATATTGAAATAATCAGATAGTTAGATCGTCTGTCACACTTGAGTCACACAAGGTGGCACCAAACTTCAGGGTTCACAGATTATATAATGAAACAATTTAATAATTACATACTTACAAATGTAAGTCATTGGCCTTTTCTGTATCATCAATTCATGGACAGACTTGCCAGATAAGAAAAACTATGCTGTCATCACGGATTTTTAAAATTCTAAAGATTCATTCTCAGATAATCATACTGTCTAGCCTGATGAATTCTCTTGCCTGACATCATCACCCCCAGCGCCTGAATCTCTGTTGTGGTGCTGCAGGACCTGAGATAATCGGCCAATTCCAGGCTTAGCAGTAGTAGCCAAAAGGTTGGTATCAGCTGAAAAGTTGGCTGTAGCTGGGGCATCACCAGCATAGCTGAGAGAGAGAGATGTTCTGCCGTGTTCTGGGTCGTCAACCTCTTGCGAGGTCTCGGCAATGATGCCGACCTCCTTGTGCTACTAGTTCTTCTCTTCTTAGATCACAACCGATGTGAAGATGTGGAGGAAGAGTAGGTAGTCAACACACAGACCACCAAGCCGGCCTTGGTGAAGTCCTTGTACTTCTCGGAGGGCACCATGCAACCTTCTGGACTCAATCATCCAGCATCACTAGTACTCTGGGAGATGCATAGATCATTCAGAAAATGCTCTGCCCAGGTCTACAACTTTCCTAACCTTGTCCTTGACAGATATTTTAACCCTGATCATAATCGGTGATGGCATTTTCTGTCGTTTAAATAATTTAAATAATTAAATAAATAAGTCGGTAATAGCTAACTGTCACAAGAAAGAGGTGATGCAGTGTTTAACTGTGAGGGAAGCATGGCCAGACTCCATTCATGAAGGATGTCATCATCATCAATTGAAACAATGAATCATAAATTGTGATGATAGTGCACATTAACGCCACAAGAGGGAGCTTTACATGACTCTTCATGGTATGAAGAATTTTTTTGTTTACATAACCATACACATATTTGTATTATCTTGGGAAATAACACCAATTGTCCATTTAAATATGTTAATCATGTAATTAGATGATCTGTGGCACCAGATTCCAGGTCTCATGGGTGATACAATCATTGTTTTATATTATTAAATAATCAAATAATGAGTTCATGTAACATGATCCACTTCACTAAGGAGGCTACAAACCAGACCCATGAACGAGTCTGTCATGATTAATTTAAAGATATTTAGGTGGTCTGTAATAACTGCCTCTCACATCGTGGAACCACAATCCACCGATCTTGGATTACCTAATGTCTATTTTCATAATCAAATAACAACATAATCAGAGGATATAATGGTCTGCCATCCTCAACACAAGTGACTCTCACTTGACTCCCACATGATTTTGTGAAACGTCCAGGTTCATCCCTTATTTAATCGAAGAGTTGAGTAGTAAATTTTTTAAATGCTTAAATGTCATTGTGTTGCAGGGTTTTTAGAAGATATCACATATTTAATGTTGGACGGCTGCCTCAAAAGAGATGGACTGCAATCCAATATTCGCTAAGTCCACACTGAGAAATGGATTTTCACCTTCCTGAATGAAGTCAACAATGGAAAACTCACCTTTCGATGAATAATTGTGAGTCTTGTTATCTTTTGTTCCATAGTTTTGCTTCTCAGGAGAGAGACCATCCATAAACATAAGCCTTGGAACTGTTTCTCCACAGACTATGTTCTCCGATAATTAGGTAATCTTGAATTTGGTAACCAGTAAAGGCTGTAGGCAAACTTCCATGGATTTGGCTATGACTTGGTTAGCGAATCAAATGCTGTCATGAAAAGTTTTAGGAGACAGTTATCTTGGGAGACTGTAATGTCCCATGATAACACTTTCTCGAAGCTGCTCTCTGGTCCTCGGCCCATGATACCAGGATACAGAATGCAAGCAGGGTTGCCAGGCAACATTTATGATCCAACATTCTGTCACATTCTAGTGCCCCTCACACATGCTAAAAATAGCATACCCACCAATGAACTAACCTTACAGCCTCACTGATTTTTTCACAAAAAAAAAAAAAAAAAAAAAAAAGCAGGGCTCTTTCTTTTGACTTCTAAATATTTACCAGTCTCTCAATCTACAACATGCCTAGAGTGACAAAAGCATGAAAACGAAAGCATCATTATGCCATTCAAGTCCATTGATGAGGATTTTAAACCTGTTTTCTATGCTTCAATTTTCTAATTTCTACAATGGAAACAATACAAGGAACCGCCTCTACCATAATCCTTTTCTCTTTATTGAAAATAAAATAAACTCCTCTTCATTCTCTTTTCTTTACAGGAGCTTGATCCCATGGTTTCTCAGAGTAGTTTAGATTTGCATTTGGCTGATGACTAAGGATTTTCAGCACTGTCTTATGTTTCTTTCAGTCATTTTGGATTCCTCAATTCATAGTTCTCTACTAAGTCCTATGTCCCGCTTTCTAACCTGGTTACTTAGAGTTATTTATTGTTGGTGGTGTGTCCATAATGACAGATTATCATAATTAAATGAATATGTGATATCTTCTAAAAACCCTGCATACACAATGTCAGTTCAGCATTTAAACATTTTACTACTCAACTCTGCGATTAAATAAGTGATTAACCTGGGAGTTTCCCACAATCATGTGGGAGTCAACTGAGAGACAATTATGTCGAGTATGACATTACATCCTCTGATTATATTGTTATTTGATTATTAAAATAGGACATTAGATAACCCATGATCAGTGGATTGTGGTTCCATGATGTGGCAGGGAATTATTTCAGACCAACTAATTAATGATGTAGTTAAACTAACTAACAATTATGTAGTTAAAGTCTTTAATCACGACAGCATCGTTCAGGGTGGGTCTGGTTTGGAGCCTCCTTAGGGAAGTGGATGATGTTACATGAACTCATTATTTGATTATATAATAATAGAAAACAATGATTATATCACCCATGAGACCTGGAATTTGGTGCCATAGATCATCTAATTACATGATTGACGTATTTGAATGGACCTTTCCTGTTAATACCCAAGATAATGTAAATATATGTATAGTTATGTAAACCCAAAATCCTCCATTCCTTCCTGGAATAATGATTTATTTAAATTGATAATTAGTTGGTGTTTTATATTAACAGTGATGAGGTGGCACCAAAGTCCTAAAACTATCGCTGATGTAATGATCTATTTACATAGCTAAATGATGAAGTAATGAGATGATGTAACATCATCAACTCCCAGAATCTGACTCCAAAAGGGACTTATGGTCCATCACATTACCTGTATTTTAAATACGTTAATTAAATGATGAATTGTTATTTAATTTCCTAGTTTAACAGTTAAATAAGTAAGTATAGTATTAGATGATGTGATGGCCTGGCACGATGGTCTCCCATAAGGAGGCTCAAAATTCCAGTGACCACTGAATCCATAATGACAGATTTTCATAATTAATTGAATAAAGATTAAACAAGTGGATGGTGTTTTATACGTGAAGCCTCAAAGATTGTTCAATACTGAAGAATCATTCAGTTCTTAATCATAGATTTGAACAATAAAATGAAGGAATGAAGAGATAATTTCCCATGATTCACCCCTAGAGAGATAATGAAATGATATCAACATTTATTTAAATAAATAAATAAATAAATAAATAATGAAATCAAAGAGACACTTTGATACCAACAAGGTGGATCCAGACTCCACTTTTCCTGGAGTAGAAAAAGACAGATTTGAATATTGAAATAATCAGATAGTTAGATCGTCTGTCACACTTGAGTCACACAAGGTGGCACCAAACTTCAGGGTTCACAGATTATATAATGAAACAATTTAATAATTACATACTTACAAATGTAAGTCATTGGCCTTTTCTGTATCATCAATTCATGGACAGACTTGCCAGATAAGAAAAACTATGCTGTCATCACGGATTTTTAAAATTCTAAAGATTCATTCTCAGATAATCATACTGTCTAGCCTGATGAATTCTCTTGTCCTGACATCATCACCAGCGCCTGAATCTCAGTTGTGGTGCTGCAGGACCTGAGATAATCGGCCAATTCCAGGCTTAGCAGTAGTAGCCAAAAGGTTGGTATCAGCTGAAAAGTTGGCTGTAGCTGGGGCATCACCAGCATAGCTGAGAGAGAGAGATGTTCTGCCGTGTTCTGGGTCGTCAACCTCTTGCGAGGTCTCGGCAATGATGCCGACCTCCTTGTGCTACTAGTTCTTCTCTTCTTAGATCACAACCGATGTGAAGATGTGGAGGAAGAGTAGGTAGTCAACACACAGACCACCAAACCGGCCTTGGTGAAGTCCTTGTACTTCTCGGAGGGCACCATGCAACCTTCTGGACTCAATCATCCAGCATCACTAGTACTCTGGGAGATGCATAGATCATTCAGAAAATGCTCTGCCCAGGTCTACAACTTTCCTAACCTTGTCCTTGACAGATATTTTAACCCTGATCATAATCGGTGATGGCATTTTCTGTCGTTTAAATAATTTAAATAATTAAATAAATAAGTCGGTAATAGCTAACTGTCACAAGAAAGAGGTGATGCAGTGTTTAACTGTGAGGGAAGCATGGCCAGACTCCATTCATGAAGGATGTCATCATCATCAATTGAAACAATGAATCATAAATTGTGATGATAGTGCACATTAACGCCACAAGAGGGAGCTTTACATGACTCTTCATGGTATGAAGAATTTTTTTGTTTACATAACCATACACATATTTGTATTATCTTGGGAAATAACACCAATTGTCCATTTAAATATGTTAATCATGTAATTAGATGATCTGTGGCACCAGATTCCAGGTCTCATGGGTGATACAATCATTGTTTTATATTATTAAATAATCAAATAATGAGTTCATGTAACATGATCCACTTCACTAAGGAGGCTACAAACCAGACCCATGAACGAGTCTGTCATGATTAATTTAAAGATATTTAGGTGGTCTGTAATAACTGCCTCTCACATCGTGGAACCACAATCCACCGATCTTGGATTACCTAATGTCTATTTTCATAATCAAATAACAACATAATCAGAGGATATAATGGTCTGCCATCCTCAACACAAGTGACTCTCACTTGACTCCCACATGATTTTGTGAAACGTCCAGGTTCATCCCTTATTTAATCGAAGAGTTGAGTAGTAAATTTTTTAAATGCTTAAATGTCATTGTGTTGCAGGGTTTTTAGAAGATATCACATATTTAATGTTGGACGGCTGCCTCAAAAGAGATGGACTGCAATCCAATATTCGCTAAGTCCACACTGAGAAATGGATTTTCACCTTCCTGAATGAAGTCAACAATGGAAAACTCACCTTTCGATGAATAATTGTGAGTCTTGTTATCTTTTGTTCCATAGTTTTGCTTCTCAGGAGAGAGACCATCCATAAACATAAGCCTTGGAACTGTTTCTCCACAGACTATGTTCTCCGATAATTAGGTAATCTTGAATTTGGTAACCAGTAAAGGCTGTAGGCAAACTTCCATGGATTTGGCTATGACTTGGTTAGCGAATCAAATGCTGTCATGAAAAGTTTTAGGAGACAGTTATCTTGGGAGACTGTAATGTCCCATGATAACACTTTCTCGAAGCTGCTCTCTGGTCCTCGGCCCATGATACCAGGATACAGAATGCAAGCAGGGTTGCCAGGCAACATTTATGATCCAACATTCTGTCACATTCTAGTGCCCCTCACACATGCTAAAAATAGCATACCCACCAATGAACTAACCTTACAGCCTCACTGATTTTTTCACACAAAAAAAAAAAAAAAAAAAAAAGCAGGGCTCTTTCTTTTGACTTCTAAATATTTACCAGTCTCTCAATCTACAACATGCCTAGAGTGACAAAAGCATGAAAACGAAAGCATCATTATGCCATTCAAGTCCATTGATGAGGATTTTAAACCTGTTTTCTATGCTTCAATTTTCTAATTTCTACAATGGAAACAATACAAGGAACCGCCTCTACCATAATCCTTTTCTCTTTATTGAAAATAAAATAAACTCCTCTTCATTCTCTTTTCTTTACAGGAGCTTGATCCCATGGTTTCTCAGAGTAGTTTAGATTTGCATTTGGCTGATGACTAAGGATTTTCAGCACTGTCTTATGTTTCTTTCAGTCATTTTGGATTCCTCAATTCATAGTTCTCTACTAAGTCCTATGCCCCGCTTTCTAACATGGTTACTTAGAGTTATTTATTGTTGGTGGTGTGTCCATAATGACAGATTATCATAATTAAATGAATATGTGATATCTTCTAAAAACCCTGCATACACAATGTCAGTTCAGCATTTAAACATTTTACTACTCAACTCTGCGATTAAATAAGTGATTAACCTGGGAGTTTCCCACAATCATGTGGGAGTCAACTGAGAGACAATTATGTCGAGTATGACATTACATCCTCTGATTATATTGTTATTTGATTATTAAAATAGGACATTAGATAACCCATGATCAGTGGATTGTGGTTCCATGATGTGGCAGGCAATTATTTCAGACCAACTAATTAATGATGTAGTTAAACTAACTAACAATTATGTAGTTAAAGTCTTTAATCACGACAGCATCGTTCAGGGTGGGTCTGGTTTGGAGCCTCCTTAGGGAAGTGGATGATGTTACATGAACTCATTATTTGATTATATAATAATAGAAAACAATGATTATATCACCCATGAGACCTGGAATTTGGTGCCATAGATCATCTAATTACATGATTGACGTATTTGAATGGACCTTTCCTGTTAATACCCAAGATAATGTAAATATATGTATAGTTATGTAAACCCAAAATCCTCCATTCCTTCCTGGAATAATGATTTATTTAAATTGATAATTAGTTGGTGTTTTATATTAACAGTGATGAGGTGGCACCAAAGTCCTAAAACTATCGCTGATGTAATGATCTATTTACATAGCTAAATGATGAAGTAATGAGATGATGTAACATCATCAACTCCCAGAATCTGACTCCAAAAGGGACTTATGGTCCATCACATTACCTGTATTTTAAATACGTTAATTAAATGATGAATTGTTATTTAATTTCCTAGTTTAACAGTTAAATAAGTAAGTATAGTATTAGATGATGTGATGGCCTGGCACGATGGTCTCCCATAAGGAGGCTCAAAATTCCAGTGACCACTGAATCCATAATGACAGATTTTCATAATTAATTGAATAAAGATTAAACAAGTGGATGGTGTTTTATACGTGAAGCCTCAAAGATTGTTCAATACTGAAGAATCATTCAGTTCTTAATCATAGATTTGAACAATAAAATGAAGGAATGAAGAGATAATTTCCCATGATTCACCCCTAGAGAGATAATGAAATGATATCAACATTTATTAAATAAATAAATAAATAAATAAATAAATAATGAAATCAAAGAGACACTTTAACACCAACAAGGTGGATCCAGACTCCACTTTTCCTGGAGTAGAAAAAGACAGATTTGAATATTGAAATAATCAGATAGTTAGATCGTCTGTCACACTTGAGTCACACAAGGTGGCACCAAACTTCAGGGTTCACAGATTATATAATGAAACAATTTAATAATTACATACTTACAAATGTAAGTCATTGGCCTTTTCTGTATCATCAATTCATGGACAGACTTGCCAGATAAGAAAAACTATGCTGTCATCACGGATTTTTAAAATTCTAAAGATTCATTCTCAGATAATCATACTGTCTAGCCTGATGAATTCTCTTGTCCTGACATCATCACCCCAGCGCCTGAATCTCAGTTGTGGTGCTGCAGGACCTGAGATAATCGGCCAATTCCAGGCTTAGCAGTAGTAGCCAAAAGGTTGGTATCAGCTGAAAAGTTGGCTGTAGCTGGGGCATCACCAGCATAGCTGAGAGAGAGAGATGTTCTGCCGTGTTCTGGGTCGTCAACCTCTTGCGAGGTCTCGGCAATGATGCCGACCTCCTTGTGCTACTAGTTCTTCTCTTCTTAGATCACAACCGATGTGAAGATGTGGAGGAAGAGTAGGTAGTCAACACACAGACCACCAAGCCGGCCTTGGTGAAGTCCTTGTACTTCTCGGAGGGCACCATGCAACCTTCTGGACTCAATCATCCAGCATCACTAGTACTCTGGGAGATGCATAGATCATTCAGAAAATGCTCTGCCCAGGTCTACAACTTTCCTAACCTTGTCCTTGACAGATATTTTAACCCTGATCATAATCGGTGATGGCATTTTCTGTCGTTTAAATAATTTAAATAATTAAATAAATAAGTCGGTAATAGCTAACTGTCACAAGAAAGAGGTGATGCAGTGTTTAACTGTGAGGGAAGCATGGCCAGACTCCATTCATGAAGGATGTCATCATCATCAATTGAAACAATGAATCATAAATTGTGATGATAGTGCACATTAACGCCACAAGAGGGAGCTTTACATGACTCTTCATGGTATGAAGAATTTTTTTGTTTACATAACCATACACATATTTGTATTATCTTGGGAAATAACACCAATTGTCCATTTAAATATGTTAATCATGTAATTAGATGATCTGTGGCACCAGATTCCAGGTCTCATGGGTGATACAATCATTGTTTTATATTATTAAATAATCAAATAATGAGTTCATGTAACATGATCCACTTCACTAAGGAGGCTACAAACCAGACCCATGAACGAGTCTGTCATGATTAATTTAAAGATATTTAGGTGGTCTGTAATAACTGCCTCTCACATCGTGGAACCACAATCCACCGATCTTGGATTACCTAATATCTATTTTCATAATCAAATAACAACATAATCAGAGGATATAATGGTCTGCCATCCTCAACACAAGTGACTCTCACTTGACTCCCACATGATTTTGTGAAACGTCCAGGTTCATCCCTTATTTAATCGAAGAGTTGAGTAGTAAATTTTTTAAATGCTTAAATGTCATTGTGTTGCAGGGTTTTTAGAAGATATCACATATTTAATGTTGGACGGCTGCCTCAAAAGAGATGGACTGCAATCCAATATTCGCTAAGTCCACACTGAGAAATGGATTTTCACCTTCCTGAATGAAGTCAACAATGGAAAACTCACCTTTCGATGAATAATTGTGAGTCTTGTTATCTTTTGTTCCATAGTTTTGCTTCTCAGGAGAGAGACCATCCATAAACATAAGCCTTGGAACTGTTTCTCCACAGACTATGTTCTCCGATAATTAGGTAATCTTGAATTTGGTAACCAGTAAAGGCTGTAGGCAAACTTCCATGGATTTGGCTATGACTTGGTTAGCGAATCAAATGCTGTCATGAAAAGTTTTAGGAGACAGTTATCTTGGGAGACTGTCATGTCCCATGATAACACTTTCTCGAAGCTGCTCTCTGGTCCTCGGCCCATGATACCAGGATACAGAATGCAAGCAGGGTTGCCAGGCAACATTTATGATCCAACATTCTGTCACATTCTAGTGCCCCTCACACATGCTAAAAATAGCATACCCACCAATGAACTAACCTTACAGCCTCACTGATTTTTTCACACAAAAAAAAAAAAAAAAAAAAGCAGGGCTCTTTCTTTTGACTTCTAAATATTTACCAGTCTCTCAATCTACAACATGCCTAGAGTGACAAAAGCATGAAAACGAAAGCATCATTATGCCATTCAAGTCCATTGATGAGGATTTTAAACCTGTTTTCTATGCTTCAATTTTCTAATTTCTACAATGGAAACAATACAAGGAACCGCCTCTACCATAATCCTTTTCTCTTTATTGAAAATAAAATAAACTCCTCTTCATTCTCTTTTCTTTACAGGAGCTTGATCCCATGGTTTCTCAGAGTAGTTTAGATTTGCATTTGGCTGATGACTAAGGATTTTCAGCACTGTCTTATGTTTCTTTCAGTCATTTTGGATTCCTCAATTCATAGTTCTCTACTAAGTCCTATGCCCCGCTTTCTAACATGGTTACTTAGAGTTATTTATTGTTGGTGGTGTGTCCATAATGACAGATTATCATAATTAAATGAATATGTGATATCTTCTAAAAACCCTGCATACACAATGTCAGTTCAGCATTTAAACATTTTACTACTCAACTCTGCGATTAAATAAGTGATTAACCTGGGAGTTTCCCACAATCATGTGGGAGTCAACTGAGAGACAATTATGTCGAGTATGACATTACATCCTCTGATTATATTGTTATTTGATTATTAAAATAGGACATTAGATAACCCATGATCAGTGGATTGTGGTTCCATGATGTGGCAGGCAATTATTTCAGACCAACTAATTAATGATGTAGTTAAACTAACTAACAATTATGTAGTTAAAGTCTTTAATCACGACAGCATCGTTCATGGGTGGGTCTGGTTTGGAGCCTCCTTAGGGAAGTGGATGATGTTACATGAACTCATTATTTGATTATATAATAATAGAAAACAATGATTATATCACCCATGAGACCTGGAATTTGGTGCCATAGATCATCTAATTACATGATTGACGTATTTGAATGGACCTTTCCTGTTAATACCCAAGATAATGTAAATATATGTATAGTTATGTAAACCCAAAATCCTCCATTCCTTCCTGGAATAATGATTTATTTAAATTGATAATTAGTTGGTGTTTTATATTAACAGTGATGAGGTGGCACCAAAGTCCTAAAACTATCGCTGATGTAATGATCTATTTACATAGCTAAATGATGAAGTAATGAGATGGATGTAACATCATCAACTCCCAGAATCTGACTCCAAAAGGGACTTATGGTCCATCACATTACCTGTATTTTAAATACGTTAATTAAATGATGAATTGTTATTTAATTTCCTAGTTTAACAGTTAAATAAGTAAGTATAGTATTAGATGATGTGATGGCCTGGCACGATGGTCTCCCATAAGGAGGCTCAAAATTCCAGTGACCACTGAATCCATAATGACAGATTTTCATAATTAATTGAATAAAGATTAAACAAGTGGATGGTGTTTTATACGTGAAGCCTCAAAGATTGTTCAATACTGAAGAATCATTCAGTTCTTAATCATAGATTTGAACAATAAAATGAAGGAATGAAGAGATAATTTCCCATGATTCACCCCTAGAGAGATAATGAAATGATATCAACATTTATTATAAATAAATAAATAAATAATGAAATCAAAGAGACACTTTAACACCAACAAGGTGGATCCAGACTCCACTTTTCCTGGAGTAGAAAAAGACAGATTTGAATATTGAAATAATCAGATAGTTAGATCGTCTGTCACACTTGAGTCACACAAGGTGGCACCAAACTTCAGGGTTCACAGATTATATAATGAAACAATTTAATAATTACATACTTACAAATGTAAGTCATTGGCCTTTTCTGTATCATCAATTCATGGACAGACTTGCCAGATAAGAAAAACTATGCTGTCATCACGGATTTTTAAAATTCTAAAGATTCATTCTCAGATAATCATACTGTCTAGCCTGATGAATTCTCTTGTCCTGACATCATCACCCCAGCGCCTGAATCTCTGTTGTGGTGCTGCAGGACCTGAGATAATCGGCCAATTCCAGGCTTAGCAGTAGTAGCCAAAAGGTTGGTATCAGCTGAAAAGTTGGCTGTAGCTGGGGCATCACCAGCATAGCTGAGAGAGAGAGATGTTCTGCCGTGTTCTGGGTCGTCAACCTCTTGCGAGGTCTCGGCAATGATGCCGACCTCCTTGTGCTACTAGTTCTTCTCTTCTTAGATCACAACCGATGTGAAGATGTGGAGGAAGAGTAGGTAGTCAACACACAGACCACCAAGCCGGCCTTGGTGAAGTCCTTGTACTTCTCGGAGGGCACCATGCAACCTTCTGGACTCAATCATCCAGCATCACTAGTACTCTGGGAGATGCATAGATCATTCAGAAAATGCTCTGCCCAGGTCTACAACTTTCCTAACCTTGTCCTTGACAGATATTTTAACCCTGATCATAATCGGTGATGGCATTTTCTGTCGTTTAAATAATTTAAATAATTATATAAATAAGTCGGTAATAGCTAACTGTCACAAGAAAGAGGTGATGCAGTGTTTAACTGTGAGGGAAGCATGGCCAGACTCCATTCATGAAGGATGTCATCATCATCAATTGAAACAATGAATCATAAATTGTGATGATAGTGCACATTAACGCCACAAGAGGGAGCTTTACATGACTCTTCATGGTATGAAGAATTTTTTTGTTTACATAACCATACACATATTTGTATTATCTTGGGAAATAACACCAATTGTCCATTTAAATATGTTAATCATGTAATTAGATGATCTGTGGCACCAGATTCCAGGTCTCATGGGTGATACAATCATTGTTTTATATTATTAAATAATCAAATAATGAGTTCATGTAACATGATCCACTTCACTAAGGAGGCTACAAACCAGACCCATGAACGAGTCTGTCATGATTAATTTAAAGATATTTAGGTGGTCTGTAATAACTGCCTCTCACATCGTGGAACCACAATCCACCGATCTTGGATTACCTAATATCTATTTTCATAATCAAATAACAACATAATCAGAGGATATAATGGTCTGCCATCCTCAACACAAGTGACTCTCACTTGACTCCCACATGATTTTGTGAAACGTCCAGGTTCATCCCTTATTTAATCGAAGAGTTGAGTAGTAAATTTTTTAAATGCTTAAATGTCATTGTGTTGCAGGGTTTTTAGAAGATATCACATATTCAATGTTGGACGGCTGCCTCAAAAGAGATGGACTGCAATCCAATATTCGCTAAGTCCACACTGAGAAATGGATTTTCACCTTCCTGAATGAAGTCAACAATGGAAAACTCACCTTTCGATGAATAATTGTGAGTCTTGTTATCTTTTGTTCCATAGTTTTGCTTCTCAGGAGAGAGACCATCCATAAACATAAGCCTTGGAACTGTTTCTCCACAGACTATGTTCTCCGATAATTAGGTAATCTTGAATTTGGTAACCAGTAAAGGCGGTAGGCAAACTTCCATGGATTTGGCTATGACTTGGTTAGCGAATCAAATGCTGTCATGAAAAGTTTTAGGAGACAGTTATCTTGGGAGACTGTAATGTCCCATGATAACACTTTCTCGAAGCTGCTCTCTGGTCCTCGGCCCATGATACCAGGATACAGAATGCAAGCAGGGTTGCCAGGCAACATTTATGATCCAACATTCTGTCACATTCTAGTGCCCCTCACACATGCTAAAAATAGCATACCCACCAATGAACTAACCTTACAGCCTCACTGATTTTTTACCAAAAAAAAAAAAAAAAAAAAAAAGCAGGGCTCTTTCTTTTGACTTCTAAATATTTACCACTCTCTCAATCTACAACATGCCTAGAGTGACAAAAGCATGAAAACGAAAGCATCATTATGCCATTCAGTCCATTGATGAGGATTTTAAACCTGTTTTCTATGCTTCAATATTCTAATTTCTACAATGGAAACAATACAAGGAACCGCCTCTACCATAATCCTTTTCTCTTTATTGAAAATAAAATAAACTCCTCTTCATTCTCTTTTCTTTACAGGAGCTTGATCCCATGGTTTCTCAGAGTAGGTTAGATTTGCTTTTGGCTGATGACTAAGGATTTTAAGCACTGTCTTATGTTTCTTTCAGTCATTTTGGATTCCTCAATTCATAGTTCTCTACTAAGTCCTATGCCCCGCTTTCTAACATGGTTACTTAGAGTTATTTATTGTTGGTGGTGTGTCCATAATGACAGATTATCATAATTAAATGAATATGGGATATCTTCTAAAAACCCTGCATACACAATGACAGTTCAGCATTTAAACATTTTACTACTCAACTCTGCGATTAAATAAGTGATTAACCTGGGAGTTTCCCACAATCATGTGGGAGTCAACTGAGAGACAATTATGTCCAGTATGACATTACATCCTCTGATTATATTGTTATTTGATTATTAAAATAGGACATTAGATAACCCATGATCAGTGTGTTGTGGTTCCATGATGTGGCAGGGAATTATTTCAGACCAAGTAATTAATGATGTAGTTAAACTAACTAACAATTATGTAGTTAAAGTCTTTAATCACGACAGCATCGTTCATGGGTCTGGTTTGGAGCCTCCTTAGGGAAGTGGATGATGTTACATGAACTCATTATTTGATTATATAATAATAGAAAACAATGATTATATCACCCATGAGACCTGGAATTTGGTGCCATAGATCATCTAATTACATGATTGACGTATTTGAATGGACCTTTCCTGTTAATACCCAAGATAATGTAAATATATGTATAGTTATGTAAACCCAAAATCCTCCATTCCTTCCTGGAATAATGATTTATTTAAATTGATAATTAGTTGTTGTTTTATATTAACAGTGATGAGGTGGCACCAAAGTCCTAAAACTATCGCTGATGTAATGATCTATTTACATAGCTAAATGATGAAGTAATGAGATGATGTAACATCATCAACTCCCAGAATCTGACTCCAAAAGGGACTTATGGTCCATCACATTACCTGTATTTTAAATACGTTAATTAAATGATGAATTGTTATTTAATTTCCTAGTTTAACAGTTAAATAAGTAAGTATAGTATTAGATGATGTGATGGCCTGGCACGATGGTCTCCCATAAGGAGGCTCAAAATTCCAGTGACCACTATATCCATAATGACAGATTTTCATAATTAATTGAATAAAGATTAAACAAGTGGATGGTGTTTTATACGTGAAGCCTCAAAGATTGTTCAATACTGAAGAATCATTCAGTTCTTAATCATAGATTTGAACAATAAAATGAAGGAATGAAGAGATAATTTCCCATGATTCACCCCTAGAGAGATAAATGATATCAACATTTATTTAAATAAATAAATAAATAAATAAATAAATAATGAAATCAAAGAAACACTTTAACACCAACAAGGTGGATCCAGACTGCACTTTTCCTGGAGTAGAAAAAGACAGATTTGAATATTGAAATAATCAGATAGTTAGATCATGTGTCACACTTGAGTCACACAAGGTGGCACCAAACTTCAGGGTTCACAGATTATATAATGAAACAATTTAATAATTACATACTTACAAATGTAAGTCATTGGCCTTTTCTGTATCATCAATTCATGGACAGACTTGCCAGATAAGAAAAACTATGCTGTCATCACGGATTTTTAAAATTCTAAAGATTCATTCTCAGATAATCATACTGTCTAGCCTGATGAATTCTCTTGTCCTGACATCATCACCAGCGCCTGAATCTCAGTTGTGGTGCTGCAGGACCTGAGATAATCGGCCAATTCCAGGCTTAGCAGTAGTAGCCAAAAGGTTGGTATCAGCTGAAAAGTTGGCTGTAGCTGGGGCATCACCAGCATAGCTGAGAGAGAGAGATGTTCTGCCGTGTTCTGGGTCGTCAACCTCTTGCGAGGTCTCGGCAATGATGCCGACCTCCTTGTGCTACTAGTTCTTCTCTTCTTAGATCTCAACCGATGTGAAGATGTGGAGGAAGAGTAGGTAGTCAACACACAGACCACCAAGCCGGCGTTGGTGAAGTCCTTGTACTTCTCGGAGGGCACCATGCAACCTTCTGGACTCAATCATCCAGCAACACTAGTACTCTTGGAGATGCATAGATCATTCAGAAAATGCTCTGCCCAGGTCTACAACTTTCCTAACCTTGTCCTTGACAGATATTTTAACCCTGATCATAATCGGTGATGGCATTTTCTGTCGTTTAAATAATTTAAATAATTAAATAGATAAGTCGGTAATAGCTAACTGTCACAAGAAAGAGGTGATGCAGTGTTTAACTGTGAGGGAAGCATGGCCAGACTCCATTCATGAAGGATGTCATCATCATCAATTGAAACAATGAATCATAAATTGTGATGATAGTGCACATTAACGCCACAAGAGGGAGCTTTACATGACTCTTCATGGTATGAAGAATGTTTTTGTTTACACAACCATACACATATTTGTATTATCTTGGGAAATAACACCAATTGTCCATTTAAATATATTAATCATGTAATTAGATGATCTGTGGCACCAGATTCCAGGTCTCATGGGTGATACAATCATTGTTTTATATTATTAAATAATCAAATAATGAGTTCATGTAACATGATCCACTTCACTAAGGAGGCTACAAACCAGACCCATGAACGAGTATGTCATGATTAATTTAAAGATATTTAGGTGGTCTGTAATAACTGCCTCTCACATCGTGGAACCATAATCCACCGATCTTGGATTACCTAATGTCTATTTTCATAATCAAATAACAACATAATCAGAGGATATAATGGTCTGCCATCCTCAACACAAGTGACTCTCACTTGACTCCCACATGATTTTGTGAAACGTCAGGGTTCATCCCTTATTTAATCGAAGAGTTGAGTAATAAATTTTTTAAATGCTTAAATGTCATTGTGTTGCAGGGTTTTTAGAAGATATCACATATTTAATGTTGGACGGCTGCCTCAAATAGATGGACTGCAATCCAATATTTGCTAAGTCCACACTGAGAAATGGATTTTCACCTTCCTGAATGAAGTCAACAATAGAAAACTCACCTTTCGATGAATAATTGTGAGTCTTGTTATCTTTTGTTCCATAGTTTTGCTTCTCAGGAGAGAGACCATCCATAAACATAAGCCTTGGAACTGTTTCTCCACAGATTATGTTCTCTGATAATTAGGTAATCTTGAATTAGCTAACAAGGAAAGGCGGTAGGCAAACTTCCATGGATTTGGCTATGACTTGGTTAGCGAATCAAATGCTGTCATGAAAAGTTTTAGGAGACAGTTATCTTGGGAGACTGTAATGTCCCATGATAACACTTTCTCGAAGCTGCTCTCTGGTCCTCGGCACATGATACCAGGATACAGAATGCAAGCAGGGTTACCAGGCAACATTTATGACCCAATATTCTGTCACATTCTAGTGCCCCTCACACATGCTAATATTAGAATAACCACCAATGAACTAACCTTACAGCCTCATGATTTTTTCACAAAAACAAAAAAAAAAAAAAAAAAAAAGCAGGGCTCTTTCTTTTGACTTCTAAATATTTACCAGTCTCTAAATCTACATCATGCCTAGAGTGACAAAAGCATGAAAAGGAAAGCATCATTATGCCATTCAAGTCCATTGATGAGGATTTTAAACCTGTTTTCTATGCTTCAATTTTATAATTTCTACAATGGAAACAATACAAGGAACCGCCTCTACCATAATCCTTTTCTCTTTATTGAAAATAAAATAAACTCCTCTTCATTCTCTTTTCTTTACAGGAGCTTGATCTCATGGTTTCTCAGAGTAGTTTAGATTTGCATTTGGCTGATGACTAAGGATTTTCAGCACTGTCTTATGTTTCTTTCAGTCATTTTGGATTCCTCAATTCATAGTTCTCTACTAAGTCCTATGCCCCGCTTTCTAACATGGTTACTTAGAGTTATTTATTGTTGGTGGTGTGTCCATAATGACAGATTATCATAATTAAATGAATATGTGATATCTTCTAAAAACCCTGCATACACAATGTCAGTTCAGCATTTAAACATTTTACTACTCAACTCTGCGATTAAATAAATGATTAACCTGGGAGTTTCCCACAATCATGTGGGAGTCAACTGAGAGACAATTATGTCGAGTATGACATTACATCCTCTGATTATATTGTTATTTGATTATTAAAATAGGACATTAGATAATCCATGATCAGTGGATTGTGGTTCCATGATGTGGCAGGCAATTATTTCAGACCAACTGATTAATGATGTAGTTAAACTAACTAACAATTATGTAGTTAAAGTCTTTAATCACGACAGCATCGTTCATGGGTCTGGTTTGGAGCCTCCTTAGGGAAGTGGATGATGTTACATGAACTCATTATTTGATTATATAATAATAGAAAACAATGATTATATCACCCATGAGACCTGGAATTTGGTGCCATAGATCATCTAATTACATGATTGACGTATTTGAATGGACCTTTCCTGTTAATACCCAAGATAATGTAAATATATGTATAGTTATGTAAACCCAAAATCCTCCATTCCTTCCTGGAATAATGATTTATTTAAATTGATAATTAGTTGGTGTTTTATATTAACAGTGATGAGGTGGCACCAAAGTCCTAAAACTATCGCTGATGTAATGATCTATTTACATAGCTAAATGATGAAGTAATGAGATGATGTAACATCATCAACTCCCAGAATCTGACTCCAAAAGGGACTTATGGTCCATCACATTACCTGTATTTTAAATACGTTAATTAAATGATGAATTGTTATTTAATTTCCTAGTTTAACAGTTAAATAAGTAAGTATAGTATTAGATGATGTGATGGCCTGGCACGATGGTCTCCCATAAGGAGGCTCAAAATTCCAGTGACCACTGAATCCATAATGACAGATTTTCATAATTAATTGAATAAAGATTAAACAAGTGGATGGTGTTTTATACGTGAAGCCTCAAAGATTGTTCAATACTGAAGAATCATTCAGTTCTTAATCATAGATTTGAACAATAAAATGAAGGAATGAAGAGATAATTTCCCATGATTCACCCCTAGAGAGATAATGAAATGATATCAACATTTATTTAAATAAATAAATAAATAAATAATGAAATCAAAGAGACACTTTAACACCAACAAGGTGGATCCAGACTCCACTTTTCCTGGAGTAGAAAAAGACAGATTTGAATATTGAAATAATCAGATAGTTAGATCGTCTGTCACACTTGAGTCACACAAGGTGGCACCAAACTTCAGGGTTCACAGATTATATAATGAAACAATTTAATAATTACATACTTACAAATGTAAGTCATTGGCCTTTTCTGTATCATCAATTCATGGACAGACTTGCCAGATAAGAAAAACTATGCTGTCATCACGGATTTTTAAAATTCTAAAGATTCATTCTCAGATAATCATACTGTCTAGCCTGATGAATTCTCTTGTCCTGACATCATCACCCAGCGCCTGAATCTCTGTTGTGGTGCTGCAGGACCTGAGATAATCGGCCAATTCCAGGCTTAGCAGTAGTAGCCAAAAGGTTGGTATCAGCTGAAAAGTTGGCTGTAGCTGGGGCATCACCAGCATAGCTGAGAGAGAGAGATGTTCTGCCGTGTTCTGGGTCGTCAACCTCTTGCGAGGTCTCGGCAATGATGCCGACCTCCTTGTGCTACTAGTTCTTCTCTTCTTAGATCACAACCGATGTGAAGATGTGGAGGAAGAGTAGGTAGTCAACACACAGACCACCAAGCCGGCCTTGGTGAAGTCCTTGTACTTCTCGGAGGGCACCATGCAACCTTCTGGACTCAATCATCCAGCATCACTAGTACTCTGGGAGATGCATAGATCATTCAGAAAATGCTCTGCCCAGGTCTACAACTTTCCTAACCTTGTCCTTGACAGATATTTTAACCCTGATCATAATCGGTGATGGCATTTTCTGTCGTTTAAATAATTTAAATAATTAAATAAATAAGTCGGTAATAGCTAACTGTCACAAGAAAGAGGTGATGCAGTGTTTAACTGTGAGGGAAGCATGGCCAGACTCCATTCATGAAGGATGTCATCATCATCAATTGAAACAATGAATCATAAATTGTGATGATAGTGCACATTAACGCCACAAGAGGGAGCTTTACATGACTCTTCATGGTATGAAGAATTTTTTTGTTTACATAACCATACACATATTTGTATTATCTTGGGAAATAACACCAATTGTCCATTTAAATATGTTAATCATGTAATTAGATGATCTGTGGCACCAGATTCCAGGTCTCATGGGTGATACAATCATTGTTTTATATTATTAAATAATCAAATAATGAGTTCATGTAACATGATCCACTTCACTAAGGAGGCTACAAACCAGACCCATGAACGAGTCTGTCATGATTAATTTAAAGATATTTAGGTGGTCTGTAATAACTGCCTCTCACATCGTGGAACCACAATCCACCGATCTTGGATTACCTAATGTCTATTTTCATAATCAAATAACAACATAATCAGAGGATATAATGGTCTGCCATCCTCAACACAAGTGACTCTCACTTGACTCCCACATGATTTTGTGAAACGTCCAGGTTCATCCCTTATTTAATCGAAGAGTTGAGTAGTAAATTTTTTAAATGCTTAAATGTCATTGTGTTGCAGGGTTTTTAGAAGATATCACATATTCAATGTTGGACGGCTGCCTCAAAAGAGATGGACTGCAATCCAATATTCGCTAAGTCCACACTGAGAAATGGATTTTCACCTTCCTGAATGAAGTCAACAATGGAAAACTCACCTTTCGATGAATAATTGTGAGTCTTGTTATCTTTTGTTCCATAGTTTTGCTTCTCAGGAGAGAGACCATCCATAAACATAAGCCTTGGAACTGTTTCTCCACAGACTATGTTCTCCGATAATTAGGTAATCTTGAATTTGGTAACCAGTAAAGGCTGTAGGCAAACTTCCATGGATTTGGCTATGACTTGGTTAGCGAATCAAATGCTGTCATGAAAAGTTTTAGGAGACAGTTATCTTGGGAGACTGTAATGTCCCATGATAACACTTTCTCGAAGCTGCTCTCTGGTCCTCGGCCCATGATACCAGGATACAGAATGCAAGCAGGGTTGCCAGGCAACATTTATGATCCAACATTCTGTCACATTCTAGTGCCCCTCACACATGCTAAAAATAGCATACCCACCAATGAACTAACCTTACAGCCTCACTGATTTTTTCACAAAAAAAAAAAAAAAAAAAAAAAAAAAGCAGGGCTCTTTCTTTTGACTTCTAAATATTTACCAGTCTCTCAATCTACAACATGCCTAGAGTGACAAAAGCATGAAAACGAAAGCATCATTATGCCATTCAAGTCCATTGATGGGGATTTTAAACCTGTTTTCTATGCTTCAATTTTCTAATTTCTACAATGGAAACAATACAAGGAACCGCCTCTACCATAATCCTTTTCTCTTTATTGAAAATAAAATAAACTCCTCTTCATTCTCTTTTCTTTACAGGAGCTTGATCCCATGGTTTCTCAGAGTAGTTTAGATTTGCATTTGGCTGATGACTAAGGATTTTCAGCACTGTCTTATGTTTCTTTCAGTCATTTTGGATTCCTCAATTCATAGTTCTCTACTAAGTCCTATGTCCCGCTTTCTAACATGGTTACTTAGAGTTATTTATTGTTGGTGGTGTGTCCATAATGACAGATTATCATAATTAAATGAATATGTGATATCTTCTAAAAACCCTGCATACACAATGTCAGTTCAGCATTTAAACATTTTACTACTCAACTCTGCGATTAAATAAGTGATTAACCTGGGAGTTTCCCACAATCATGTGGGAGTCAACTGAGAGACAATTATGTCGAGTATGACATTACATCCTCTGATTATATTGTTATTTGATTATTAAAATAGGACATTAGATAATCCATGATCAGTGGATTGTGGTTCCATGATATGGCAGGCAGACCAACTAATTAATGATGTAGTTAAACTAACTAACAATTATGTAGTTAAAGTCTTTAATCACGACAGCATCGTTCATGGGTCTGGTTTGGAGCCTCCTTAGGGAAGTGGATGATGTTACATGAACTCATTATTTGATTATATAATAATAGAAAACAATGATTATATCACCCATGAGACCTGGAATTTGGTGCCATAGATCATCTAATTACATGATTGACGTATTTGAATGGACCTTTCCTGTTAATACCCAAGATAATGTAAATATATGTATAGTTATGTAAACCCAAAATCCTCCATTCCTTCCTGGAATAATGATTTATTTAAATTGATAATTAGTTGGTGTTTTATATTAACAGTGATGAGGTGGCACCAAAGTCCTAAAACTATCGCTGATGTAATGATCTATTTACATAGCTAAATGATGAAGTAATGAGATGATGTAACATCATCAACTCCCAGAATCTGACTCCAAAAGGGACTTATGGTCCATCACATTACCTGTATTTTAAATACGTTAATTAAATGACGAATTGTTATTTAATTTCCTAGTTTAACAGTTAAATAAGTAAGTATAGTATTAGATGATGTGATGGCCTGGCACGATGGTCTCCCATAAGGAGGCTCAAAATTCCAGTGACCACTGAATCCATAATGACAGATTTTCATAATTAATTGAATAAAGATTAAACAAGTGGATGGTGTTTTATACGTGAAGCCTCAAAGATTGTTCAATACTGAAGAATCATTCAGTTCTTAATCATAGATTTGAACAATAAAATGAAGGAATGAAGAGATAATTTCCCATGATTCACCCCTAGAGAGATAATGAAATGATATCAACATTTATTTAAATAAATAAATAAATAAATAATGAAATCAAAGAGACACTTTAACACCAACAAGGTGGATCCAGACTCCACTTTTCCTGGAGTAGAAAAAGACAGATTTGAATATTGAAATAATCAGATAGTTAGATCGTCTGTCACACTTGAGTCACACAAGGTGGCACCAAACTTCAGGGTTCACAGATTATATAATGAAACAATTTAATAATTACATACTTACAAATGTAAGTCATTGGCCTTTTCTGTATCATCAATTCATGGACAGACTTGCCAGATAAGAAAAACTATGCTGTCATCACGGATTTTTAAAATTCTAAAGATTCATTCTCAGATAATCATACTGTCTAGCCTGATGAATTCTCTTGTCCTGACATCATCACCCCCAGCGCCTGAATCTCTGTTGTGGTGCTGCAGGACCTGAGATAATCGGCCAATTCCAGGCTTAGCAGTAGTAGCCAAAAGGTTGGTATCAGCTGAAAAGTTGGCTGTAGCTGGGGCATCACCAGCATAGCTGAGAGAGAGAGATGTTCTGCCGTGTTCTGGGTCGTCAACCTCTTGCGAGGTCTCGGCAATGATGCCGACCTCCTTGTGCTACTAGTTCTTCTCTTCTTAGATCACAACCGATGTGAAGATGTGGAGGAAGAGTAGGTAGTCAACACACAGACCACCAAGCCGGCCTTGGTGAAGTCCTTGTACTTCTCGGAGGGCACCATGCAACCTTCTGGACTCAATCATCCAGCATCACTAGTACTCTGGGAGATGCATAGATCATTCAGAAAATGCTCTGCCCAGGTCTACAACTTTCCTAACCTTGTCCTTGACAGATATTTTAACCCTGATCATAATCGGTGATGGCATTTTCTGTCGTTTAAATAATTTAAATAATTAAATAAATAAGTCGGTAATAGCTAACTGTCACAAGAAAGAGGTGATGCAGTGTTTAACTGTGAGGGAAGCATGGCCAGACTCCATTCATGAAGGATGTCATCATCATCAATTGAAACAATGAATCATAAATTGTGATGATAGTGCACATTAACGCCACAAGAGGGAGCTTTACATGACTCTTCATGGTATGAAGAATTTTTTTGTTTACATAACCATACACATATTTGTATTATCTTGGGAAATAACACCAATTGTCCATTTAAATATGTTAATCATGTAATTAGATGATCTGTGGCACCAGATTCCAGGTCTCATGGGTGATACAATCATTGTTTTATATTATTAAATAATCAAATAATGAGTTCATGTAACATGATCCACTTCACTAAGGAGGCTACAAACCAGACCCATGAACGAGTCTGTCATGATTAATTTAAAGATATTTAGGTGGTCTGTAATAACTGCCTCTCACATCGTGGAACCACAATCCACCGATCTTGGATTACCTAATATCTATTTTCATAATCAAATAACAACATAATCAGAGGATATAATGGTCTGCCATCCTCAACACAAGTGACTCTCACTTGACTCCCACATGATTTTGTGAAACGTCCAGGTTCATCCCTTATTTAATCGAAGAGTTGAGTAGTAAATTTTTTAAATGCTTAAATGTCATTGTGTTGCAGGGTTTTTAGAAGATATCACATATTCAATGTTGGACGGCTGCCTCAAAAGAGATGGACTGCAATCCAATATTCGCTAAGTCCACACTGAGAAATGGATTTTCACCTTCCTGAATGAAGTCAACAATGGAAAACTCACCTTTCGATGAATAATTGTGAGTCTTGTTATCTTTTGTTCCATAGTTTTGCTTCTCAGGAGAGAGACCATCCATAAACATAAGCCTTGGAACTGTTTCTCCACAGACTATGTTCTCCGATAATTAGGTAATCTTGAATTTGGTAACCAGTAAAGGCTGTAGGCAAACTTCCATGGATTTGGCTATGACTTGGTTAGCGAATCAAATGCTGTCATGAAAAGTTTTAGGAGACAGTTATCTTGGGAGACTGTCATGTCCCATGATAACACTTTCTCGAAGCTGCTCTCTGGTCCTCGGCCCATGATACCAGGATACAGAATGCAAGCAGGGTTGCCAGGCAACATTTATGATCCAACATTCTGTCACATTCTAGTGCCCCTCACACATGCTAAAAATAGCATACCCACCAATGAACTAACCTTACAGCCTCACTGATTTTTTCACAAAAAAAAAAAAAAAAAAAAAAAAAAAGCAGGGTTCTTTCTTTTGACTTCTAAATATTTACCAGTCTCTCAATCTACAACATGCCTAGAGTGACAAAAGCATGAAAACGAAAGCATCATTATGCCATTCAAGTCCATTGATGGGGATTTTAAACCTGTTTTCTATGCTTCAATTTTCTAATTTCTACAATGGAAACAATACAAGGAACCGCCTCTACCATAAGCCTTTTCTCTTTATTGAAAATAAAATAAACTCCTCTTCATTCTCTTTTCTTTACAGGAGCTTGATCCCATGGTTTCTCAGAGTAGTTTAGATTTGCATTTGGCTGATGACTAAGGATTTTCAGCACTGTCTTATGTTTCTTTCAGTCATTTTGGATTCCTCAATTCATAGTTCTCTACTAAGTCCTATGCCCCGCTTTCTAACATGGTTACTTAGAGTTATTTATTGTTGGTGGTGTGTCCATAATGACAGATTATCATAATTAAATGAATATGTGATATCTTCTAAAAACCCTGCATACACAATGTCAGTTCAGCATTTAAACATTTTACTACTCAACTCTGCGATTAAATAAGTGATTAACCTGGGAGTTTCCCACAATCATGTGGGAGTCAACTGAGAGACAATTATGTCGAGTATGACATTACATCCTCTGATTATATTGTTATTTGATTATTAAAATAGGACATTAGATAATCCATGATCAGTGGATTGTGGTTCCATGATATGGCAGGCAATTATTTCAGACCAACTAATTAATGATGTAGTTAAACTAACTAACAATTATGTAGTTAAAGTCTTTAATCACGACAGCATCGTTCATGGGTCTGGTTTGGAGCCTCCTTAGGGAAGTGGATGATGTTACATGAACTCATTATTTGATTATATAATAATAGAAAACAATGATTATATCACCCATGAGACCTGGAATTTGGTGCCATAGATCATCTAATTACATGATTGACGTATTTGAATGGACCTTTCCTGTTAATACCCAAGATAATGTAAATATATGTATAGTTATGTAAACCCAAAATCCTCCATTCCTTCCTGGAATAATGATTTATTTAAATTGATAATTAGTTGGTGTTTTATATTAACAGTGATGAGGTGGCACCAAAGTCCTAAAACTATCGCTGATGTAATGATCTATTTACATAGCTAAATGATGAAGTAATGAGATGATGTAACATCATCAACTCCCAGAATCTGACTCCAAAAGGGACTTATGGTCCATCACATTACCTGTATTTTAAATACGTTAATTAAATGACGAATTGTTATTTAATTTCCTAGTTTAACAGTTAAATAAGTAAGTATAGTATTAGATGATGTGATGGCCTGGCACGATGGTCTCCCATAAGGAGGCTCAAAATTCCAGTGACCACTGAATCCATAATGACAGATTTTCATAATTAATTGAATAAAGATTAAACAAGTGGATGGTGTTTTATACGTGAAGCCTCAAAGATTGTTCAATACTGAAGAATCATTCAGTTCTTAATCATAGATTTGAACAATAAAATGAAGGAATGAAGAGATAATTTCCCATGATTCACCCCTAGAGAGATAATGAAATGATATCAACATTTATTTAAATAAATAAATAAATAAATAATGAAATCAAAGAGACACTTTAACACCAACAAGGTGGATCCAGACTCCACTTTTCCTGGAGTAGAAAAAGACAGATTTGAATATTGAAATAATCAGATAGTTAGATCGTCTGTCACACTTGAGTCACACAAGGTGGCACCAAACTTCAGGGTTCACAGATTATATAATGAAACAATTTAATAATTACATACTTACAAATGTAAGTCATTGGCCTTTTCTGTATCATCAATTCATGGACAGACTTGCCAGATAAGAAAAACTATGCTGTCATCACGGATTTTTAAAATTCTAAAGATTCATTCTCAGATAATCATACTGTCTAGCCTGATGAATTCTCTTGTCCTGACATCATCACCAGCGCCTGAATCTCTGTTGTGGTGCTGCAGGACCTGAGATAATCGGCCAATTCCAGGCTTAGCAGTAGTAGCCAAAAGGTTGGTATCAGCTGAAAAGTTGGCTGTAGCTGGGGCATCACCAGCATAGCTGAGAGAGAGATGTTCTGCCGTGTTCTGGGTCGTCAACCTCTTGCGAGGTCTCGGCAATGATGCCGACCTCCTTGTGCTACTAGTTCTTCTCTTCTTAGATCACAACCGATGTGAAGATGTGGAGGAAGAGTAGGTAGTCAACACACAGACCACCAAGCCGGCCTTGGTGAAGTCCTTGTACTTCTCGGAGGGCACCATGCAACCTTCTGGACTCAATCATCCAGCATCACTAGTACTCTGGGAGATGCATAGATCATTCAGAAAATGCTCTGCCCAGGTCTACAACTTTCCTAACCTTGTCCTTGACAGATATTTTAACCCTGATCATAATCGGTGATGGCATTTTCTGTCGTTTAAATAATTTAAATAATTAAATAAATAAGTCGGTAATAGCTAACTGTCACAAGAAAGAGGTGATGCAGTGTTTAACTGTGAGGGAAGCATGGCCAGACTCCATTCATGAAGGATGTCATCATCATCAATTGAAACAATGAATCATAAATTGTGATGATAGTGCACATTAACGCCACAAGAGGGAGCTTTACATGACTCTTCATGGTATGAAGAATTTTTTTGTTTACATAACCATACACATATTTGTATTATCTTGGGAAATAACACCAATTGTCCATTTAAATATGTTAATCATGTAATTAGATGATCTGTGGCACCAGATTCCAGGTCTCATGGGTGATACAATCATTGTTTTATATTATTAAATAATCAAATAATGAGTTCATGTAACATGATCCACTTCACTAAGGAGGCTACAAACCAGACCCATGAACGAGTCTGTCATGATTAATTTAAAGATATTTAGGTGGTCTGTAATAACTGCCTCTCACATCGTGGAACCACAATCCACCGATCTTGGATTACCTAATGTCTATTTTCATAATCAAATAACAACATAATCAGAGGATATAATGGTCTGCCATCCTCAACACAAGTGACTCTCACTTGACTCCCACATGATTTTGTGAAACGTCCAGGTTCATCCCTTATTTAATCGAAGAGTTGAGTAGTAAATTTTTTAAATGCTTAAATGTCATTGTGTTGCAGGGTTTTTAGAAGATATCACATATTTAATGTTGGACGGCTGCCTCAAAAGAGATGGACTGCAATCCAATATTCGCTAAGTCCACACTGAGAAATGGATTTTCACCTTCCTGAATGAAGTCAACAATGGAAAACTCACCTTTCGATGAATAATTGTGAGTCTTGTTATCTTTTGTTCCATAGTTTTGCTTCTCAGGAGAGAGACCATCCATAAACATAAGCCTTGGAACTGTTTCTCCACAGACTATGTTCTCCGATAATTAGGTAATCTTGAATTTGGTAACCAGTAAAGGCTGTAGGCAAACTTCCATGGATTTGGCTATGACTTGGTTAGCGAATCAAATGCTGTCATGAAAAGTTTTAGGAGACAGTTATCTTGGGAGACTGTCATGTCCCATGATAACACTTTCTCGAAGCTGCTCTCTGGTCCTCGGCCCATGATACCAGGATACAGAATGCAAGCAGGGTTGCCAGGCAACATTTATGATCCAACATTCTGTCACATTCTAGTGCCCCTCACACATGCTAAAAATAGCATACCCACCAATGAACTAACCTTACAGCCTCACTGATTTTTTCACAAAAAAAAAAAAAAAAAAAAAAAAAAAAAGCAGGGCTCTTTCTTTTGACTTCTAAATATTTACCAGTCTCTCAATCTACAACATGCCTAGAGTGACAAAAGCATGAAAAGGAAAGCATCATTATTCCATTCAAGTCCATTGATGAGGATTTTAAACCTGTTTTCTATGCTTCAATTTTCTAATTTCTACAATGGAAACAATACAAGGAACCGCCTCTACCATAATCCTTTTCTCTTTATTGAAAATAAAATAAACTCCTCTTCATTCTGTTTTCTTTACAGGAGCTTGATCCCATGGTTTCTCAGAGTAGTTTAGATTTGCATTTGGCTGATGACTAAGGATTTTCAGCACTGTCTTATGTTTCTTTCAGTCATTTTGGATTCCTCAATTCATAGTTCTCTACTAAGTCCTATGCCCCGCTTTCTAACATGGTTACTTAGAGTTATTTATTGTTGGTGGTGTGTCCATAATGACAGATTATCATAATTAAATGAATATGTGATATCTTCTAAAAACCCTGCATACACAATGTCAGTTCAGCATTTAAACATTTTACTACTCAACTCTGCGATTAAATAAGTGATTAACCTGGGAGTTTCCCACAATCATGTGGGAGTCAACTGAGAGACAATTATGTCGAGTATGACATTACATCCTCTGATTATATTGTTATTTGATTATTAAAATAGGACATTAGATAACCCATGATCAGTGGATTGTGGTTCCATGATGTGGCAGGCAATTATTTCAGACCAACTAATTAATGATGTAGTTAAACTAACTAACAATTATGTAGTTAAAGTCTTTAATCATGACAGCATCGTTCATGGGTCTGGTTTGGAGCCTCCTTAGGGAAGTGGATGATGTTACATGAACTCATTATTTGATTATATAATAATAGAAAACAATGATTATATCACCCATGAGACCTGGAATTTGGTGCCATAGATCATCTAATTACATGATTGACGTATTTGAATGGACCTTTCCTGTTAATACCCAAGATAATGTAAATATATGTATAGTTATGTAAACCCAAAATCCTCCATTCCTTCCTGGAATAATGATTTATTTAAATTGATAATTAGTTGGTGTTTTATATTAACAGTGATGAGGTGGCACCAAAGTCCTAAAACTATCGCTGATGTAATGATCTATTTACATAGCTAAATGATGAAGTAATGAGATGATGTAACATCATCAACTCCCAGAATCTGACTCCAAAAGGGACTTATGGTCCATCACATTACCTGTATTTTAAATACGTTAATTAAATGACGAATTGTTATTTAATTTCCTAGTTTAACAGTTAAATAAGTAAGTATAGTATTAGATGATGTGATGGCCTGGCACGATGGTCTCCCATAAGGAGGCTCAAAATTCCAGTGACCACTGAATCCATAATGACAGATTTTCATAATTAATTGAATAAAGATTAAACAAGTGGATGGTGTTTTATACGTGAAGCCTCAAAGATTGTTCAATACTGAAGAATCATTCAGTTCTTAATCATAGATTTGAACAATAAAATGAAGGAATGAAGAGATAATTTCCCATGATTCACCCCTAGAGAGATAATGAAATGATATCAACATTTATTTAAATAAATAAATAAATAATGAAATCAAAGAGACACTTTAACACCAACAAGGTGGATCCAGACTCCACTTTTCCTGGAGTAGAAAAAGACAGATTTGAATATTGAAATAATCAGATAGTTAGATCGTCTGTCACACTTGAGTCACACAAGGTGGCACCAAACTTCAGGGTTCACAGATTATATAATGAAACAATTTAATAATTACATACTTACAAATGTAAGTCATTGGCCTTTTCTGTATCATCAATTCATGGACAGACTTGCCAGATAAGAAAAACTATGCTGTCATCACGGATTTTTAAAATTCTAAAGATTCATTCTCAGATAATCATACTGTCTAGCCTGATGAATTCTCTTGTCCTGACATCATCACCAGCGCCTGAATCTCTGTTGTGGTGCTGCAGGACCTGAGATAATCGGCCAATTCCAGGCTTAGCAGTAGTAGCCAAAAGGTTGGTATCAGCTGAAAAGTTGGCTGTAGCTGGGGCATCACCAGCATAGCTGAGAGAGAGAGATGTTCTTCCGTGTTCTGGGTCGTCAACCTCTTGCGAGGTCTCGGCAATGATGCCGACCTCCTTGTGCTACTAGTTCTTCTCTTCTTAGATCACAACCGATGTGAAGATGTGGAGGAAGAGTAGGTAGTCAACACACAGACCACCAAGCCGGCCTTGGTGAAGTCCTTGTACTTCTCGGAGGGCACCATGCAACCTTCTGGACTCAATCATCCAGCATCACTAGTACTCTGGGAGATGCATAGATCATTCAGAAAATGCTCTGCCCAGGTCTACAACTTTCCTAACCTTGTCCTTGACAGATATTTTAACCCTGATCATAATCGGTGATGGCATTTTCTGTCGTTTAAATAATTTAAATAATTAAATAAATAAGTCGGTAATAGCTAACTGTCACAAGAAAGAGGTGATGCAGTGTTTAACTGTGAGGGAAGCATGGCCAGACTCCATTCATGAAGGATGTCATCATCATCAATTGAAACAATGAATCATAAATTGTGATGATAGTGCACATTAACGCCACAAGAGGGAGCTTTACATGACTCTTCATGGTATGAAGAATTTTTTTGTTTACATAACCATACACATATTTGTATTATCTTGGGAAATAACACCAATTGTCCATTTAAATATGTTAATCATGTAATTAGATGATCTGTGGCACCAGATTCCAGGTCTCATGGGTGATACAATCATTGTTTTATATTACTAAATAATCAAATAATGAGTTCATGTAACATGATCCACTTCACTAAGGAGGCTACAAACCAGACCCATGAACGAGTCTGTCATGATTAATTTAAAGATATTTAGGTGGTCTGTAATAACTGCCTCTCACATCGTGGAACCACAAACCACCGATCTTGGATTAACTAATGTCTATTTTCATAATCAAATAACAACATAATCAGAGGATATAATGGTCTGCCATCCTCAACACAAGTGACTCTCACTTGACTCCCACGTGATTTTGTGAAACGTCCAGGTTCATCCCTTATTTAATCGAAGAGTTGAGTAGTAAATTTTTTAAATGCTTAAATGTCATTGTGTTGCAGGATTTTTAGAAGATATCACATATTTAATGTTGGACGGCTGCCTCAAAAGAGATGGACTGCAATCCAATATTCGCTAAGTCCACACTGAGAAATGGATTTTCACCTTCCTGAATGAAGTCAACAATGGAAAACTCACCATTCGATGAATAATTGTGAGTC
The DNA here is from genome assembly GCF_943737965.1 of Phodopus roborovskii. NCBI lineage: Eukaryota > Metazoa > Chordata > Mammalia > Rodentia > Cricetidae > Phodopus > Phodopus roborovskii. The sequence goes on from NW_026125825.1 coordinate 157,995, forward strand.
TTGTTATCTTTTGTTCCATAGTTTTGCTTCTCAGGAGAGAGACCATCCATAAACATAAGCCTTGGAACTGTTTCTCCACAGACTGTGTTCTCCGATAATTAGGTAATCTTGAATTTGGTAACCAGTAAAGGCTGTAGGCAAACTTCCATGGATTTGGCTATGACTTGGTTAGTGAATCAAATGCTGTTATGAAAAGTTTTAGGAGACAGTTATCTTGGGAGACTGTCATGTCCCATGATAACACTTTCTCGAAGCTGCTCTCTGGTCCTCAGCCCATCATACCAGGATACAGAATGCAAGCAGGGTTGCCAGGCAACATTTATGATCCAACATTCTGTCACATTCTAGTGCCCCCTCACACATGCTAAAAATAGCATACCCACCAATGAACTAACCTTACAGCCTCACTGATTTTTTCACACACAAAAAAAAAAAAGCAGGGCTCTTTCTTTTGACTTCTAAATATTTACCAGTCTCTCAATCTACAACATGCCTAGAGTGACAAAAGCATGAAAATGAAAGCATCATGCCATTCAAGTCCATTGATGAGGATTTTAAACCTGTTTTCTATGCTTCAATTTTCTAATTTCTACAATGGAAACAATACAAGGAACCGCCTCTACCATAATCCTTTTCTCTATTGAAAATAAAATAAACTCCTCTTCATTCTGTTTTCTTTACAGGAGCTTGATCCCATGGTTTCTCAGAGTAGTTTAGAATTGCATTTGGCTGATGACTAAGGATTTTCAGCACTGTCTTATGTTTCTTTCAGTCATTTTGGATTCCTCAATTCATAGTTCTCTACTAAGTCCTATGTCCCGCTTTCTAACATGGTTACTTAGAGTTATTTATTGTTGGTGGTGTGTCCATAATGACAGATTATCATAATTAAATGAATATGTGATATCTTCTAAAAACCCTGCATACACAATGTCAGTTCAGCATTTAAACATTTTACTACTCAACTCTGCGATTAAATAAGTGATTAACCTGGGAGTTTCCCACAATCATGTGGGAGTCAACTGAGAGACAATTATGTCGAGTATGACATTACATCCTCTGATTATATTGTTATTTGATTATTAAAATAGGACATTAGATAACCCATGATCAGTGGATTGTGGTTCCTTGATGTGGCAGGCAATTATTTCAGACCAACTAATTAATGATGTAGTTAAACTAACTAACAATTATGTAGTTAAAGTCTTTAATCACGACAGCATCGTTCAGGTGGGTCTGGTTTGGAGCCTCCTTAGGGAAGTGGATGATGTTACATGAACTCATTATTTGATTATATAATAATAGAAAACAATGATTATATCACCCATGAGACCTGGAATTTGGTGCCACAGATCATCTAATTACATGATTGACGTATTTGAATGGACCTTTCCTGTTAATACCCAAGATAATGTAAATATATGTATAGTTATGTAAACCCAAAATCCTCCATTCCTTCCTGGAATAATGATTTATTTAAATTGATAATTAGTTGGTGTTTTATATTAACAGTGATGAGGTGGCACCAAAGTCCTAAAACTATCGCTGATGTAATGATCTATTTACATAGCTAAATGATGAAGTAATGAGATGGTTGTAACATCATCATCTCCCAGAATCTGACTCCAAAAGGGACTTATGGTCCATCACATTACCTGGATTTTAAATATGTTAATTAAATGATGAATTGTTATTTAATTTCCTAGTTTAACAGTTAAATAAGTAAGTATAGTATTAGATGATGTGATGGCCTGGCACGATGGTCTCCCATAAGGAGGCTCAAAATTCCAGTGACCACTGAATCCATAATGACAGATTTTCATAATTAATTGAATAAAGATTAAACAAGTGGATGGTGTTTTATACGTGAAGCCTCAAAGATTGTTCAATACTGAAGAATCATTCAGTTCTTAATCATAGATTTGAACAATAAAATGAAGGAATGAAGAGATAATTTCCCATGATTCACCCCTAGAGAGATAATGAAATGATATCAACATTTATTTAAATAAATAAATAAATAATGAAATCAAAGAGACACTTTAACACCAACAAGGTGGATCCAGACTCCACTTTTCCTGGAGTAGAAAAAGACAGATTTGAATATTGAAATAATCAGATAGTTAGATCGTCTGTCACACTTGAGTCACACAAGGTGGCACCAAACTTCAGGGTTCACAGATTATATAATGAAACAATTTAATAATTACATACTTACAAATGTAAGTCATTGGCCTTTTCTGTATCATCAATTCATGGACAGACTTGCCAGATAAGAAAAACTATGCTGTCATCACGGATTTTTAAAATTCTAAAGATTCATTCTCAGATAATCATACTGTCTAGCCTGATGAATTCTCTTGTCCTGACATCATCACCAGCGCCTGAATCTCTGTTGTGGTGCTGCAGGACCTGAGATAATCGGCCAATTCCAGGCTTAGCAGTAGTAGCCAAAAGGTTGGTATCAGCTGAAAAGTTGGCTGTAGCTGGGGCATCACCAGCATAGCTGAGAGAGAGAGATGTTCTGCCGTGTTCTGGGTCGTCAACCTCTTGCGAGGTCTCGGCAATGATGCCGACCTCCTTGTGCTACTAGTTCTTCTCTTCTTAGATCACAACCGATGTGAAGATGTGGAGGAAGAGTAGGTAGTCAACACACAGACCACCAAGCCGGCCTTGGTGAAGTCCTTGTACTTCTCGGAGGGCACCATGCAACCTTCTGGACTCAATCATCCAGCATCACTAGTACTCTGGGAGATGCATAGATCATTCAGAAAATGCTCTGCCCAGGTCTACAACTTTCCTAACCTTGTCCTTGACAGATATTTTAACCCTGATCATAATCGGTGATGGCATTTTCTGTCGTTTAAATAATTTAAATAATTATATAAATAAGTCGGTAATAGCTAACTGTCACAAGAAAGAGGTGATGCAGTGTTTAACTGTGAGGGAAGCATGGCCAGACTCCATTCATGAAGGATGTCATCATCATCAATTGAAACAATGAATCATAAATTGTGATGATAGTGCACATTAACGCCACAAGAGGGAGCTTTACATGACTCTTCATGGTATGAAGAATTTTTTTGTTTACATAACCATACACATATTTGTATTATCTTGGGAAATAACACCAATTGTCCATTTAAATATGTTAATCATGTAATTAGATGATCTGTGGCACCAGATTCCAGGTCTCATGGGTGATACAATCATTGTTTTATATTATTAAATAATCAAATAATGAGTTCATGTAACATGATCCACTTCACTAAGGAGGCTACAAACCAGACCCATGAACGAGTCTGTCATGATTAATTTAAAGATATTTAGGTGGTCTGTAATAACTGCCTCTCACATCGTGGAACCACAATCCACCGATCTTGGATTACCTAATATCTATTTTCATAATCAAATAACAACATAATCAGAGGATATAATGGTCTGCCATCCTCAACACAAGTGACTCTCACTTGACTCCCACATGATTTTGTGAAACGTCCAGGTTCATCCCTTATTTAATCGAAGAGTTGAGTAGTAAATTTTTTAAATGCTTAAATGTCATTGTGTTGCAGGGTTTTTAGAAGATATCACATATTTAATGTTGGACGGCTGCCTCAAAAGAGATGGACTGCAATCCAATATTCGCTAAGTCCACACTGAGAAATGGATTTTCACCTTCCTGAATGAAGTCAACAATGGAAAACTCACCTTTCGATGAATAATTGTGAGTCTTGTTATTTTTGTTCCATAGTTTTGCTTCTCAGGAGAGAGACCATCCATAAACATAAGCCTTGGAACTGTTTCTCCACAGACTATGTTCTCCGATAATTAGGTAATCTTGAATTTGGTAACCAGTAAAGGCTGTAGGCAAACTTCCATGGATTTGGCTATGACTTGGTTAGCGAATCAAATGCTGTCATGAAAAGTTTTAGGAGACAGTTATCTTGGGAGACTGTAATGTCCCATGATAACACTTTCTCGAAGCTGCTCTCTGGTCCTCGGCCCATGATACCAGGATACAGAATGCAAGCAGGGTTGCCAGGCAACATTTATGATCCAACATTCTGTCACATTCTAGTGCCCCTCACACATGCTAAAAATAGCATACCCACCAATGAACTAACCTTACAGCCTCACTGATTTTTTCACACAAAAAAAAAAAAAAAAAAAAAGCAGGGCTCTTTCTTTTGACTTCTAAATATTTACCAGTCTCTCAATCTACAACATGCCTAGAGTGACAAAAGCATGAAAAGGAAAGCATCATTATTCCATTCAAGTCCATTGATGGGGATTTTAAACCTGTTTTCTATGCTTCAATTTTCTAATTTCTACAATGGAAACAATACAAGGAACCGCCTCTACCATAAGCCTTTTCTCTTTATTGAAAATAAAATAAACTCCTCTTCATTCTGTTTTCTTTACAGGAGCTTGAGCCCATGGTTTCTCAGAGTAGTTTAGATTTGCATTTGGCTGATGACTAAGGATTTTCAGCACTGTCTTATGTTTCTTTCAGTCATTTTGGATTCCTCAATTCATAGTTCTCTACTAAGTCCTATGTCCCGCTTTCTAACATGGTTACTTAGAGTTATTTATTGTTGGTGGTGTGTCCATAATGACAGATTATCATAATTAAATGAATATGTGATATCTTCTAAAAACCCTGCATACACAATGTCAGTTCAGCATTTAAACATTTTACTACTCAACTCTGCGATTAAATAAGTGATTAACCTGGGAGTTTCCCACAATCATGTGGGAGTCAACTGAGAGACAATTATGTCGAGTATGACATTACATCCTCTGATTATATTGTTATTTGATTATTAAAATAGGACATTAGATAACCCATGATCAGTGGATTGTGGTTCCTTGATGTGGCAGGCAATTATTTCAGACCAACTAATTAATGATGTAGTTAAACTAACTAACAATTATGTAGTTAAAGTCTTTAATCACGACAGCATCGTTCATGGGTCTGGTTTGGAGCCTCCTTAGGGAAGTGGATGATGTTACATGAACTCATTATTTGATTATATAATAATAGAAAACAATGATTATATCACCCATGAGACCTGGAATTTGGTGCCACAGATCATCTAATTACATGATTGACGTATTTGAATGGACCTTTCCTGTTAATACCCAAGATAATGTAAATATATGTATAGTTATGTAAACCCAAAATCCTCCATTCCTTCCTGGAATAATGATTTATTTAAATTGATAATTAGTTGGTGTTTTATATTAACAGTGATGAGGTGGCACCAAAGTCCTAAAACTATCGCTGATGTAATGATCTATTTACATAGCTAAATGATGAAGTAATGAGATGATGTAACATCATCAACTCCCAGAATCTGACTCCAAAAGGGACTTATGGTCCATCACATTACCTGGATTTTAAATACGTTAATTAAATGACGAATTGTTATTTAATTTCCTAGTTTAACAGTTAAATAAGTAAGTATAGTATTAGATGATGTGATGGCCTGGCACGATGGTCTCCCATAAGGAGGCTCAAAATTCCAGTGACCACTGAATCCATAATGACAGATTTTCATAATTAATTGAATAAAGATTAAACAAGTGGATGGTGTTTTATACGTGAAGCCTCAAAGATTGTTCAATACTGAAGAATCATTCAGTTCTTAATCATAGATTTGAACAATAAAATGAAGGAATGAAGAGATAATTTCCCATGATTCACCCCTAGAGAGATAATGAAATGATATCAACATTTATTTAAATAAATAAATAAATAATGAAATCAAAGAGACACTTTAACACCAACAAGGTGGATCCAGACTCCACTTTTCCTGGAGTAGAAAAAGACAGATTTGAATATTGAAATAATCAGATAGTTAGATCGTCTGTCACACTTGAGTCACACAAGGTGGCACCAAACTTCAGGGTTCACAGATTATATAATGAAACAATTTAATAATTACATACTTACAAATGTAAGTCATTGGCCTTTTCTGTATCATCAATTCATGGACAGACTTGCCAGATAAGAAAAACTATGCTGTCATCACGGATTTTTAAAATTCTAAAGATTCATTCTCAGATAATCATACTGTCTAGCCTGATGAATTCTCTTGTCCTGACATCATCACCCCCAGCGCCTGAATCTCTGTTGTGGTGCTGCAGGACCTGAGATAATCGGCCAATTCCAGGCTTAGCAGTAGTAGCCAAAAGGTTGGTATCAGCTGAAAAGTTGGCTGTAGCTGGGGCATCACCAGCATAGCTGAGAGAGAGAGATGTTCTGCCGTGTTCTGGGTCGTCAACCTCTTGCGAGGTCTCGGCAATGATGCCGACCTCCTTGTGCTACTAGTTCTTCTCTTCTTAGATCACAACCGATGTGAAGATGTGGAGGAAGAGTAGGTAGTCAACACACAGACCACCAAGCCGGCCTTGGTGAAGTCCTTGTACTTCTCGGAGGGCACCATGCAACCTTCTGGACTCAATCATCCAGCATCACTAGTACTCTGGGAGATGCATAGATCATTCAGAAAATGCTCTGCCCAGGTCTACAACTTTCCTAACCTTGTCCTTGACAGATATTTTAACCCTGATCATAATCGGTGATGGCATTTTCTGTCGTTTAAATAATTTAAATAATTAAATAAATAAGTCGGTAATAGCTAACTGTCACAAGAAAGAGGTGATGCAGTGTTTAACTGTGAGGGAAGCATGGCCAGACTCCATTCATGAAGGATGTCATCATCATCAATTGAAACAATGAATCATAAATTGTGATGATAGTGCACATTAACGCCACAAGAGGGAGCTTTACATGACTCTTCATGGTATGAAGAATTTTTTTGTTTACATAACCATACACATATTTGTATTATCTTGGGAAATAACACCAATTGTCCATTTAAATATGTTAATCATGTAATTAGATGATCTGTGGCACCAGATTCCAGGTCTCATGGGTGATACAATCATTGTTTTATATTATTAAATAATCAAATAATGAGTTCATGTAACATGATCCACTTCACTAAGGAGGCTACAAACCAGACCCATGAACGAGTCTGTCATGATTAATTTAAAGATATTTAGGTGGTCTGTAATAACTGCCTCTCACATCGTGGAACCACAATCCACCGATCTTGGATTACCTAATGTCTATTTTCATAATCAAATAACAACATAATCAGAGGATATAATGGTCTGCCATCCTCAACACAAGTGACTCTCACTTGACTCCCACATGATTTTGTGAAACGTCCAGGTTCATCCCTTATTTAATCGAAGAGTTGAGTAGTAAATTTTTTAAATGCTTAAATGTCATTGTGTTGCAGGGTTTTTAGAAGATATCACATATTTAATGTTGGACGGCTGCCTCAAAAGAGATGGACTGCAATCCAATATTCGCTAAGTCCACACTGAGAAATGGATTTTCACCTTCCTGAATGAAGTCAACAATGGAAAACTCACCTTTCGATGAATAATTGTGAGTCTTGTTATTTTTGTTCCATAGTTTTGCTTCTCAGGAGAGAGACCATCCATAAACATAAGCCTTGGAACTGTTTCTCCACAGACTATGTTCTCCGATAATTAGGTAATCTTGAATTTGGTAACCAGTAAAGGCTGTAGGCAAACTTCCATGGATTTGGCTATGACTTGGTTAGCGAATCAAATGCTGTCATGAAAAGTTTTAGGAGACAGTTATCTTGGGAGACTGTAATGTCCCATGATAACACTTTCTCGAAGCTGCTCTCTGGTCCTCGGCCCATGATACCAGGATACAGAATGCAAGCAGGGTTGCCAGGCAACATTTATGATCCAACATTCTGTCACATTCTAGTGCCCCTCACACATGCTAAAAATAGCATACCCACCAATGAACTAACCTTACAGCCTCACTGATTTTTTCACAAAAAAAAAAAAAAAAGCAGGGCTCTTTCTTTTGACTTCTAAATATTTACCAGTCTCTCAATCTACAACATGCCTAGAGTGACAAAAGCATGAAAATGAAAGCATCTATGCCATTCAAGTCCATTGATGAGGATTTTAAACCTGTTTTCTATGCTTCAATTTTCTAATTTCTACAATGGAAACAATACAAGGAACCGCCTCTACCATAATCCTTTTCTCTTTATTGAAAATAAAATAAACTCCTCTTCATTCTGTTTTCTTTACAGGAGCTTGATCCCATGGTTTCTCAGAGTAGTTTAGAATTGCATTTGGCTGATGACTAAGGATTTTCAGCACTGTCTTATGTTTCTTTCAGTCATTTTGGATTCCTCAATTCATAGTTCTCTACTAAGTCCTATGTCCCGCTTTCTAACATGGTTACTTAGAGTTATTTATTGTTGGTGGTGTGTCCATAATGACAGATTATCATAATTAAATGAATATGTGATATCTTCTAAAAACCCTGCATACACAATGTCAGTTCAGCATTTAAACATTTTACTACTCAACTCTGCGATTAAATAAGTGATTAACCTGGGAGTTTCCCACAATCATGTGGGAGTCAACTGAGAGACAATTATGTCGAGTATGACATTACATCCTCTGATTATATTGTTATTTGATTATTAAAATAGGACATTAGATAACCCATGATCAGTGGATTGTGGTTCCTTGATGTGGCAGGCAATTATTTCAGACCAACTAATTAATGATGTAGTTAAACTAACTAACAATTATGTAGTTAAAGTCTTTAATCACGACAGCATCGTTCATGGGTCTGGTTTGGAGCCTCCTTAGGGAAGTGGATGATGTTACATGAACTCATTATTTGATTATATAATAATAGAAAACAATGATTATATCACCCATGAGACCTGGAATTTGGTGCCACAGATCATCTAATTACATGATTGACGTATTTGAATGGACCTTTCCTGTTAATACCCAAGATAATGTAAATATATGTATAGTTATGTAAACCCAAAATCCTCCATTCCTTCCTGGAATTATGATTTATTTAAATTGATAATTAGTTGGTGTTTTATATTAACAGTGATGAGGTGGCACCAAAGTCCTAAAACTATCGCTGATGTAATGATCTATTTACATAGCTAAATGATGAAGTAATGAGATGATGTAACATCATCATCTCCCAGAATCTGACTCCAAAAGGGACTTATGGTCCATCACATTACCTGGATTTTAAATACGTTAATTAAATGATGAATTGTTATTTAATTTCCTAGTTTAACAGTTAAATAAGTAAGTATAGTATTAGATGATGTGATGGCCTGGCACGATGGTCTCCCATAAGGAGGCTCAAAATTCCAGTGACCACTGAATCCATAATGACAGATTTTCATAATTAATTGAATAAAGATTAAACAAGTGGATGGTGTTTTATACGTGAAGCCTCAAAGATTGTTCAATACTGAAGAATCATTCAGTTCTTAATCATAGATTTGAACAATAAAATGAAGGAATGAAGAGATAATTTCCCATGATTCACCCCTAGAGAGATAATGAAATGATATCAACATTTATTTAAATAAATAAATAAATAAATAATGAAATCAAAGAGACACTTTCATACCAACAAGGTGGATCCAGACTCCACTTTTCCTGGAGTAGAAAAAGACAGATTTGAATATTGAAATAATCAGATAGTTAGATCGTCTGTCACACTTGAGTCACACAAGGTGGCACCAAACTTCAGGGTTCACAGATTATATAATGAAACAATTTAATAATTACATACTTACAAATGTAAGTCATTGGCCTTTTCTGTATCATCAATTCATGGACAGACTTGCCAGATAAGAAAAACTATGCTGTCATCACGGATTTTTAAAATTCTAAAGATTCATTCTCAGATAATCATACTGTCTAGCCTGATGAATTCTCTTGTCCTGACATCATCACCCCAGCGCCTGAATCTCTGTTGTGGTGCTGCAGGACCTGAGATAATCGGCCAATTCCAGGCTTAGCAGTAGTAGCCAAAAGGTTGGTATCAGCTGAAAAGTTGGCTGTAGCTGGGGCATCACCAGCATAGCTGAGAGAGAGAGATGTTCTGCCGTGTTCTGGGTCGTCAACCTCTTGCGAGGTCTCGGCAATGATGCCGACCTCCTTGTGCTACTAGTTCTTCTCTTCTTAGATCACAACCGATGTGAAGATGTGGAGGAAGAGTAGGTAGTCAACACACAGACCACCAAGCCGGCCTTGGTGAAGTCCTTGTACTTCTCGGAGGGCACCATGCAACCTTCTGGACTCAATCATCCAGCATCACTAGTACTCTGGGAGATGCATAGATCATTCAGAAAATGCTCTGCCCAGGTCTACAACTTTCCTAACCTTGTCCTTGACAGATATTTTAACCCTGATCATAATCGGTGATGGCATTTTCTGTCGTTTAAATAATTTAAATAATTAAATAAATAAGTCGGTAATAGCTAACTGTCACAAGAAAGAGGTGATGCAGTGTTTAACTGTGAGGGAAGCATGGCCAGACTCCATTCATGAAGGATGTCATCATCATCAATTGAAACAATGAATCATAAATTGTGATGATAGTGCACATTAACGCCACAAGAGGGAGCTTTACATGACTCTTCATGGTATGAAGAATTTTTTTGTTTACATAACCATACACATATTTGTATTATCTTGGGAAATAACACCAATTGTCCATTTAAATATGTTAATCATGTAATTAGATGATCTGTGGCACCAGATTCCAGGTCTCATGGGTGATACAATCATTGTTTTATATTATTAAATAATCAAATAATGAGTTCATGTAACATGATCCACTTCACTAAGGAGGCTACAAACCAGACCCATGAACGAGTCTGTCATGATTAATTTAAAGATATTTAGGTGGTCTGTAATAACTGCCTCTCACATCGTGGAACCACAATCCACCGATCTTGGATTACCTAATATCTATTTTCATAATCAAATAACAACATAATCAGAGGATATAATGGTCTGCCATCCTCAACACAAGTGACTCTCACTTGACTCCCACATGATTTTGTGAAACGTCCAGGTTCATCCCTTATTTAATCGAAGAGTTGAGTAGTAAATTTTTTAAATGCTTAAATGTCATTGTGTTGCAGGGTTTTTAGAAGATATCACATATTTAATGTTGGACGGCTGCCTCAAAAGAGATGGACTGCAATCCAATATTCGCTAAGTCCACACTGAGAAATGGATTTTCACCTTCCTGAATGAAGTCAACAATGGAAAACTCACCTTTCGATGAATAATTGTGAGTCTTGTTATCTTTTGTTCCATAGTTTTGCTTCTCAGGAGAGAGACCATCCATAAACATAAGCCTTGGAACTGTTTCTCCACAGATTATGTTCTCAGATAATTAGGTAATCTTGAATTTGGTAACCAGTAAAGGCTGTAGGCAAACTTCCATGGATTGGGCTATGACTTGGTTAGCGAATCAAATGCTGTCATGAAAAGTTTTAGGAGACAGTTATCTTGGGAGACTGTAATGTCCCATGATAACACTTTCTCGAAGCTGCTCTCTGGTCCTCGGCCCATGATACCAGGATACAGAATGCAAGCAGGGTTGCCAGGCAACATTTATGATCCAACATTCTGTCACATTCTAGTGCCCCTCACACATGCTAAAAATAGCATACCCACCAATGAACTAACCTTACAGCCTCACTGATTTTTTCACAAAAAAAAAAAAAAAAAAAAAAAAAAAAAGCAGGGCTCTTTCTTTTGACTTCTAAATATTTACCAGTCTCTCAATCTACAACATGCCTAGAGTGACAAAAGCATGAAAACGAAAGCATCATTATGCCATTCAAGTCCATTGATGAGGATTTTAAACATGTTTTCTATGCTTCAATTTTCTAATTTCTACAATGGAAACAATACAAGGAACCGCCTCTACCATAATCCTTTTCTCTTTATTGAAAATAAAATAAACTCCTCTTCATTCTGTTTTCTTTACAGGAGCTTGATCCCATGGTTTCTCAGAGTAGTTTAGATTTGCATTTGGCTGATGACTAAGGATTTTCAGCACTGTCTTATGTTTCTTTCAGTCATTTTGGATTCCTCAATTCATAGTTCTCTACTAAGTCCTATGTCCCGCTTTCTAACATGGTTACTTAGAGTTATTTATTGTTGGTGGTGTGTCCATAATGACAGATTATCATAATTAAATGAATATGTGATATCTTCTAAAAACCCTGCATAAACAATGTCAGTTCAGCATTTAAACATTTTACTACTCAACTCTGCGATTAAATAAGTGATTAACCTGGGAGTTTCCCACAATCATGTGGGAGTCAACTGAGAGACAATTATGTCGAGTATGACATTACATCCTCTGATTATATTGTTATTTGATTATTAAAATAGGACATTAGATAACCCATGATCAGTGGATTGTGGTTCCTTGATGTGGCAGGCAATTATGTCAGACCAACTAATTAATGATGTAGTTAAACTAACTAACAATTATGTAGTTAAAGTCTTTAATCACGACAGCATCGTTCATGGGTCTGGTTTGGAGCCTCCTTAGGGAAGTGGATGATGTTACATGAACTCATTATTTGATTATATAATAATAGAAAACAATGATTATATCACCCATGAGACCTGGAATTTGGTGCCACAGATCATCTAATTACATGATTGACGTATTTGAATGGACCTTTCATGTTAATACCCAAGATAATGTAAATATATGTATAGTTATGTAAACCCAAAATCCTCCATTCCTTCCTGGAATAATGATTTATTTAAATTGATAATTAGTTGGTGTTTTATATTAACAGTGATGAGGTGGCACCAAAGTCCTAAAACTATCGCTGATGTAATGATCTATTTACATAGCTAAATGATGAAGTAATGAGATGATGTAACATCATCATCTCCCAGAATCTGACTCCAAAAGGGACTTATGGTCCATCACATTACCTGGATTTTAAATACGTTAATTAAATGATGAATTGTTATTTAATTTCCTAGTTTAACAGTTAAATAAGTAAGTATAGTATTAGATGATGTGATGGCCTGGCACGATGGTCTCCCATAAGGAGGCTCAAAATTCCAGTGACCACTGAATCCATAATGACAGATTTTCATAATTAATTGAATAAAGATTAAACAAGTGGATGGTGTTTTATACGTGAAGCCTCAAAGATTGTTCAATACTGAAGAATCATTCAGTTCTTAATCATAGATTTGAACAATAAAATGAAGGAATGAAGAGATAATTTCCCATGATTCACCCCTAGAGAGATAATGAAATGATATCAACATTTATTTAAATAAATAAATAAATAATGAAATCAAAGAGACACTTTAACACCAACAAGGTGGATCCAGACTCCACTTTTCCTGGAGTAGAAAAAGACAGATTTGAATATTGAAATAATCAGATAGTTAGATCGTCTGTCACACTTGAGTCACACAAGGTGGCACCAAACTTCAGGGTTCACAGATTATATAATGAAACAATTTAATAATTACATACTTACAAATGTAAGTCATTGGCCTTTTCTGTATCATCAATTCATGGACAGACTTGCCAGATAAGAAAAACTATGCTGTCATCACGGATTTTTAAAATTCTAAAGATTCATTCTCAGATAATCATACTGTCTAGCCTGATGAATTCTCTTGTCTGACATCATCACCCAGTGCCTGAATCTCTGTTGTGGTGCTGCAGGACCTGAGATAATCGGCCAATTCCAGGCTTAGCAGTAGTAGCCAAAAGGTTGGTATCAGCTGAAAAGTTGGCTGTAGCTGGGGCATCACCAGCATAGCTGAGAGAGAGAGATGTTCTGCCGTGTTCTGGGTCGTCAACCTCTTGCGAGGTCTCGGCAATGATGCCGACCTCCTTGTGCTACTAGTTCTTCTCTTCTTAGATCACAACCGATGTGAAGATGTGGAGGAAGAGTAGGTAGTCAACACACAGACCACCAAGCCGGCCTTGGTGAAGTCCTTGTACTTCTCGGAGGGCACCATGCAACCTTCTGGACTCAATCATCCAGCATCACTAGTACTCTGGGAGATGCATAGATCATTCAGAAAATGCTCTGCCCAGGTCTACAACTTTCCTAACCTTGTCCTTGACAGATATTTTAACCCTGATCATAATCGGTGATGGCATTTTCTGTCGTTTAAATAATTTAAATAATTAAATAAATAAGTCGGTAATAGCTAACTGTCACAAGAAACAGGTGATGCAGTGTTTAACTGTGAGGGAAGCATGGCCAGACTCCATTCATGAAGGATGTCATCATCATCAATTGAAACAATGAATCATAAATTGTGCTGATAGTGCATATTAACGCCACAAGAGGGAGCTTTACATGACTCTTCATGGTATGAAGAATTTTTTTGTTTACATAACCATACACATATTTGTATTATCTTGGGAAATAACACCAATTGTCCATTTAAATATGTTAATCATGTAATTAGATGATCTGTGGCACCAGATTCCAGGTCTCATGGGTGATACAATCATTGTTTTATATTATTAAATAATCAAATAATGAGTTCATGTAACATGATCCACTTCACTAAGGAGGCTACAAACCAGACCCATGAACGAGTCTGTCATGATTAATTTAAAGATATTTAGGTGGTCTGTAATAACTGCCTCTCACATCGTGGAACCACAATCCACCGATCTTGGATTAACTAATGTCTATTTTCATAATCAAATAACAACATAATCAGAGGATATAATGGTCTGCCATCCTCAACACAAGTGACTCTCACTTGACTCCCACGTGATTTTGTGAAACGTCCAGGTTCATCCCTTATTTAATCGAAGAGTTGAGTAGTAAATTTTTTAAATGCTTAAATGTCATTGTGTTGCAGGGTTTTTAGAAAATATCATATATTTAATGTTGAACGGCTGCCTCAAAAGAGTTGGACTGCAATCCAATATTCGCTAAGTCCACACTGAGTAATGGATTTTCACCTTCCTGAATGAAGTCAACAATGGAAAACTCACCTTTCGATGAATAATTGTGAGTCTTGTTATCTTTTGTTCCATAGTTTTGCTTCTCAGGAGAGAGACCATCCATAAACATAAGCCTTGGAACTGTTTCTCCACAGACTGTGTTCTCCGATAATTAGGTAATCTTGAATTTGGTAACCAGTAAAGGCTGTAGGCAAACTTCCATGGATTTGGCTATGACTTGGTTAGCGAATCAAATGCTGTTATGAAAAGTTTTAGGAGACAGTTATCTTGGGAGACTGTAATGTCCCATGATAACACTTTCTCGAAGCTGCTCTCTGGTCCTCGGCCCATGATACCAGGATACAGAATGCAAGCAGGGTTGCCAGGCAACATTTATGATCCAACATTCTGTCACATTCTAGTTCCCCTCACACATGCTAAAAATAGCATACCCACAAATGAACTAACCTTACAGCCTCACTGATTTTTTCACAAAAAAAAAAAAAAAAAAAAAAAAAAAAGCAGGGCTCTTTCTTTTGACTTCTAAATATATACCAGTCTCTCAATCTACAACATGCCTAGAGTGACAAAAGCATGAAAACGAAAGCATCATTATGCCATTCAAGTCCATTGATGAGGATTTTAAACCTGTTTTCTATGCTTCAATTTTCTAATTTCTACAATGGAAACAATACAAGGAACCGCCTCTACCATAATCCTTTTCTCTTTATTGAAAATAAAATAAACTCCTCTTCATTCTCTTTTCTTTACAGGAGCTTGATCCCATGGTTTCTCACAGTAGTTTAGATTTGCATTTGGCTGATGACTAAGGATTTTCAGCACTGTCTTATGTTTCTTTCAGTCATTTTGGATTCCTCAATTCATAGTTCTCTACTAAGTCCTATGCCCCGCTTTCTAACATGGTTACTTAGAGTTATTTATTGTTGGTGGTGTGTCCATAATGACAGATTATCATAATTAAATGAATATGTGATATCTTCTAAAAACCCTGCATAAACAATGTCAGTTCAGCATTTAAACATTTTACTACTCAACTCTGCGATTAAATAAGTGATTAACCTGGGAGTTTCCCACAATCATGTGGGAGTCAACTGAAAGACAATTATGTCGAGTATGACATTACATCCTCTGATTATATTGTTATTTGATTATTAAAATAGGACATTAGATAACCCATGATCAGTGGATTGTGGTTCCTTGATGTGGCAGGCAATTATGTCAGACCAACTAATTAATGATGTAGTTAAACTAACTAACAATTATGTAGTTAAAGTCTTTAATCATGACAGCATCGTTCATGGGTCTGGTTTGGAGCCTCCTTAGGGAAGTGGATGATGTTACATGAACTCATTATTTGATTATATAATAATAGAAAACAATGATTATATCACCCATGAGACCTGGAATTTGGTGCCACAGATCATCTAATTACATGATTGACGTATTTGAATGGACCTTTCATGTTAATACCCAAGATAATGTAAATATATGTATAGTTATGTAAACCCAAAATCCTCCATTCCTTCCTGGAATTATGATTTATTTAAATTGATAATTAGTTGGTGTTTTATATTAACAGTGATGAGGTGGCACCAAAGTCCTAAAACTATCGCTGATGTAATGATCTATTTACATAGCTAAATGATGAAGTAATGAGGTGATGTAACATTATCATCTCCCAGAATCTGACTCCAAAAGGGAGTTATGGTCCATCACATTAACTGGATTTTAAATACGTTAATTAAATGATGAATTGTTATTTAATTTCCTAGTTTAACAGTTAAACAAGTAAGTATAGTATTAGATGATGTGATGGCCTGGCACGATGGTCTCCCATAAGGAGGCTCAAAATTCCAGTGACCACTGAATCCATAATGACAGATTTTCATAATTAATTGAATAAAGATTAAACAAGTGGATGGTGTTTTATACGTGAAGCCTCAAAGATTGTTCAATACTGAAGAATCATTCAGTTCTTAATCATAGATTTGAACAATAAAATGAAGGAATGAAGAGATAATTTCCCATGATTCACCCCTAGAGAGATAATGAAATGATATCAACATTTATTTAAATAAATAAATAAATAATGAAATCAAAGAGACACTTTAACACCAACAAGGTGGATCCAGACTCCACTTTTCCTGGAGTAGAAAAAGACAGATTTGAATATTGAAATAATCAGATAGTTAGATCGTCTGTCACACTTGAGTCACACAAGGTGGCACCAAACTTCAGGGTTCACAGATTATATAATGAAACAATTTAATAATTACATACTTACAAATGTAAGTCATTGGCCTTTTCTGTATCATCAATTCATGGACAGACTTGCCAGATAAGAAAAACTATGCTGTCATCACGGATTTTTAAAATTCTAAAGATTCATTCTCAGATAATCATACTGTCTAGCCTGATGAATTCTCTTGTCTGACATCATCACCAGTGCCTGAATCTCTGTTGTGGTGCTGCAGGACCTGAGATAATCGGCCAATTCCAGGCTTAGCAGTAGTAGCCAAAAGGTTGGTATCAGCTGAAAAGTTGGCTGTAGCTGGGGCATCACCAGCATAGCTGAGAGAGAGAGATGTTCTGCCGTGTTCTGGGTCGTCAACCTCTTGCGAGGTCTCGGCAATGATGCCGACCTCCTTGTGCTACTAGTTCTTCTCTTCTTAGATCACAACCGATGTGAAGATGTGGAGGAAGAGTAGGTAGTCAACACACAGACCACCAAGCCGGCCTTGGTGAAGTCCTTGTACTTCTCGGAGGGCAGCATGCAACCTTCTGGACTCAATCATCCAGCATCACTAGTACTCTGGGAGATGCATAGATCATTCAGAAAATGCTCTGCCCAGGTCTACAACTTTCCTAACCTTGTCCTTGACAGATATTTTAACCCTGATCATAATCGGTGATGGCATTTTCTGTCGTTTAAATAATTTAAATAATTAAATAAATAAGTCGGTAATAGCTAACTGTCACAAGAAAGAGGTGATGCAGTGTTTAACTGTGAGGGAAGCATGGCCAGACTCCATTCATGAAGGATGTCATCATCATCAATTGAAACAATGAATCATAAATTGTGATGATAGTGCATATTAACGCCACAAGAGGGAGCTTTACATGACTCTTCATGGTATGAAGAATTTTTTTGTTTACATAACCATACACATATTTGTATTATCTTGGGAAATAACACCAATTGTCCATTTAAATATGTTAATCATGTAATTAGATGATCTGTGGCACCAGATTCCAGGTCTCATGGGTGATACAATCATTGTTTTATATTATTAAATAATCAAATAATGAGTTCATGTAACATGATCCACTTCACTAAGGAGGCTACAAACCAGACCCATGAACGAGTCTGTCATGATTAATTTAAAGATATTTAGGTGGTCTGTAATAACTGCCTCTCACATCGTGGAACCACAATCCACCGATCTTGGATTAACTAATGTCTATTTTCATAATCAAATAACAACATAATCAGAGGATATAATGGTCTGCCATCCTCAACACAAGTGACTCCCACTTGACTCCCACGTGATTTTGTGAAACGTCCAGGTTCATCCCTTATTTAATCGAAGAGTTGAGTAGTAAATTTTTTAAATGCTTAAATGTCATTGTGTTGCAGGGTTTTTAGAAAATATCATATATTTAATGTTGAACGGCTGCCTCAAAAGAGTTGGACTGCAATCCAATATTCGCTAAGTCCACACTGAGTAATGGATTTTCACCTTCCTGAATGAAGTCAACAATGGAAAACTCACCTTTCGATGAATAATTGTGAGTCTTGTTATCTTTTGTTCCATAGTTTTGCTTCTCAGGAGAGAGACCATCCATAAACATAAGCCTTGGAACTGTTTCTCCACAGACTGTGTTCTCCGATAATTAGGTAATCTTGAATTTGGTAACCAGTAAAGGCTGTAGGCAAACTTCCATGGATTTGGCTATGACTTGGTTAGCGAATCAAATGCTGTTATAAAAAGTTTTAGGAGACAGTTATCTTGGGAGACTGTAATGTCCCATGATAACACTTTCTCGAAGCTGCTCTCTGGTCCTCGGCCCATGATACCAGGATACAGAATGCAAGCAGGGTTGCCAGGCAACATTTATGATCCAACATTCTGTCACATTCTAGTGCCCCCTCACACATGCTAAAAATAGCATACCCACCAATGAACTAACCTTACAGCCTCACTGATTTTTTCACAAAAAAAAAAAAAAAAAAAAAGCAGGGCGCTTTCTTTTGACTTCTAAATATATACCAGTCTCTCAATCTACAACATGCCTAGAGTGACAAAAGCATGAAAACGAAAGCATCATTATGCCATTCAAGTCCATTGATGAGTATTTTAAACCTGTTTTCTATGCTTCAATTTTCTAATTTCTACAATGGAAACAATACAAGGAACCGCCTCTACCATAAGCCTTTTCTCTTTATTGAAAATAAAATAAACTCCTCTTCATTCTCTTTTCTTTACAGGAGCTTGATCCCATGGTTTCTCAGAGTAGTTTAGATTTGCATTTGGCTGATGACTAAGGATTTTCAGCACTGTCTTATGTTTCTTTCAGTCATTTTGGATTCCTCAATTTATAGTTCTCTACTAAGTCCTATGTCCCGCTTTCTAACCTGGTTACTTAGAGTTATTTATTGTTGGTGGTGTGTCCATAATGACAGATTATCATAATTAAATGAATATGTGATATCTTCTAAAAACCCTGCATACACAATGTCAGTTCAGCATTTAAACATTTTACTACTCAACTCTGCGATTAAATAAGTGATTAACCTGGGAGTTTCCCACAATCATGTGGGAGTCAACTGAGAGACAATTATGTCGAGTATGACATTACATCCTGTGATTATATTGTTATTTGATTATTAAAATAGGACATTAGATAACCCATGATCAGTGGATTGTGGTTCCTTGATGTGGCAGGCAATTATGTCAGACCAACTAATTAATGATGTAGTTAAACTAACTAACAATTATGTAGTTAAAGTCTTTAATCACGACAGCATCGTTCATGGGTCTGGTTTGGAGCCTCCTTAGGGAAGTGGATGATGTTACATGAACTCATTATTTGATTATATAATAATAGAAAACAATGATTATATCACCCATGAGACCTGGAATTTGGTGCCACAGATCATCTAATTACATGATTGACGTATTTGAATGGACCTTTCATGTTAATACCCAAGATAATGTAAATATATGTATAGTTATGTAAACCCAAAATTCTCCATTCCTTCCTGGAATTATGATTTATTTAAATTGATAATTAGTTGGTGTTTTATATTAACAGTGATGAGGTGGCACCAAAGTCCTAAAACTATCGCTGATGTAATGATCTATTTACATAGCTAAATGATGAAGTAATGAGATGATGTAACATTATCATCTCCCAGAATCTGACTCCAAAAGGGAGTTATAGTCCATCACATTAACTGGATTTTAAATACGTTAATTAAATGATGAATTGTTATTTAATTTCCTAGTTTAACAGTTAAACAAGTAAGTATAGTATTAGATGATGTGATGGCCTGGCACGATGGTCTCCCATAAGGAGGCTCAAAATTCCAGTGACCACTGAATCCATAATGACAGATTTTCATAATTAATTGAATAAAGATTAAACAAGTGGATGGTGTTTTATACGTGAAGCCTCAAAGATTGTTCAATACTGAAGAATCATTCAGTTCTTAATCATAGATTTGAACAATAAAATGAAGGAATGAAGAGATAATTTCCCATGATTCACCCCTAGAGAGATAATGAAATGATATCAACATTTATTTAAATAAATAAATAAATAATGAAATCAAAGAGACACTTTAACACCAACAAGGTGGATCCAGACTCCACTTTTCCTGGAGTAGAAAAAGACAGATTTGAATATTGAAATAATCAGATAGTTAGATCGTCTGTCACACTTGAGTCACACAAGGTGGCACCAAACTTCAGGGTTCACAGATTATATAATGAAACAATTTAATAATTACATACTTACAAATGTAAGTCATTGGCCTTTTCTGTATCATCAATTCATGGACAGACTTGCCAGATAAGAAAAACTATGCTGTCATCACGGATTTTTAAAATTCTAAAGATTCATTCTCAGATAATCATACTGTCTAGCCTGATGAATTCTCTTGTCTGACATCATCACCAGTGCCTGAATCTCTGTTGTGGTGCTGCAGGACCTGAGATAATCGGCCAATTCCAGGCTTAGCAGTAGTAGCCAAAAGGTTGGTATCAGCTGAAAAGTTGGCTGTAGCTGGGGCATCACCAGCATAGCTGAGAGAGAGAGATGTTCTGCCGTGTTCTGGGTCGTCAACCTCTTGCGAGGTCTCGGCAATGATGCCGACCTCCTTGTGCTACTAGTTCTTCTCTTCTTAGATCACAACCGATGTGAAGATGTGGAGGAAGAGTAGGTAGTCAACACACAGACCACCAAGCCGGCCTTGGTGAAGTCCTTGTACTTCTCGGAGGGCACCATGCAACCTTCTGGACTCAATCATCCAGCATCACTAGTACTCTGGGAGATGCATAGATCATTCAGAAAATGCTCTGCCCAGGTCTACAACTTTCCTAACCTTGTCCTTGACAGATATTTTAACCCTGATCATAATCGGTGATGGCATTTTCTGTCGTTTAAATAATTTAAATAATTAAATAAATAAGTCGGTAATAGCTAACTGTCACAAGAAAGAGGTGATGCAGTGTTTAACTGTGAGGGAAGCATGGCCAGACTCCACTCATGAAGGATGTCATCATCATCAATTGAAACAATGAATCATAAATTGTGATGATAGTGCACATTAACGCCACAAGAGGGAGCTTTACATGATTCTTCATGATATGAAGAATTTTTTTGTTTACATAACCATACACATATTTGTATTATCTTGGGAAATAACACCAATTGTCCATTTAAATATGTTAATCATGTAATTAGATGATCTGTGGCACCAGATTCCAGGTCTCATGGGTGATACAATCATTGTTTTATATTATTAAATAATCAAATAATGAGTTCATGTAACATGATCCACTTCACTAAGGAGGCTACAAACCAGACCCATGAACGAGTCTGTCATGATTAATTTAAAGATATTTAGGTGGTCTGTAATAACTGCCTCTCACATCGTGGAACAACAATCCACCGATCTTGGATTAACTAATGTCTATTTTCATAATCAAATAACAACATAATCAGAGGATATAATGGTCTGCCATCCTCAACACAAGTGACTCTCACTTGACTCCCACGTGATTTTGTGAAACGTCCAGGTTCATCCCTTATTTAATCGAAGAGTTGAGTAGTAAATTTTTTAAATGCTTAAATGTCATTGTGTTGCAGGGTTTTTAGAAAATATCATATATTTAATGTTGAACGGCTGCCTCAAAAGAGTTGGACTGCAATCCAATATTCGCTAAGTCCACACTGAGTAATGGATTTTCACCTTCCTGAATGAAGTCAACAATGGAAAACTCACCTTTCGATGAATAATTGTGAGTCTTGTTATCTTTTGTTCCATAGTTTTGCTTCTCAGGAGAGAGACCATCCATAAACATAAGCCTTGGAACTGTTTCTCCACAGACTGTGTTCTCCGATAATTAGGTAATCTTGAATTTGGTAACCAGTAAAGGCTGTAGGCAAACTTCCATGGATTTGGCTATGACTTGGTTAGCGAATCAAATGCTGTTATGAAAAGTTTTAGGAGACAGTTATCTTGGGAGACTGTAATGTCCCATGATAACACTTTCTCGAAGCTGCTCTCTGGTCCTCGGCCCATGATACCAGGATACAGAATGCAAGCAGGGTTGCCAGGCAACATTTATGATCCAACATTCTGTCACATTCTAGTGCCCCTCACACATGCTAAAAATAGCATACCCACCAATGAACTAACCTTACAGCCTCACTGATTTTTTCACAAAAAAAAAAAAAAAAAAAAAAAAAAAAAAAAGCAGGGCGCTTTCTTTTGACTTCTAAATATATACCAGTCTCTCAATCTACAACATGCCTAGAGTGACAAAAGCATGAAAACGAAAGCATCATTATGCCATTCAAGTCCATTGATGAGGATTTTAAACCTGTTTTCTATGCTTCAATTTTCTAATTTCTACAATGGAAACAATACAAGGAACCGCCTCTACCATAATCCTTTTCTCTTTATTGAAAATAAAATAAACTCCTCTTCATTCTCTTTTCTTTACAGGAGCTTGATCCCATGGTTTCTCAGAGTAGTTTAGATTTGCATTTGGCTGATGACTAAGGATTTTCAGCACTGTCTTATGTTTCTTTCAGTCATTTTGGATTCCTCAATTTATAGTTCTCTACTAAGTCCTATGTCCCGCTTTCTAACCTGGTTACTTAGAGTTATTTATTGTTGGTGGTGTGTCCATAATGACAGATTATCATAATTAAATGAATATGTGATATCTTCTAAAAACCCTGCATACACAATGTCAGTTCAGCATTTAAACATTTTACTACTCAACTCTGCGATTAAATAAGTGATTAAACTGGGAGTTTCCCACAATCATGTGGGAGTCAACTGAGAGACAATTATGTCGAGTATGACATTACATCCTGTGATTATATTGTTATTTGATTATTAAAATAGGACATTAGATAATCCATGATCAGTGGATTGTGGTTCCTTGATGTGGCAGGCAATTATGTCAGACCAACTAATTAATGATGTAGTTAAACTAACTAACAATTATGTAGTTAAAGTCTTTAATCACGACAGCATCGTTCATGGGTCTGGTTTGGAGCCTCCTTAGGGAAGTGGATGATGTTACATGAACTCATTATTTGATTATATAATAATAGAAAACAATGATTATATCACCCATGAGACCTGGAATTTGGTGCCACAGATCATCTAATTACATGATTGACGTATTTGAATGGACCTTTCATGTTAATACCAAAGATAATGTAAATATATGTATAGTTATGTAAACCCAAAATCCTCCATTCCTTCCTGGAATTATGATTTATTTAAATTGATAATTAGTTGGTGTTTTATATTAACAGTGATGAGGTGGCACCAAAGTCCTAAAACTATCGCTGATGTAATGATCTATTTACATAGCTAAATGATGAAGTAATGAGGTGATGTAACATTATCATCTCCCAGAATCTGACTCCAAAAGGGAGTTATGGTCCATCACATTAACTGGATTTTAAATACGTTAATTAAATGATGAATTGTTATTTAATTTCCTAGTTTAACAGTTAAACAAGTAAGTATAGTATTAGATGATGTGATGGCCTGGCACGATGGTCTCCCATAAGGAGGCTCAAAATTCCAGTGACCACTGAATCCATAATGACAGATTTTCATAATTAATTGAATAAAGATTAAACAAGTGGATGGTGTTTTATACGTGAAGCCTCAAAGATTGTTCAATACTGAAGAATCATTCAGTTCTTAATCATAGATTTGAACAATAAAATGAAGGAATGAAGAGATAATTTCCCATGATTCACCCCTAGAGAGATAATGAAATGATATCAACATTTATTTAAATAAATAAATAAATAATGAAATCAAAGAGACACTTTAACACCAACAAGGTGGATCCAGACTCCACTTTTCCTGGAGTAGAAAAAGACAGATTTGAATATTGAAATAATCAGATAGTTAGATCGTCTGTCACACTTGAGTCACACAAGGTGGCACCAAACTTCAGGGTTCACAGATTATATAATGAAACAATTTAATAATTACATACTTACAAATGTAAGTCATTGGCCTTTTCTGTATCATCAATTCATGGACAGACTTGCCAGATAAGAAAAACTATGCTGTCATCACGGATTTTTAAAATTCTAAAGATTCATTCTCAGATAATCATACTGTCTAGCCTGATGAATTCTCTTGTCTGACATCATCACCCAGTGCCTGAATCTCTGTTGTGGTGCTGCAGGACCTGAGATAATCGGCCAATTCCAGGCTTAGCAGTAGTAGCCAAAAGGTTGGTATCAGCTGAAAAGTTGGCTGTAGCTGGGGCATCACCAGCATAGCTGAGAGAGAGAGATGTTCTGCCGTGTTCTGGGTCGTCAACCTCTTGCGAGGTCTCGGCAATGATGCCGACCTCCTTGTGCTACTAGTTCTTCTCTTCTTAGATCACAACCGATGTGAAGATGTGGAGGAAGAGTAGGTAGTCAACACACAGACCACCAAGCCGGCCTTGGTGAAGTCCTTGTACTTCTCGGAGGGCACCATGCAACCTTCTGGACTCAATCATCCAGCATCACTAGTACTCTGGGAGATGCATAGATCATTCAGAAAATGCTCTGCCCAGGTCTACAACTTTCCTAACCTTGTCCTTGACAGATATTTTAACCCTGATCATAATCGGTGATGGCATTTTCTGTCGTTTAAATAATTTAAATAATTAAATAAATAAGTCGGTAATAGCTAACTGTCACAAGAAAGAGGTGATGCAGTGTTTAACTGTGAGGGAAGCATGGCCAGACTCCACTCATGAAGGATGTCATCATCATCAATTGAAACAATGAATCATAAATTGTGATGATAGTGCACATTAACGCCACAAGAGGGAGCTTTACATGATTCTTCATGATATGAAGAATTTTTTTGTTTACATAACCATACACATATTTGTATTATCTTGGGAAATAACACCAATTGTCCATTTAAATATGTTAATCATGTAATTAGATGATCTGTGGCACCAGATTCCAGGTCTCATGGGTGATACAATCATTGTTTTATATTATTAAATAATCAAATAATGAGTTCATGTAACATGATCCACTTCACTAAGGAGGCTACAAACCAGACCCATGAACGAGTCTGTCATGATTAATTTAAAGATATTTAGGTGGTCTGTAATAACTGCCTCTCACATCGTGGAACCACAATCCACCGATCTTGGATTAACTAATGTCTATTTTCATAATCAAATAACAACATAATCAGAGGATATAATGGTCTGCCATCCTCAACACAAGTGAATCTCACTTGACTCCCACGTGATTTTGTGAAACGTCCAGGTTCATCCCTTATTTAATCGAAGAGTTGAGTAGTAAATTTTTTAAATGCTTAAATGTCATTGTGTTGCAGGGTTTTTAGAAGATATCATATAATTAATGTTGGACGGCTGCCTCAAAAGAGATGGACTGCAATCCAATATTCGCTAAGTCCACACTGAGAAATGGATTTTCACCTTCCTGAATGAAGTCAACAATGGAAAACTCACCTTTCGATGAATAATTGTGAGTCTTGTTATTTTTGTTCCATAGTTTTGCTTCTCAGGAGAGAGACCATCCATAAACATAAGCCTTAGAACTGTTTCTCCACAGACTATGTTCTCCGATAATTAGGTAATCTTGAATTTGGTAACCAGTAAAGGCTGTAGGCAAACTTCCATGGATTTGGCTATGACTTGGTTAGCGAATCAAATGCTGTCATGTAAAGTTTTAGGAGACAGTTATCTTGGGAGACTGTAATGTCCCATGATAACACTTTCTCGAAGCTGCTCTCTGGTCCTCGGCCCATGATACCAGGATACAGAATGCAAGCAGGGTTGCCAGGCAACATTTATGATCCAACATTCAGTCACATTCTAGTGCCCCTCACACATGCTAAAAATAGCATACCCACCAATGAACTAAACTTACAGCCTCACTGATTTTTTCACAAAAAAAAAAAATAAAAAATAAAAAGCAGGGCTCTTTCTTTTGACTTCTAAATATTTACCAGTCTCTCAATCTACAACATGCCTAGAGTGACAAAAGCATGAAAACGAAAGCATCATTATGCCATTCAAGTCCATTGATGGGGATTTTAAACCTGTTTTCTATGCTTCAATTTTCTAATTTCTACAATGGAAACAATACAAGGAACCGCCTCTACCATAAGCCTTTTCTCTTTATTGAAAATAAAATAAACTCCTCTTCATTCTCTTTTCTTTACAGGAGCTTGATCCCATGGTTTCTCAGAGTAGTTTAGATTTGCATTTGGCTGATGACTAAGGATTTTCATCACTGTCTTATGTTTCTTTCAGTCATTTTGGATTCCTCAATTCATAGTTCTCTACTAAGTCCTATGTCCCGCTTTCTATCATGGTTACTTAGAGTTATTTATTGTTGGTGGTGTGTCCATAATGACAAATTATCATAATTGAATTGACAAATATCATCAATTGAAACAATGAATCATAAATTGTGATGATAGTGCACATTAACGCCACAAGAGGGAGCTTTACATGACTCTTCATGGTATGAAGAATTTTTTTTTACATAACCATACACATATTTGTATTATCTTGGGAAATAACACCAATTGTCCATTTAAATATGTTAATCATGTAATTAGATGATCTGTGGCACCAGATTCCAGGTCTCATGGGTGATACAATCATTGTTTTATATTATTAAATAATCAAATAATGAGTTCATGTAACATGATCCACTTCACTAAGGAGGCTACAAACCAGACCCATGAACGAGTCTGTCATGATTAATTTAAAGATATTTAGGTGGTCTGTAATAACTGCCTCTCACATCGTGGAACAACAATCCACCGATCATGGATTACCTAATATCTATTTTCATAATCAAATAACAACATAATCAGAGGATATAATGGTCTGCCATCCTCAACACAAGTGACTCTCACTTGACTTCCTCATGATTTTGTGAAACGTCCAGGTTCATCCCTTATTTAATCGAAGAGTTGAGTAGTAAATTTTTTAAATGCTTAAATGTCATTGTGTTGCAGGGTTTTTAGAAGATATCATATAATTAATGTTGGACGGCTGCCTCAAAAGAGATGGACTGCAATCCAATATTCGCTAAGTCCACACTGAGAAATGGATTTTCACCTTCCTGAATGAAGTCAACAATGGAAAACTCACCTTTCGATGAATAATTGTGAGTCTTGTTATTTTTGTTCCATAGTTTTGCTTCTCAGGAGAGAGACCATCCATAAACATAAGCCTTAGAACTGTTTCTCCACAGACTATGTTCTCCGATAATTAGGTAATCTTGAATTTGGTAACCAGTAAAGGCTGTAGGCAAACTTCCATGGATTTGGCTATGACTTGGTTAGCGAATCAAATGCTGTCATGTAAAGTTTTAGGAGACAGTTATCTTGGGAGACTGTAATGTCCCATGATAACACTTTCTCGAAGCTGCTCTCTGGTCCTCGGCCCATGATACCAGGATACAGAATGCAAGCAGGGTTGCCAGGCAACATTTATGATCCAACATTCTGTCACATTCTAGTGCCCCTCACACATGCTAAAAATAGCATACCCACCAATGAACTAACCTTACAGCCTCACTGATTTTTTCACAAAAAAAAAAAAAAAAAAAAAAAAAACAGGGCTCTTTCTTTTGACTTCTAAATATTTACCAGTCTCTCAATCTACAACATGCCTAGAGTGACAAAAGCATGAAAACGAAAGCATCATTATGCCATTCAAGTCCATTGATGGGGATTTTAAACCTGTTTTCTATGCTTCAATTTTCTAATTTCTACAGTGGAAACAATACAAGGAACCGCCTCTACCATAAGCCTTTTCTCTTTATTGAAAATAAAATAAACTCCTCTTCATTCTCTTTTCTTTACAGGAGCTTGATCCCATGGTTTCTCAGAGTAGTTTAGATTTGCATTTGGCTGATGACTAAGGATTTTCAGCACTGTCTTATGTTTCTTTCAGTCATTTTGGATTCCTCAATTCATAGTTCTCCACTAAGTCCTATGTCCCGCTTTCTAACATGGTTACTTAGAGTTATTTATTGTTGGTGGTGTGTCCATAATGACAAATTATCATAATTGAATTGACAAATATCATCAATTGAAACAATGAATCATAAATTGTGATGATAGTGCACATTAACGCCACAAGAGGGAGCTTTACATGACTCTTCATGGTATGAAGAATTTTTTTTTTACATAACCATACACATATTTGTATTATCTTGGGAAATAACACCAATTGTCCATTTAAATATGTTAATCATGTAATTAGATGATCTGTGGCACCAGATTCCAGGTCTCATGGGTGATACAATCATTGTTTTATATTATTAAATAATCAAATAATGAGTTCATGTAACATGATCCACTTCACTAAGGAGGCTACAAACCAGACCCATGAATGAGTCTGTCATGATTAATTTAAAGATATTAAGGTGGTCAGTAATAACTGCCTCTCACATCGTGGAACAACAATCCACCGATTATGGATTACCTAATATCTATTTTCATAATCAAATAACAACATAATCAGAGGATATAATGGTCTGCCATCCTCAACACAAGTGACTCTCACTTGACTTCCTCATGATTTTGTGAAACGTCCAGGTTCATCCCTTATTTAATCGAAGAGTTGAGTAGTAAATTTTTTAAATGCTTAAATGTCATTGTGTTGCAGGGTTTTTAGAAGATATCATATAATTAATGTTGGACGGCTGCCTCAAAAGAGATGGACTGCAATTAAATATTCGCTAAGTCCACACTGAGAAATGGATTTTCACCTTCCTGAATGAAGTCAACAATGGAAAACTCACCTTTCGATGAATAATTGTGAGTCTTGTTATTTTTGTTCCATAGTTTTGCTTCTCAGGAGAGAGACCATCCATAAACATAAGCCTTAGAACAGTTTCTCCACAGACTATGTTCTCCGATAATTAGGTAATCTTGAATTTGGTAATCAGTAAAGGCTGTAGGCAAACTTCCATGGATTTGGCTATGACTTGGTTAGCGAATCAAATGCTGTCATGTAAAGTTTTAGGAGACAGTTATCTTGGGAGACTGTAATGTCCCATGATAACACTTTCTCGAAGCTGCTCTCTGGTCCTCGGCCCATGATAGCAGGATACAGAATGCAAGCAGGGTTGCCAGGCAACATTTATGATCCAACATTCTGTCACATTCTAGTGCCCCTCACACATGCTAAAAATAGCATACCCACCAATGAACTAACCTTACAGCCTCACTGATTTTCTCACAAAAACAAAGCAGGGCTCTTTCTTTTGGGTTCTATATATTTACCAGTCTCTCAATCTACAACATGCCTAGAGTGACTAAAGCATGAAAACGAAAGCCTCATTATGCCATTCAAGTCCATTGATGGGGATTTTAAACCTGTTTTCTATGCTTCAATTTTCTAATTTCTACAGTGGAAACAATACAAGGAACCGCCTCTACCATAAGCCTTTTCTCTTTATTGAAAATAAAATAAACTCCTCTTCATTCTCTTTTCTTTACAGGAGCTTGATCCCATGGTTTCTCAGAGTAGTTTAGATTTGCATTTGGCTGATGACTAAGGATTTTCATCACTGTCTTATGTTTCTTTCAGTCATTTTGGATTCCTCAATTCATAGTTCTCTACTAAGTCCTATGTCCCGCTTTCTATCATGGTTACTTAGAGTTATTTATTGTTGGTGGTGTGTCCATAATGACAAATTATCATAATTGAATTGACAAATATCATCAATTGAAACAATGAATCATAAATTGTGATGATAGTGCACATTAACGCCACAAGAGGGAGCTTTACATGACTCTTCATGGTATGAAGAATTTTTTTTTACATAACCATACACATATTTGTATTATCTTGGGAAATAACACCAATTGTCCATTTAAATATGTTAATCATGTAATTAGATGATCTGTGGCACCAGATTCCAGGTCTCATGGGTGATACAATCATTGTTTTATATTATTAAATAATCAAATAATGAGTTCATGTAACATGATCCACTTCACTAAGGAGGCTACAAACCAGACCCATGAATGAGTCTGTCATGATTAATTTAAAGATATTTAGGTGGTCTGTAATAACTGCCTCTCACATCGTGGAACAACAATCCACCGATTATGGATTACCTAATATCTATTTTCATAATCAAATAACAACATAATCAGAGGATATAATGGTCTGCCATCCTCAACACAAGTGACTCTCACTTGACTCCCACATGATTTTGTGAAACGTCCAGGTTCATCCCTTATTTAATCGAAGAGTTGAGTAGTAAATTTTTTAAATGCTTAAATGTCATTGTGTTGCAGGGTTTTTAGAAGATATCATATAATTAATGTTGGACGGCTGCCTCAAAAGAGATGGACTGCAATCCAATATTCGCTAAGTCCACACTGAGAAATGGATTTTCACCTTCCTGAATGAAGTCAACAATGGAAAACTCACCTTTCGATGAATAATTGTGAGTCTTGTTATTTTTGTTCCATAGTTTTGCTTCTCAGGAGAGAGACCATCCATAAACATAAGCCTTAGAACTGTTTCTCCACAGACTATATTCTCCGATAATTAGGTAATCTTGAATTTGGTAACCAGTAAAGGCTGTAGGCAAACTTCCATGGATTTGGCTATGACTTGGTTAGCGAATCAAATGCTGTCATGTAAAGTTTTAGGAGACAGTTATCTTGGGAGACTGTAATGTCCCATGATAACACTTTCTCGAAGCTGCTCTCTGGTCCTCGGCCCATGATACCAGGATACAGAATGCAAGCAGGGTTGCCAGGCAACATTTATGATCCAACATTCTGTCACATTCTAGTTCCCCTCACACATGCTAAAAATAGCATACCCACCAATGAACTAACCTTACAGCCTCACTGATTTTCTCACAAAAACAAAGCAGGGCTCTTTCTTTTGGGTTCTATATATTTACCAGTCTCTCAATCTACAACATGCCTAGAGTGACAAAAGCATGAAAATGAAAGCATCATGCCATTCAAGTCCATTGATGAGGATTTTAAACCTGTTTTCTATGCTTCAATTTTCTAATTTCTACAATGGAAACAATACAAGGAACTGCCTCTACCATAATCTTTTCTCTTTATTGAAAATAAAATAAACTCCTCTTCATTCTGTTTTCTTTACAGGAGCTTGATCCCATGTTTTCTCAGAGTAGTTTAGAATTGCATTTGGCTGATGACTAAGGATTTTCAGCACTGTCTTATGTTTCTTTCAGTCATTTTGGATTCCTCAATTCATAGTTCTCTACTAAGTCCTATGCCCCGCTTTCTAACATGGTTACTTAGAGTTATTTATTGTTGGTGGTGTGTCCATAATGACAGATTATCATAATTAAATGAATATGTGATATCTTCTAAAAACCCTGCATACACAATGTCAGTTCAGCATTTGAACATTTTACTACTCAACTCTGCGATTAAATAAGTGATTAACCTGGGAGTTTCCCACAATCATGTGGGAGTCAACTGAGAGACAATTATGTCGAGTATGACATTACATCCTCTGATTATATTGTTATTTGATTATTAAAATAGGACATTAGATAATCCATGATCAGTGGATTGTGGTTCCTTGATGTGGCAGGCAATTATTTCAGACCAACTAATTAATGATGTAGTTAAACTAACTAACAATTATGTAGTTAAAGTCTTTAATCACGACAGCATCGTTCATGGGTCTGGTTTGGAGCCTCCTTAGGTAAGTGGATGATGTTACATGAACTCATTATTTGATTATATAATAATAGAAAACAATGATTATATCACCCATGAGACCTGGAATTTGGTGCCACAGATCATCTAATTACATGATTGACGTATTTGAATGGACCTTTCATGTTAATACCCAAGATAATGTAAATATATGTATAGTTATGTAAACCCAAAATCCTCCATTCCTTCCTGGAATTATGATTTATTTAAATTGATAATTAGTTGGTGTTTTATATTAACAGTGATGAGGTGGCACCAAAGTCCTAAAACTATCGCTGATGTAATGATCAATTTACATAGCTAAATGATGAAGTAATGAGATGATGTAACTTTATCATCTCCCAGAATCTGACTCCAAAAGGGAGTTATGGTCCATCACATTAACTGGATTTTAAATACGTTAATTAAATGATGAATTGTTATTTAATTTCCTAGTTTAACAGTTAAACAAGTAAGTATAGTATTAGATGATGTGATGGCCTGGCACGATGGTCTCCCATAAGGAGGCTCAAAATTCCAGTGACCACTGAATCCATAATGACAGATTTTCATAATTAATTGAATAAAGATTAAACAAGTGGATGGTGTTTTCTACGTTAAGCCTCAAAGATTGTTCAATACTGAAGAATCATTCAGTTCTTAATCATAGATTTGAACAATAAAATGAAGGAATGAAGAGATAATTTCCCATGATTCACCCCTAGAGAGATAATGAAATGATATCAACATTTATTTAAATAAATAAATAAATAAATAATGAAATCAAAGAGACACTTTGATACCAACAAGGTGGATCCAGACTCCACTTTTGCTGGAGTAGAAAAAGACAGATTTGAATATTGAAATAATCAGATAGTTAGATCGTCTGTCACACTTGAGTCACACAAGGTGGCACCAAACTTCAGGGTTCACAGATTATATAATGAAACAATTTAATAATTACATACTTACAAATGTAAGTCATTGGCCTTTTCTGTATCATCAATTCATGGACAGACTTGCCAGATAAGAAAAACTATGCTGTCATCACGGATTTTTAAAATTCTAAAGATTCATTCTCAGATAATCATACTGTCTAGCCTGATGAATTCTCTTGTCCTGACATCATCACCCGCCAGCGCCTGAATCTCTGTTGTGGTGCTGCAGGACCTGAGATAATCGGCCAATTCCAGGCTTAGCAGTAGTAGCCAAAAGGTTGGTATCAGCTGAAAAGTTGGCTGTAGCTGGGGCATCACCAGCATAGCTGAGAGAGAGAGATGTTCTGCCGTGTTCTGGGTCGTCAACCTCTTGCGAGGTCTCGGCAATGATGCCGACCTCCTTGTGCTACTAGTTCTTCTCTTCTTAGATCACAACCGATGTGAAGATGTGGAGGAAGAGTAGGTAGTCAACACACAGACCACCAAGCCGGCCTTGGTGAAGTCCTTGTACTTCTCGGAGGGCACCATGCAACCTTCTGGACTCAATCATCCAGCATCACTAGTACTCTGGGAGATGCATAGATCATTCAGAAAATGCTCTGCCCAGGTCTACAACTTTCCTAACCTTGTCCTTGACAGATATTTTAACCCTGATCATAATCGGTGATGGCATTTTCTGTCGTTTAAATAATTTAAATAATTAAATAAATAAGTCGGTAATAGCTAACTGTCACAAGAAAGAGGTGATGCAGTGTTTAACTGTGAGGGAAGCATGGCCAGACTCCATTCATGAAGGATGTCATCATCATCAATTGAAACAATGAATCATAAATTGTTCCGATAGTGCATATTAACGCCACAAAAGGGAGCTTTACATGACTCTTCATGGTATGAAGAATTTTTTTGTTTACATAACCATACACATATTTGTATTATCTTGGGAAATAACACCAATTGTCCATTTAAATATGTTAATCATGTAATTAGATGATCTGTGGCACCAGATTCCAGGTCTCATGGGTGATACAATCATTGTTTTATATTATTAAATAATCAAATAATGAGTTCATGTAACATGATCCACTTCACTAAGGAGGCTACAAACCAGACCCATGAACGAGTCTGTCATGATTAATTTAAAGATATTTAGGTGGTCTGAAATAACTGCCTCTCACATCGTGGAACCACAATCCACCGATCTTGGATTACCTAATATCTATTTTCATAATCAAATAACAACATAATCAGAGGATATAATGGTCTGCCATCCTCAACACAAGTGACTCTCACTTGACTCCCACATGATTTTGTGAAACGTCCAGGTTCATCCCTTATTTAATCAAAGAGTTGAGTAGTAAATTTTTTAAATGCTTAAATGTCATTGTGTTGCAGGGTTTTTAGAAGATATCACATATTTAATGTTGGACGGCTGCCTCAAAAGAGATGGACTACAATCCAATATTCGCTATGTCCACACTGAGAAATGGATTTTCACCTTCCTGAATGAAGTCAACAATGGAAAACTCACCTTTCGATGAATAATTGTGAGTCTTGTTATCTTTTGTTCCATAGTTTTGCTTCTCAGGAGAGAGACCATCCATAAACATAAGACTTGGAACTGTTTCTGCACAGACTATGTTCTCAGATAATTAGGTAATCTTGAATTTGGTAACCAGTAAAGGCTGTAGGCAAACTTCCATGTATTGGGCTATGACTTGGGTAGCGAATCAAATGCTGTCATGAAAAGTTTTAGGAGACAGTTACCTTGGGAGACTGTAATGTCCCATGATAACACTTTCTCGAAGCTGCTCTCTGGTCCTCGGCCCATGATACCAGGATACAGAATGCAAGCAGGGTTGCCAGGCAACATTTATGATCCAACATTCTGTCACATTCTAGTGCCCCTCACACATGCTAAAAATAGCATACCCACCAATGAACTAACCTTACAGCCTCACTGACTTTTTCACAAAAAAAAAAAAAAAAAAAAAAAAAAAAAAAAGCAGGGCTCTTTCTTTTGACTTCTAAATATATACCAGTCTCTCAATCTACAACATGCCTAGAGTGACAAAAGCATGAAAACGAAAGCATCATTATGCCATTCAAGTCCATTGATGAGGATTTTAAACATGTTTTCTATGCTTCAATTTTCTAATTTCTACAATGGAAACAATACAAGGAACCGCCTCTACCATAATCCTTTTCTCTTTATTGAAAATAAAATAAACTCCTCTTCATTCTCTTTTCTTTACAGGAGCTTGATCCCATGGTTTCTCAGAGTAGTTTAGATTTGCATTTGGCTGATGACTAAGGATTTTCAGCACTGTCTTATGTTTCTTTCAGTCATTTTGGATTCCTCAATTCATAGTTCTCTACTAAGTCCTATGCCCCGCTTTCTAACATGGTTACTTAGAGTTATTTATTGTTGGTGGTGTGTCCATAATGACAGATTATCATAATTAAATGAATATGTGATAACTTCCAAAAACCCTGCATACACAATGTCAGTTCAGCATTTGAACATTTTACTACTCAACTCTGCGATTAAATAAGTGATTAACCTGGGAGTTTCCCACAATCATGTGGGAGTCAACTGAGAGACAATTATGTCGAGTATGACATTACATCCTCTGATTATATTGTTATTTGATTATTAAAATAGGACATTAGATAACCCATGATCAGTGGATTGTGGTTCCTTGATGTGGCAGGCAATTATGTCAGACCAACTAATTAATGATGTAGTTAAACTAACTAACAATTATGTAGTTAAAGTCTTTAATCACGACAGCATCGTTCATGGGTCTGGTTTGGAGCCTCCTTAGGGAAGTGGATGATGTTACATGAACTCATTATTTGATTATATAATAATAGAAAACAATGATTATATCACACATGAGACCTGGAATTTGGTGCCACAGATCATCTAATTACATGATTGACGTATTTGAATGGACCTTTCATGTTAATACCCAAGATAATGTAAATATATGTATAGTTATGTAAACCCAAAATCCTCCATTCCTTCCTGGAATTATGATTTATTTAAATTGATAATTAGTTGGTGTTTTATATTAACAGTGATGAGGTGGCACCAAAGTCCTAAAACTATCGCTGATGTAATGATCTATTTACATAGCTAAATGATGAAGTAATGAGGTGATGTAACAATATCATCTCCCAGAATCTGACTCCAAAAGGGAGTTATGGTCCATCACATTAACTGGATTTTAAATACGTTAATTAAATGATGAATTGTTATTTAATTTCCTAGTTTAACAGTTAAACAAGTAAGTATAGTATTAGATGATGTGATGGCCTGGCACGATGGTCTCCCATAAGGAGGCTCAAAATTCCAGTGACCACTGAATCCATAATGACAGATTTTCATAATTAATTGAATAAAGATTAAACAAGTGGATGGTGTTTTCTACGTGAAGCCTCAAAGATTGTTCAATACTGAAGAATCATTCAGTTCTTAATCATAGATTTGAACAATAAAATGAAGGAATGAAGAGATAATTTCCCATGATTCACCCCTAGAGAGATAATGAAATGATATCAACATTTATTTAAATAAATAAATAAATAATGAAATCAAAGAGACACTTTAACACCAACAAGGTGGATCCAGACTCCACTTTTCCTGGAGTAGAAAAAGACAGATTTGAATATTGAAATAATCAGATAGTTAGATCGTCTGTCACACTTGAGTCACACAAGGTGGCACCAAACTTCAGGGTTCACAGATTATATAATGAAACAATTTAATAATTACATACTTACAAATGTAAGTCATTGGCCTTTTCTGTATCATCAATTCATGGACAGACTTGCCAGATAAGAAAAACTATGCTGTCATCACGGATTTTTAAAATTCTAAAGATTCATTCTCAGATAATCATACTGTCTAGCCTGATGAATTCTCTTGTCTGACATCATCACCCGCCAGCGCCTGAATCTCTGTTGTGGTGCTGCAGGACCTGAGATAATCGGCCAATTCCAGGCTTAGCAGTAGTAGCCAAAAGGTTGGTATCAGCTGAAAAGTTGGCTGTAGCTGGGGCATCACCAGCATAGCTGAGAGAGAGAGATGTTCTGCCGTGTTCTGGGTCGTCAACCTCTTGCGAGGTCTCGGCAATGATGCCGACCTCCTTGTGCTACTAGTTCTTCTCTTCTTAGATCACAACCGATGTGAAGATGTGGAGGAAGAGTAGGTAGTCAACACACAGACCACCAAGCCGGCCTTGGTGAAGTCCTTGTACTTCTCGGAGGGCACCATGCAACCTTCTGGACTCAATCATCCAGCATCACTAGTACTCTGGGAGATGCATAGATCATTCAGAAAATGCTCTGCCCAGGTCTACAACTTTCCTAACCTTGTCCTTGACAGATATTTTAACCCTGATCATAATCGGTGATGGCATTTTCTGTCGTTTAAATAATTTAAATAATTAAATAAATAAGTCGGTAATAGCTAACTGTCACAAGAAAGAGGTGATGCAGTGTTTAACTGTGAGGGAAGCATGGCCAGACTCCATTCATGAAGGATGTCATCATCATCAATTGAAACAATGAATCATAAATTGTTCCGATAGTGCATATTAACGCCACAAAAGGGAGCTTTACATGACTCTTCATGGTATGAAGAATTTTTTTGTTTACATAACCATACACATATTTGTATTATCTTGGGAAATAACACCAATTGTCCATTTAAATATGTTAATCATGTAATTAGATGATCTGTGGCACCAGATTCCAGGTCTCATGGGTGATACAATCATTGTTTTATATTATTAAATAATCAAATAATGAGTTCATGTAACATGATCCACTTCACTAAGGAGGCTACAAACCAGACCCATGAACGAGTCTGTCATGATTAATTTAAAGATATTTAGGTGGTCTGTAATAACTGCCTCTCACATCGTGGAACCACAATCCACCGATCTTGGATTAACTAATGTCTATTTTCATAATCAAATAACAACATAATCAGAGGATATAATGGTCTGCCATCCTCAACACAAGTGACTCTCACTTGACTCCCACGTGATTTTGTGAAACGTCCAGGTTCATCCCTTATTTAATCGAAGAGTTGAGTAGTAAATTTTTTAAATGCTTAAATGTCATTGTGTTGCAGGGTTTTTAGAAAATATCATATATTTAATGTTGAACGGCTGCCTCAAAAGAGTTGGACTGCAATCCAATATTCGCTAAGTCCACACTGAGTAATGGATTTTCACCTTCCTGAATGAAGTCAACAATGGAAAACTCACCTTTCGATGAATAATTGTGAGTCTTGTTATCTTTTGTTCCATAGTTTTGCTTCTCAGGAGAGAGACCATCCATAAACATAAGCCTTGGAACTGTTTCTCCACAGACTGTGTTCTCCGATAATTAGGTAATCTTGAATTTGGTAACCAGTAAAGGCTGTAGGCAAACTTCCATGGATTTGGCTATGACTTGGTTAGCGAATCAAATGCTGTTATGAAAAGTCTTAGGAGACAGTTATCTTGGGAGACTGTAATGTCCCATGATAACACTTTCTCGAAGCTGCTCTCTGGTCCTCGGCCCATGATACCAGGATACAGAATGCAAGCAGGGTTGCCAGGCAACATTTATGATCCAACATTCTGTCACATTCTAGTGCCCCCTCACACATGCTAAAAATAGCATACCCACCAATGAACTAACCTTACAGCCTCACTGATTTTTTCACAAAAAAAAAAAAAAAAAAAAAAGCAGGGCGCTTTCTTTTGACTTCTAAATATATACCAGTCTCTCAATCTACAACATGCCTAGAGTGACAAAAGCATGAAAACGAAAGCATCATTATGCCATTCAAGTCCATTGATGAGGATTTTAAACCTGTTTTCTATGCTTCAATTTTCTAATTTCTACAATGGAAACAATACAAGGAACCGCCTCTACCATAAGCCTTTTCTCTTTATTGAAAATAAAATAAACTCCTCTTCATTCTCTTTTCTTTACAGGAGCTTGATCCCATGGTTTCTCAGAGTAGTTTAGATTTGCATTTGGCTGATGACTAAGGATTTTCAGCACTGTCTTATGTTTCTTTCAGTCATTTTGGATTCCTCAATTTATAGTTCTCTACTAAGTCCTATGTCCCGCTTTCTAACCTGGTTACTTAGAGTTATTTATTGTTGGTGGTGTGTCCATAATGACAGATTATCATAATTAAATGAATATGTGATATCTTCTAAAAACCCTGCATACACAATGTCAGTTCAGCATTTAAACATTTTACTACTCAACTCTGCGATTAAATAAGTGATTAACCTGGGAGTTTCCCACAATCATGTGGGAGTCAACTGAGAGACAATTATGTCGAGTATGACATTACATCCTGTGATTGTATTGTTATTTGATTATTAAAATAGGACATTAGATAATCCATGATCAGTGGATTGTGGTTCCTTGATGTGGCAGGCAATTATGTCAGACCAACTAATTAATGATGTAGTTAAACTAACTAACAATTATGTAGTTAAAGTCTTTAATCACGACAGCATCGTTCATGGGTCTGGTTTGGAGCCTCCTTAGGGAAGTGGATGATGTTACATGAACTCATTATTTGATTATATAATAATAGAAAACAATGATTATATCACCCATGAGACCTGGAATTTGGTGCCACAGATCATCTAATTACATGATTGACGTATTTGAATGGACCTTTCCTGTTAATACCCAAGATAATGTAAATATATGTATAGTTATGTAAACCCAAAATCCTCCATTCCTTCCTGGAATTATGATTTATTTAAATTGATAATTAGTTGGTGTTTTATATTAACAGTGATGAGGTGGCACCAAAGTCCTAAAACTATCGCTGATGTAATGATCTATTTACATAGCTAAATGATGAAGTAATGAGATGATGTAACATTATCATCTCCCAGAATCTGACTCCAAAAGGGAGTTATGGTCCATCACATTAACTGGATTTTAAATACGTTAATTAAATGATGAATTGTTATTTAATTTCCTAGTTTAACAGTTAAACAAGTAAGTATAGTATTAGATGATGTGATGGCCTGGCACGATGGTCTCCCATAAGGAGGCTCAAAATTCCAGTGACCACTGAATCCATAATGACAGATTTTCATAATTAATTGAATAAAGATTAAACAAGTGGATGGTGTTTTTATACGTGAAGCCTCAAAGATTGTTCAATACTGAAGAATCATTCAGTTCTTAATCATAGATTTGAACAATAAAATGAAGGAATGAAGAGATAATTTCCCATGATTCACCCCTAGAGAGATAATGAAATGATATCAACATTTATTTAAATAAATAAATAAATAATGAAATCAAAGAGACACTTTAACACCAACAAGGTGGATCCAGACTCCACTTTTCCTGGAGTAGAAAAAGACAGATTTGAATATTGAAATAATCAGATAGTTAGATCGTCTGTCACACTTGAGTCACACAAGGTGGCACCAAACTTCAGGGTTCACAGATTATATAATGAAACAATTTAATAATTACATACTTACAAATGTAAGTCATTGGCCTTTTCTGTATCATCAATTCATGGACAGACTTGCCAGATAAGAAAAACTATGCTGTCATCACGGATTTTTAAAATTCTAAAGATTCATTCTCAGATAATCATACTGTCTAGCCTGATGAATTCTCTTGTCCTGACATCATCACCCGCCAGCGCCTGAATCTCGGTTGTGGTGCTGCAGGACCTGAGATAATCGGCCAATTCCAGGCTTAGCAGTACTAGCCAAAAGGTTGGTATCAGCTGAAAAGTTGGCTGTAGCTGGGGCATCACCAGCATAGCTGAGAGAGAGAGATGTTCTGCCGTGTTCTGGGTCGTCAACCTCTTGCGAGGTCTCGGCAATGATGCCGACCTCCTTGTGCTACTAGTTCTTCTCTTCTTAGATCACAACCGATGTGAAGATGTGGAGGAAGAGTAGGTAGTCAACACACAGACCACCAAGCCGGCCTTGGTGAAGTCCTTGTACTTCTCGGAGGGCACCATGCAACCTTCTGGACTCAATCATCCAGCATCACTAGTACTCTGGGAGATGCATAGATCATTCAGAAAATGCTCTGCCCAGGTCTACAACTTTCCTAACCTTGTCCTTGACAGATATTTTAACCCTGATCATAATCGGTGATGGCATTTTCTGTCGTTTAAATAATTTAAATAATTAAATAAATAAGTCGGTAATAGCTAACTGTCACAAGAAAGAGGTGATGCAGTGTTTAACTGTGAGGGAAGCATGGCCAGACTCCATTCATGAAGGATGTCATCATCATCAATTGAAACAATGAATCATAAATTGTTCCGATAGTGCATATTAACGCCACAAAAGGGAGCTTTACATGACTCTTCATGGTATGAAGAATTTTTTTGTTTACATAACCATACACATATTTGTATTATCTTGGGAAATAACACCAATTGTCCATTTAAATATGTTAATCATGTAATTAGATGATCTGTGGCACCAGATTCCAGGTCTCATGGGTGATACAATCATTGTTTTATATTATTAAATAATCAAATAATGAGTTCATGTAACATGATCCACTTCACTAAGGAAGCTACAAACCAGACCCATGAACGAGTCTGTCATGATTAATTTAAAGATATTTAGGTGGTCTGTAATAACTGCCTCTCACATCGTGGAACCACAATCCACCGATCTTGGATTACCTAATATCTATTTTCATAATCAAATAACAACATAATCAGAGGATATAATGGTCTGCCATCCTCAACACAAGTGACTCTCACTTGACTCCCACATGATTTTGTGAAACGTCCAGGTTCATCCCTTATTTAATCGAAGAGTTGAGTAGTAAATTTTTTAAATGCTTAAATGTCATTGTGTTGCAGGGTTTTTAGAAGATATCACATATTTAATGTTGGACGGCTGCCTCAAAAGAGATGGACTACAATCCAATATTCGCTATGTCCACACTGAGAAATGGATTTTCACCTTCCTGAATGAAGTCAACAATGGAAAACTCACCTTTCGATGAATAATTGTGAGTCTTGTTATCTTTTGTTCCATAGTTTTGCTTCTCAGGAGAGAGACCATCCATAAACATAAGACTTGGAACTGTTTCTGCACAGACTATGTTCTCAGATAATTAGGTAATCTTGAATTTGGTAACCAGTAAAGGCTGTAGGCAAACTTCCATGTATTGGGCTATGACTTGGGTAGCGAATCAAATGCTGTCATGAAAAGTTTTAGGAGACAGTTACCTTGGGAGACTGTAATGTCCCATGATAACACTTTCTCGAAGCTGCTCTCTGGTCCTCGGCCCATGATACCAGGATACAGAATGCAAGCAGGGTTGCCAGGCAACATTTATGATCCAACATTCTGTCACATTCTAGTGCCCCTCACACATGCTAAAAATAGCATACCCACCAATGAACTAACCTTACAGCCTCACTGATTTTTTCAAAACAAAAAAAAAAAAAAAAAAAAAAAGCAGGGCTCTTTCTTTTGACTTCTAAATATATACCAGTCTCTCAATCTACAACATGCCTAGAGTGACAAAAGCATGAAAACGAAAGCATCATTATGCCATTCAAGTCCATTGATGAGGATTTTAAACATGTTTTCTATGCTTCAATTTTCTAATTTCTACAATGGAAACAATACAAGGAACCGCCTCTACCATAATCCTTTTCTCTTTATTGAAAATAAAATAAACTCCTCTTCATTCTCTTTTCTTTACAGGAGCTTGATCCCATGGTTTCACAGAGTAGTTTAGATTTGCATTTGGCTGATGACTAAGGATTTTCAGCACTGTCTTATGTTTCTTTCAGTCATTTTGGATTCCTCAATTCATAGTTCTCTACTAAGTCCTATGCCCCGCTTTCTAACATGGTTACTTAGAGTTATTTATTGTTGGTGGTGTGTCCATAATGACAGATTATCATAATTAAATGAATATGTGATATCTTCTAAAAACCCTGCATACACAATGTCAGTTCAGCATTTGAACATTTTACTACTCAACTCTGCGATTAAATAAGTGATTAACCTGGGAGTTTCCCACAATCATGTGGGAGTCAACTGAGAGACAATTATGTCGAGTATGACATTACATCCTCTGATTATATTGTTATTTGATTATTAAAATAGGACATTAGATAACCCATGATCAGTGGATTGTGGTTCCTTGATGTGGCAGGCAATTATGTCAGACCAACTAATTAATGATGTAGTTAAACTAACTAACAATTATGTAGTTAAAGTCTTTAATCACGACAGCATCGTTCATGGGTCTGGTTTGGAGCCTCCTTAGGGAAGTGGATGATGTTACATGAACTCATTATTTGATTATATAATAATAGAAAACAATGATTATATCACACATGAGACCTGGAATTTGGTGCCACAGATCATCTAATTACATGATTGACGTATTTGAATGGACCTTTCATGTTAATACCCAAGATAATGTAAATATATGTATAGTTATGTAAACCCAAAATCCTCCATTCCTTCCTGGA
Organism: Phodopus roborovskii; assembly: GCF_943737965.1. Lineage (NCBI taxonomy): Eukaryota > Metazoa > Chordata > Mammalia > Rodentia > Cricetidae > Phodopus > Phodopus roborovskii. The sequence continues at coordinate 201,836 of NW_026125825.1, forward strand.
ATTATGATTTATTTAAATTGATAATTAGTTGGTGTTTTATATTAACAGTGATGAGGTGGCACCAAAGTCCTAAAACTATCGCTGATGTAATGATCTATTTACATAGCTAAATGATGAAGTAATGAGGTGATGTAACATTATCATCTCCCAGAATCTGACTCCAAAAGGGAGTTATGGTCCATCACATTAACTGGATTTTAAATACGTTAATTAAATGATGAATTGTTATTTAATTTCCTAGTTTAACAGTTAAACAAGTAAGTATAGTATTAGATGATGTGATGGCCTGGCACGATGGTCTCCCATAAGGAGGCTCAAAATTCCAGTGACCACTGAATCCATAATGACAGATTTTCATAATTAATTGAATAAAGATTAAACAAGTGGATGGTGTTTTCTACGTGAAGCCTCAAAGATTGTTCAATACTGAAGAATCATTCAGTTCTTAATCATAGATTTGAACAATAAAATGAAGGAATGAAGAGATAATTTCCCATGATTCACCCCTAGAGAGATAATGAAATGATATCAACATTTATTTAAATAAATAAATAAATAATGAAATCAAAGAGACACTTTAACACCAACAAGGTGGATCCAGACTCCACTTTTCCTGGAGTAGAAAAAGACAGATTTGAATATTGAAATAATCAGATAGTTAGATCGTCTGTCACACTTGAGTCACACAAGGTGGCACCAAACTTCAGGGTTCACAGATTATATAATGAAACAATTTAATAATTACATACTTACAAATGTAAGTCATTGGCCTTTTCTGTATCATCAATTCATGGACAGACTTGCCAGATAAGAAAAACTATGCTGTCATCACGGATTTTTAAAATTCTAAAGATTCATTCTCAGATAATCATACTGTCTAGCCTGATGAATTCTCTTGTCTGACATCATCACCCGCCAGCGCCTGAATCTCTGTTGTGGTGCTGCAGGACCTGAGATAATCGGCCAATTCCAGGCTTAGCAGTAGTAGCCAAAAGGTTGGTATCAGCTGAAAAGTTGGCTGTAGCTGGGGCATCACCAGCATAGCTGAGAGAGAGAGATGTTCTGCCGTGTTCTGGGTCGTCAACCTCTTGCGAGGTCTCGGCAATGATGCCGACCTCCTTGTGCTACTAGTTCTTCTCTTCTTAGATCACAACCGATGTGAAGATGTGGAGGAAGAGTAGGTAGTCAACACACAGACCACCAAGCCGGCCTTGGTGAAGTCCTTGTACTTCTCGGAGGGCACCATGCAACCTTCTGGACTCAATCATCCAGCATCACTAGTACTCTGGGAGATGCATAGATCATTCAGAAAATGCTCTGCCCAGGTCTACAACTTTCCTAACCTTGTCCTTGACAGATATTTTAACCCTGATCATAATCGGTGATGGCATTTTCTGTCGTTTAAATAATTTAAATAATTAAATAAATAAGTCGGTAATAGCTAACTGTCACAAGAAAGAGGTGATGCAGTGTTTAACTGTGAGGGAAGCATGGCCAGACTCCATTCATGAAGGATGTCATCATCATCAATTGAAACAATGAATCATAAATTGTTCCGATAGTGCATATTAACGCCACAAAAGGGAGCTTTACATGACTCTTCATGGTATGAAGAATTTTTTTGTTTACATAACCATACACATATTTGTATTATCTTGGGAAATAACACCAATTGTCCATTTAAATATGTTAATCATGTAATTAGATGATCTGTGGCACCAGATTCCAGGTCTCATGGGTGATACAATCATTGTTTTATATTATTAAATAATCAAATAATGAGTTCATGTAACATGATCCACTTCACTAAGGAGGCTACAAACCAGACCCATGAACGAGTCTGTCATGATTAATTTAAAGATATTTAGGTGGTCTGTAATAACTGCCTCTCACATCGTGGAACCACAATCCACCGATCTTGGATTAACTAATGTCTATTTTCATAATCAAATAACAACATAATCAGAGGATATAATGGTCTGCCATCCTCAACACAAGTGACTCTCACTTGACTCCCACGTGATTTTGTGAAACGTCCAGGTTCATCCCTTATTTAATCGAAGAGTTGAGTAGTAAATTTTTTAAATGCTTAAATGTCATTGTGTTGCAGGGTTTTTAGAAAATATCATATATTTAATGTTGAACGGCTGCCTCAAAAGAGTTGGACTGCAATCCAATATTCGCTAAGTCCACACTGAGTAATGGATTTTCACCTTCCTGAATGAAGTCAACAATGGAAAACTCACCTTTCGATGAATAATTGTGAGTCTTGTTATCTTTTGTTCCATAGTTTTGCTTCTCAGGAGAGAGACCATCCATAAACATAAACCTTGGAACTGTTTCTCCACAGACTGTGTTCTCCGATAATTAGGTAATCTTGAATTTGGTAACCAGTAAAGGCTGTAGGCAAACTTCCATGGATTTGGCTATGACTTGGTTAGCGAATCAAATGCTGTTATGAAAAGTCTTAGGAGACAGTTATCTTGGGAGACTGTAATGTCCCATGATAACACTTTCTCGAAGCTGCTCTCTGGTCCTCGGCCCATGATACCAGGATACAGAATGCAAGCAGGGTTGCCAGGCAACATTTATGATCCAACATTCTGTCACATTCTAGTGCCCCTCACACATGCTAAAAATAGCATACCCACCAATGAACTAACCTTACAGCCTCACTGATTTTTTCACAAAAAAAAAAAAAAAAAAAAAAAAAAAAAGCAGGGCGCTTTCTTTTGACTTCTAAATATATACTAGTCTCTCAATCTACAACATGCCTAGAGTGACAAAAGCATGAAAACGAAAGCATCATTATGCCATTCAAGTCCATTGATGAGGATTTTAAACCTGTTTTCTATGCTTCAATTTTCTAATTTCTACAATGGAAACAATACAAGGAACCGCCTCTACCATAAGCCTTTTCTCTTTATTGAAAATAAAATAAACTCCTCTTCATTCTCTTTTCTTTACAGGAGCTTGATCCCATGGTTTCTCAGAGTAGTTTAGATTTGCATTTGGCTGATGACTAAGGATTTTCAGCACTGTCTTATGTTTCTTTCAGTCATTTTGGATTCCTCAATTTATAGTTCTCTACTAAGTCCTATGTCCCGCTTTCTAACCTGGTTACTTAGAGTTATTTATTGTTGGTGGTGTGTCCATAATGACAGATTATCATAATTAAATGAATATGTGATATCTTCTAAAAACCCTGCATACACAATGTCAGTTCAGCATTTAAACATTTTACTACTCAACTCTGCGATTAAATAAGTGATTAACCTGGGAGTTTCCCACAATCATGTGGGAGTCAACTGAGAGACAATTATGTCGAGTATGACATTACATCCTGTGATTGTATTGTTATTTGATTATTAAAATAGGACATTAGATAATCCATGATCAGTGGATTGTGGTTCCTTGATGTGGCAGGCAATTATGTCAGACCAACTAATTAATGATGTAGTTAAACTAACTAACAATTATGTAGTTAAAGTCTTTAATCACGACAGCATCGTTCATGGGTCTGGTTTGGAGCCTCCTTAGGGAAGTGGATGATGTTACATGAACTCATTATTTGATTATATAATAATAGAAAACAATGATTATATCACCCATGAGACCTGGAATTTGGTGCCACAGATCATCTAATTACATGATTGACGTATTTGAATGGACCTTTCATGTTAATACCCAAGATAATGTAAATATATGTATAGTTATGTAAACCCAAAATCCTCCATTCCTTCCTGGAATTATGATTTATTTAAATTGATAATTAGTTGGTGTTTTATATTAACAGTGATGAGGTGGCACCAAAGTCCTAAAACTATCGCTGATGTAATGATCTATTTACATAGCTAAATGATGAAGTAATGAGATGATGTAACATTATCATCTCCCAGAATCTGACTCCAAAAGGGAGTTATGGTCCATCACATTAACTGGATTTTAAATACGTTAATTAAATGATGAATTGTTATTTAATTTCCTAGTTTAACAGTTAAACAAGTAAGTATAGTATTAGATGATGTGATGGCCTGGCACGATGGTCTCCCATAAGGAGGCTCAAAATTCCAGTGACCACTGAATCCATAATGACAGATTTTCATAATTAATTGAATAAAGATTAAACAAGTGGATGGTGTTTTCTACGTGAAGCCTCAAAGATTGTTCAATACTGAAGAATCATTCAGTTCTTAATCATAGATTTGAACAATAAAATGAAGGAATGAAGAGATAATTTCCCATGATTCACCCCTAGAGAGATAATGAAATGATATCAACATTTATTTAAATAAATAAATAAATAATGAAATCAAAGAGACACTTTAACACCAACAAGGTGGATCCAGACTCCACTTTTCCTGGAGTAGAAAAAGACAGATTTGAATATTGAAATAATCAGATAGTTAGATCGTCTGTCACACTTGAGTCACACAAGGTGGCACCAAACTTCAGGGTTCACAGATTATATAATGAAACAATTTAATAATTACATACTTACAAATGTAAGTCATTGGCCTTTTCTGTATCATCAATTCATGGACAGACTTGCCAGATAAGAAAAACTATGCTGTCATCACGGATTTTTAAAATTCTAAAGATTCATTCTCAGATAATCATACTGTCTAGCCTGATGAATTCTCTTGTCCTGACATCATCACCCGCCAGCGCCTGAATCTCGGTTGTGGTGCTGCAGGACCTGAGATAATCGGCCAATTCCAGGCTTAGCAGTACTAGCCAAAAGGTTGGTATCAGCTGAAAAGTTGGCTGTAGCTGGGGCATCACCAGCATAGCTGAGAGAGAGAGATGTTCTGCCGTGTTCTGGGTCGTCAACCTCTTGCGAGGTCTCGGCAATGATGCCGACCTCCTTGTGCTACTAGTTCTTCTCTTCTTAGATCACAACCGATGTGAAGATGTGGAGGAAGAGTAGGTAGTCAACACACAGACCACCAAGCCGGCCTTGGTGAAGTCCTTGTACTTCTCGGAGGGCACCATGCAACCTTCTGGACTCAATCATCCAGCATCACTAGTACTCTGGGAGATGCATAGATCATTCAGAAAATGCTCTGCCCAGGTCTACAACTTTCCTAACCTTGTCCTTGACAGATATTTTAACCCTGATCATAATCGGTGATGGCATTTTCTGTCGTTTAAATAATTTAAATAATTAAATAAATAAGTCGGTAATAGCTAACTGTCACAAGAAAGAGGTGATGCAGTGTTTAACTGTGAGGGAAGCATGGCCAGACTCCACTCATGAAGGATGTCATCATCATCAATTGAAACAATGAATCATAAATTGTGATGATAGTGCACATTAACGCCACAAGAGGGAGCTTTACATGATTCTTCATGATATGAAGAATTTTTTTGTTTACATAACCATACACATATTTGTATTATCTTGGGAAATAACACCAATTGTCCATTTAAATATGTTAATCATGTAATTAGATGATCTGTGGCACCAGATTCCAGGTCTCATGGGTGATACAATCATTGTTTTATATTATTAAATAATCAAATAATGAGTTCATGTAACATGATCCACTTCACTAAGGAGGCTACAAAGCAGACCCATGAACGAGTCTGTCATGATTAATTTAAAGATATTTAGGTGGTCTGTAATAACTGCCTCTCACATCGTGGAACCACAATCCACCGATCTTGGATTAACTAATGTCTATTTTCATAATCAAATAACAACATAATCAGAGGATATAATGGTCTGCCATCCTCAACACAAGTGACTCTCACTTGACTCCCACGTGATTTTGTGAAACGTCCAGGTTCATCCCTTATTTAATCGAAGAGTTGAGTAGTAAATTTTTTAAATGCTTAAATGTCATTGTGTTGCAGGGTTTTTAGAAAATATCATATATTTAATGTTGAACGGCTGCCTCAAAAGAGTTGGACTGCAATCCAATATTCGCTAAGTCCACACTGAGTAATGGATTTTCACCTTCCTGAATGAAGTCAACAATGGAAAACTCACCTTTCGATGAATAATTGTGAGTCTTGTTATCTTTTGTTCCATAGTTTTGCTTCTCAGGAGAGAGACCATCCATAAACATAAGCCTTGGAACTGTTTCTCCACAGACTGTGTTCTCCGATAATTAGGTAATCTTGAATTTGGTAACCAGTAAAGGCTGTAGGCAAACTTCCATGGATTTGGCTATGACTTGGTTAGCGAATCAAATGCTGTTATGAAAAGTTTTAGGAGACAGTTATCTTGGGAGACTGTAATGTCCCATGATAACACTTTCTCGAAGCTGCTCTCTGGTCCTCGGCCCATGATACCAGGATACAGAATGCAAGCAGGGTTGCCAGGCAACATTTATGATCCAACATTCTGTCACATTCTAGTGCCCCTCACACATGCTAAAAATAGCATACCCACCAATGAACTAACCTTACAGCCTCACTGATTTTTTCACAAAAAAAAAAAAAAAAAAAAAAAAAAAAAGCAGGGCGCTTTCTTTTGACTTCTAAATATATACCAGTCTCTCAATCTACAACATGCCTAGAGTGACAAAAGCATGAAAACGAAAGCATCATTATGCCATTCAAGTCCATTGATGAGGATTTTAAACCTGTTTTCTATGCTTCAATTTTCTAATTTCTACAATGGAAACAATACAAGGAACCGCCTCTACCATAATCCTTTTCTCTTTATTGAAAATAAAATAAACTCCTCTTCATTCTCTTTTCTTTACAGGAGCTTGATCCCATGGTTTCTCAGAGTAGTTTAGATTTGCATTTGGCTGATGACTAAGGATTTTCAGCACTGTCTTATGTTTCTTTCAGTCATTTTGGATTCCTCAATTCATAGTTCTCTACTCAGTCCTATGTCCCGCTTTCTAACCTGGTTACTTAGAGTTATTTATTGTTGGTGGTGTGTCCATAATGACAGATTATCATAATTAAATGAATATGTGATATCTTCTAAAAACCCTGCATACACAATGTCAGTTCAGCATTTAAACATTTTACTACTCAACTCTGCGATTAAATAAGTGATTAACCTGGGAGTTTCCCACAATCATGTGGGAGTCAACTGAGAGACAATTATGTCGAGTATGACATTACATCCTGTGATTATATTGTTATTTGATTATTAAAATAGGACATTAGATAATCCATGATCAGTGGATTGTGGTTCCTTGATGTGGCAGGCAATTATGTCAGACCAACTAATTAATGATGTAGTTAAACTAACTAACAATTATGTAGTTAAAGTCTTTAATCATGACAGCATCGTTCATGGGTCTGGTTTGGAGCCTCCTTAGGGAAGTGGATGATGTTACATGAACTCATTATTTGATTATATAATAATAGAAAACAATGATTATATCACCCATGAGACCTGGAATTTGGTGCCACAGATCATCTAATTACATGATTGACGTATTTGAATGGACCTTTCATGTTAATACCCAAGATAATGTAAATATATGTATAGTTATGTAAACCCAAAATCCTCCATTCCTTCCTGGAATTATGATTTATTTAAATTGATAATTAGTTGGTGTTTTATATTAACAGTGATGAGGTGGCACCAAAGTCCTAAAACTATCGCTGATGTAATGATCTATTTACATAGCTAAATGATGAAGTAATGAGGTGATGTAACATTATCATCTCCCAGAATCTGACTCCAAAAGGGAGTTATGGTCCATCACATTAACTGGATTTTAAATACGTTAATTAAATGATGAATTGTTATTTAATTTCCTAGTTTAACAGTTAAACAAGTAAGTATAGTATTAGATGATGTGATGGCCTGGCACGATGGTCTCCCATAAGGAGGCTCAAAATTCCAGTGACCACTGAATCCATAATGACAGATTTTCATAATTAATTGAATAAAGATTAAACAAGTGGATGGTGTTTTCTACGTGAAGCCTCAAATATTGTTCAATACTGAAGAATCATTCAGTTCTTAATCATAGATTTGAACAATAAAATGAAGGAATGAAGAGATAATTTCCCATGATTCACCCCTAGAGAGATAATGAAATGATATCAACATTTATTTAAATAAATAAATAAATAATGAAATCAAAGAGACACTTTAACACCAACAAGGTGGATCCAGACTCCACTTTTCCTGGAGTAGAAAAAGACAGATTTGAATATTGAAATAATCAGATAGTTAGATCGTCTGTCACACTTGAGTCACACAAGGTGGCACCAAACTTCAGGGTTCACAGATTATATAATGAAACAATTTAATAATTACATACTTACAAATGTAAGTCATTGGCCTTTTCTGTATCATCAATTCATGGACAGACTTGCCAGATAAGAAAAACTATGCTGTCATCACGGATTTTTAAAATTCTAAAGATTCATTCTCAGATAATCATACTGTCTAGCCTGATGAATTCTCTTGTCTGACATCATCACCAGTGCCTGAATCTCTGTTGTGGTGCTGCAGGACCTGAGATAATCGGCCAATTCCAGGCTTAGCAGTAGTAGCCAAAAGGTTGGTATCAGCTGAAAAGTTGGCTGTAGCTGGGGCATCACCAGCATAGCTGAGAGAGAGAGATGTTCTGCCGTGTTCTGGGTCGTCAACCTCTTGCGAGGTCTCGGCAATGATGCCGACCTCCTTGTGCTACTAGTTCTTCTCTTCTTAGATCACAACCGATGTGAAGATGTGGAGGAAGAGTAGGTAGTCAACACACAGACCACCAAGCCGGCCTTGGTGAAGTCCTTGTACTTCTCGGAGGGCACCATGCAACCTTCTGGACTCAATCATCCAGCATCACTAGTACTCTGGGAGATGCATAGATCATTCAGAAAATGCTCTGCCCAGGTCTACAACTTTCCTAACCTTGTCCTTGACAGATATTTTAACCCTGATCATAATCGGTGATGGCATTTTCTGTCGTTTAAATAATTTAAATAATTAAATAAATAAGTCGGTAATAGCTAACTGTCACAAGAAAGAGGTGATGCAGTGTTTAACTGTGAGGGAAGCATGGCCAGACTCCACTCATGAAGGATGTCATCATCATCAATTGAAACAATGAATCATAAATTGTGATGATAGTGCACATTAACGCCACAAGAGGGAGCGTTACATGATTCTTCATGATATGAAGAATTTTTTTGTTTACATAACCATACACATATTTGTATTATCTTGGGAAATAACACCAATTGTCCATTTAAATATGTTAATCATGTAATTAGATGATCTGTGGCACCAGATTCCAGGTCTCATGGGTGATACAATCATTGTTTTATATTATTAAATAATCAAATAATGAGTTCATGTAACATGATCCACTTCACTAAGGAGGCTACAAACCAGACCCATGAACGAGTCTGTCATGATTAATTTAAAGATATTTAGGTGGTCTGTAATAACTGCCTCTCACATCGTGGAACCACAATCCACCGATCTTGGATTAACTAATGTCTATTTTCATAATCAAATAACAACATAATCAGAGGATATAATGGTCTGCCATCCTCAACACAAGTGACTCTCACTTGACTCCCACGTGATTTTGTGAAACGTCCAGGTTCATCCCTTATTTAATCGAAGAGTTGAGTAGTAAATTTTTTAAATGCTTAAATGTCATTGTGTTGCAGGGTTTTTAGAAAATATCATATATTTAATGTTGAACGGCTGCCTCAAAAGAGATGGACTGCAATCCAATATTCGCTAAGTCCACACTGAGTAATGGATTTTCACCTTCCTGAATGAAGTCAACAATGGAAAACTCACCTTTCGATGAATAATTGTGAGTCTTGTTATCTTTTGTTCCATAGTTTTGCTTCGCAGGAGAGAGACCATCCATAAACATAAGCCTTGGAACTGTTTCTCCACAGACTGTGTTCTCCGATAATTAGGTAATCTTGAATTTGGTAACCAGTAAAGGCTGTAGGCAAACTTCCATGGATTTGGCTATGACTTGGTTAGCGAATCAAATGCTGTTATGAAAAGTTTTAGGAGAAAGTTATCTTGGGAGACTGTAATGTCCCATGATAACACTTTCTCGAAGCTGCTCTCTGGTCCTCGGCCCATGATACCAGGATACAGAATGCAAGCAGGGTTGCCAGGCAACATTTATGATCCAACATTCTGTCACATTCTAGTGCCCCTCACACATGCTAAAAATAGCATACCCACCAATGAACTAACCTTACAGCCTCACTGATTTTTTCACAAAACAAAAAAAAAAAAAAAAAAAAAAAAAAAAAAAAGCAGGGCGCTTTCTTTTGACTTCTAAATATATACCAGTCTCTCAATCTACAACATGCCTAGAGTGACAAAAGCATGAAAACGAAAGCATCATTATGCCATTCAAGTCCATTGATGAGGATTTTAAACCTGTTTTCTATGCTTCAATTTTCTAATTTCTACAATGGAAACAATACAAGGAACCGCCTCTACCATAATCCTTTTCTCTTTATTGAAAATAAAATAAACTCCTCTTCATTCTCTTTTCTTTACAGGAGCTTGATCCCATGGTTTCTCAGAGTAGTTTAGATTTGCATTTGGCTGATGACTAAGGATTTTCAGCAATGTCTTATGTTTCTTTCAGTCATTTTGGGTTCCTCAATTCATAGTTCTCTACTAAGTCCTATGTCCCTCTTTCTAACATGGTTACTTAGAGTTATTTATTGTTGGTGGTGTGTCCATAATGACAGATTATCATAATTAAATGAATATGTGATATCTTCTAAAAACCCTGCATACACAATGTCAGTTCAGCATTTAAACATTTTACTACTCAACTCTGCGATTAAATAAGTGATTAACCTGGGAGTTTCCCACAATCATGTGGGAGTCAACTGAGAGACAATTATGTCGAGTATGACATTACATCCTCTGATTATATTGTTATTTGATTATTAAAATAGGACATTAGATAATCCATGATCAGTGGATTGTGGTTCCTTGATGTGGCAGGCAATTAGGTCAGACCAACTAATTAATGATGTAGTTAAACTAACTAACAATTATGTAGTTAAAGTCTTTAATCACGACAGCATCGTTCATGGGTCTGGTTTGGAGCCTCCTTAGGGAAGTGGATGATGTTACATGAACTCATTATTTGATTATATAATAATAGAAAACAATGATTATATCACCCATGAGACCTGGAATTTGGTGCCACAGATCATCTAATTACATGATTGACGTATTTGAATGGACCTTTCATGTTAATACCCAAGATAATGTAAATATATGTATAGTTATGTAAACCCAAAATCCTCCATTCCTTTTTGGAATTATGATTTATTTAAATTGATAATTAGTTGGTGTTTTATATTAACAGTGATGAGGTGGCACCAAAGTCCTAAAACTATCGCTGATGTAATGATCTATTTACATAGCTAAATGATGAAGTAATGAGATGATGTAACATTATCATCTCCCAGAATCTGACTCCAAAAGGGACTTATGGTCCATCACATTAACTGGATTTTAAATACGTTAATTAAATGATGAATTGTTATTTAATTTCCTAGTTTAACAGTTAAACAAGTAAGTATAGTATTAGATGATGTGATGGCCTGGCACGATGGTCTCCCATAAGGAGGCTCAAAATTCCAGTGACCACTGAATCCATAATGACAGATTTTCATAATTAATTGAATAAAGATTAAACAAGTGGATGGTGTTTTATACGTGAAGCCTCAAAGATTGTTCAATACTGAATAATCATTCAGTTCTTAATCATAGATTTGAACAATAAAATGAAGGAATGAAGAGATAATTTCCCATGATTCACCCCTAGAGAGATAATGAAATGATATCAACATTTATTTAAATAAATAAATAAATAATGAAATCAAAGAGACACTTTAACACCAACAAGGTGGATCCAGACTCCACTTTTCCTGGAGTAGAAAAAGACAGATTTGAATATTGAAATAATCAGATAGTTAGATCGTCTGTCACACTTGAGTCACACAAGGTGGCACCAAACTTCAGGGTTCACAGATTATATAATGAAACAATTTAGTAATTACATACTTACAAATGTAAGTCATTGGCCTTTTCTGTATCATCAATTCATGGACAGACTTGCCAGATAAGAAAAACTATGCTGTCATCACGGATTTTTAAAATTCTAAAGATTCATTCTCAGATAATCATACTGTCTAGCCTGATGAATTCTCTTGTCTGACATCATCACCAGTGCCTGAATCTCTGTTGTGGTGCTGCAGGACCTTAGATAATCGGCCAATTCCAGGCTTAGCAGTAGTAGCCAAAAGGTTGGTATCAGCTGAAAAGTTGGCTGTAGCTGGGGCATCACCAGCATAGCTGAGAGAGAGAGATGTTCTGCCGTATTCTGGGTTGTCAACCTCTTGCGAGGTCTCGGCAATGATGCCGACCTCCTTGTGCTACTAGTTCTTCTCTTCTTAGATCACAACCGATGTGAAGATGTGGAGGAAGAGTAGGTAGTCAACACACAGACCACCAAGCCGGCCTTGGTGAAGTCCTTGTACTTCTCGGAGGGCACCATGCAACCTTCTGGACTCAATCATCCAGCATCACTAGTACTCTGGGAGATGCATAGATCATTCAGAAAATGCTCTGCCCAGGTCTACAACTTTCCTAACCTTGTCCTTGACAGATATTTTAACCCTGATCATAATCGGTGATGGCATTTTCTGTCGTTTAAATAATTTAAATAATTAAATAAATAAGTCGGTAATAGCTAACTGTCACAAGAAAGAGGTGATGCAGTGTTTAACTGTGAGGGAAGCATGGCCAGACTCCACTCATGAAGGATGTCATCATCATCAATTGAAACAATGAATCATAAATTGTGATGATAGTGCACATTAACGCCACAAGAGGGAGCTTTACATGATTCTTCATGATATGAAGAATTTTTTTGTTTACATAACCATACACATATTTGTATTATCTTGGGAAATAACACCAATTGTCCATTTAAATATGTTAATCATGTAATTAGATGATCTGTGGCACCAGATTCCAGGTCTCATGGGTGATACAATCATTGTTTTATATTATTAAATAATCAAATAATGAGTTCATGTAACATGATCCACTTCACTAAGGAGGCTACAAACCAGACCCATGAACGAGTCTGTCATGATTAATTTAAAGATATTTAGGTGGTCTGTAATAACTGCCTCTCACATCGTGGAACCACAATCCACCGATCTTGGATTACCTAATGTCTATTTTCATAATCAAATAACAACATAATCAGAGGATATAATGGTCTGCCATCCTCAACACAAGTGACTCTCACTTGACTCCCACGTGATTTTGTGAAACGTCCAGGTTCATCCCTTATTTAATCGAAGAGTTGAGTAGTAAATTTTTTAAATGCTTAAATGTCATTGTGTTGCAGGGTTTTTAGAAAATATCATATAATTAATGTTGAACGGCTGCCTCAAAAGAGATGGACTGCAATCCAATATTCGCTAAGTCCACACTGAGTAATGGATTTTCACCTTCCTGAATGAAGTCAACAATGGAAAACTCACCTTTCGATGAATAATTGTGAGTTTTGTTATCTTTTGTTCCATAGTTTTGCTTCTCAGGAGAGAGACCATCCATAAACATAAGCCTTGGAACTGTTTCTCCACAGACTGTGTTCTCCGATAATTAGGTAATCTTGAATTTGGTAACCAGTAAAGGCTGTAGGCAAACTTCCATGGATTTGGCTATGACTTGGTTAGCGAATCAAATGCTGTCATGAAAAGTTTTAGGAGACAGTTATCTTGGGAGACTGTCATGTCCCATGATAACACTTTCTCGAAGCTGCTCTCTGGTCCTCGGCCCATGATACCAGGATACAGAATGCAAGCAGGGTTGCCAGGCAACATTTATGATCCAACATTCTGTCACATTCTAGTGCCCCTCACACATGCTAAAAATAGCATACCCACCAATGAACTAACCTTACAGCCTCACTGATTTTTTCACAAAAAAAAAAAAAAAAAAAAAAAAAAAAAAAGCAGGGCGCTTTCTTTTGACTTCTAAATATATACCAGTCTCTCAATCTACAACATGCCTAGAGTGACAAAAGCATGAAAACGAAAGCATCATTATGCCATTCAAGTCCATTGATGAGGATTTTAAACCTGTTTTCTATGCTTCAATTTTCTAATTTCTACAATGGAAACAATACAAGGAACCGCCTCTACCATAATCCTTTTCTCTTTATTGAAAATAAAATAAACTCCTCTTCATTCTGTTTTCTTTACAGGAGCTTGATCCCATGGTTTCTCAGAGTAGTTTAGATTTGCATTTGGCTGATGACTAAGGATTTTCAGCACTGTCTTATGTTTCTTTCAGTCATCTTGGATTCCTCAATTCATAGTTCTCTACTAAGTCCTATGTCCCGCTTTCTATCATGGTTACTTAGAGTTATTTATTGTTGGTGGTGTGTCCATAATGACAGATTATCATAATTAAATGAATATGTGATATCTTCTAAAAACCCTGCATACACAATGTCAGTTCAGCATTTAAACATTTTACTACTCAACTCTGCGATTAAATAAGTGATTAACCTGGGAGTTTCCCACAATCATGTGGGAGTCAACTGAGAGACAATTATGTCGAGTATGACATTACATCCTCTGATTATATTGTTATTTGATTATTAAAATAGGACATTAGATAACCCATGATCAGTGGATTGTGGTTCCATGATGTGGCAGGCAATTATGTCAGACCAACTAATTAATGATGTAGTTAAACTAACTAACAATTATGTAGTTAATGTCTTTAATCACGACAGCATCGTTCATGGGTCATGTTTGGAGCCTCCTTAGGGAAGTGGATGATGTTACATGAACTCATTATTTGATAATATAATAATAGAAAACAATGATTATATCACCCATGAGACCTGGAATTTGGTGCCACAGATCACCTAATTACATGATTGACGTATTTGAATGGACCTTTCATGTTAATACCCAAGATAATGTAAATATATGTATAGTTATGTAAACCCAAAATCCTCCATTCCTTCCTGGAATAATGATTTATTTAAATTGATAATTAGTTGGTGTTTTATATTAACAGTGATGAGGTGGCACCAAAGTCCTAAAACTATCGCTGATGTAATGATCTATTTACATAGCTAAATGATGAAGTAATGAGATGATGTAACATCATCATCTCCCAGAATCTGACTCCAAAAGGGACGTATGGTCCATCACATTAACTGGATTTTAAATACGTTAATTAAATGATGAATTGTTATTTAATTTCCTAGTGTAACAGTTAAATAAGTAAGTATAGTATTAGATGATGTGATGGCCTGACACGATGGTCTCCCATAAGGAGGCTCAAAATTCCAGTGACCACTGAATCCATAATGACAGATTTTCATAATTAATTGAATAAAGATTAAACAAGTGGATGGTGTTTTATACGTGAAGCCTCAAAGATTGTTCAATACTGAATAATCATTCAGTTCTTAATCATAGATTTGAACAATAAAATGAAGGAATGAAGAGATAATTTCCCATGATTCACCCCTAGAGAGATAATGAAATGATATCAACATTTATTTAAATAAATAAATAAATAATGAAATCAAAGAGACACTTTAACGCCAACAAGGTGGATCCAGACTCCACTTTTCCTGGAGTAGAAAAAGACAGATTTGAATATTGAAATAATCAGATAGTTAGATCGTCTGTCACACTTGAGTCACACAAGGTGGCACCAAATTTCAGGGTTCACAGATTATATAATGAAACAATTTAATAATTACATACTTACAAATGTAAGTCATTGGCCTTTTCTGTATCATCAATTCATGGACAGACTTGCCAGATAAGAAAAACTATGCTGTCATCACGGATTTTTAAAATTCTAAAGATTCATTCTCAGATAATCATACTGTCTAGCCTGATGAATTCTCTTGTCTGACATCATCACCAGTGCCTGAATCTCTGTTGTGGTGCTGCAGGACCTGAGATAATCGGCCAATTCCAGGCTTAGCAGTAGTAGCCAAAAGGTTGGTATCAGCTGAAAAGTTGGCTGTAGCTGGGGCATCACCAGCATAGCTGAGAGAGAGAGATGTTCTGCCGTGTTCTGGGTTGTCAACCTCTTGCGAGGTCTCGGCAATGATGCCGACCTCCTTGTGCTACTAGATCTTCTCTTCTTAGATCACAACCGATGTGAAGATGTGGAGGAAGAGTAGGTAGTCAACACACAGACCACCAAGCCGGCCTTGGTGAAGTCCTTGTACTTCTCGGAGGGCACCATGCAACCTTCTGGACTCAATCATCCAGCATCACTAGTACTCTGGGAGATGCATAGATCATTCAGAAAATGCTCTGCCCAGGTCTACAACTTTCCTAACCTTGTCCTTGACAGATATTTTAACCCTGATCATAATCGGTGATGGCATTTTCTGTCGTTTAAATAATTTAAATAATTAAATAAATAAGTCGGTAATAGCTAACTGTCACAAGAAAGAGGTGATGCAGTGTTTAACTGTGAGGGAAGCATGGCCAGACTCCACTCATGAAGGATGTCATCATCATCAATTGAAACAATGAATCATAAATTGTGATGATAGTGCACATTAACGCCACAAGAGGGAGCTTTACATGATTCTTCATGATATGAAGAATTTTTTTGTTTACATAACCATACACATATTTGTATTATCTTGGGAAATAACACCAATTGTCCATTTAAATATGTTAATCATGTAATTAGATGATCTGTGGCACCAGATTCCAGGTCTCATGGGTGATACAATCATTGTTTTATATTATTAAATAATCAAATAATGAGTTCATGTAACATGATCCACTTCACTAAGGAGGCTACAAACCAGACCCATGAACGAGTCTGTCATGATTAATTTAAAGATATTTAGGTGGTCTGTAATAACTGCCTCTCACATCGTGGAACGACAATCCACCGACCTTGGATTAACTAATGTCTATTTTCATAATCAAATAACAACATAATCAGAGGATATAATGGTCTGCCATCCTCAACACAAGTGACTCTCACTTGACTCCCACGTGATTTTGTGAAACGTCCAGGTTCATCCCTTATTTAATCGAAGAGTTGAGTAGTAAATTTTTTAAATGCTTAAATGTCATTGTGTTGCAGGGTTTTTAGAAAATATCATATATTTAATGTTGAACGGCTGCCTCAAAAGAGATGGACTGCAATCCAATATTCGCTAAGTCCACACTGAGAAATGGATTTTCACCTTCCTGAATGAAGTCAACAATGGAAAACTCACCTTTCGATGAATAATTGTGAGTCTTGTTATCTTTTGTTCCATAGTTTTGCTTCTCAGGAGAGAGACCATCCATAAACATAAGCCTTGGAACTGTTTCTCCACAGACTGTGTTCTCCGATAATTAGGTAATCTTGAATTTGGTAACCAGTAAAGGCTGTAGGCAAACTTCCATGGATTTGGCTATGACTTGGTTAGCGAATCAAATGCTGTTATGAAAAGTTTTAGGAGACAGTTATCTTGGGAGACTGTAATGTCCCATGATAACACTTTCTCGAAGCTGCTCTCTGGTCCTCGGCCCATGATACCAGGATACAGAATGCAAGCAGGGTTGCCAGGCAACATTTATGATCCAACATTCTGTCACATTCTAGTGCCCCTCACACATGCTAAAAATAGCATACCCACCAATGAACTAACCTTACAGCCTCACTGATTTTTTCAAAAAAAAAAAAAAAAAAAAAAAGCAGGGCGCTTTCTTTTGACTTCTAAATATATACCAGTCTCTCAATCTACAACATGCCTAGAGTGACAAAAGCATGAAAACGAAAGCATCATTATGCCATTCAAGTCCATTGATGAGGATTTTAAACCCGTTTTCTATGCTTCAATTTTCTAATTTCTACAATGGAAACAATACAAGGAACCGCCTCTACCATAATCCTTTTCTCTTTATTGAAAATAAAATAAACTCCTCTTCATTCTGTTTTCTTTACAGGAGCTTGATCCCATGGTTTCTCAGAGTAGTTTAGATTTGCATTTGGCTGATGACTAAGGATTTTCAGCACTGTCTTATGTTTCTTTCAGTCATTTTGGATTCCTCAATTCATAGTTCTCTACTAAGTCCTATGTCCCGCTTTCTAACATGGTTACTTAGAGTTATTTATTGTTGGTGGTGTGTCCATAATGACAGATTATCATAATTAAATGAATATGTGATATCTTCTAAAAACCCTGCATACACAATGTCAGTTCAGCATTTAAACATTTTACTACTCAACTCTGCGATTAAATAAGTGATTAACCTGGGAGTTTCCCACAATCATGTGGGAGTCAACTGAGAGACAATTATGTCGAGTATGACATTACATCCTGTGATTATATTGTTATTTGATTATTAAAATAGGACATTAGATAACCCATGATCAGTGGATTGTGGTTCCTTGATGTGGCAGGCAATTATTTCAGACCAACTAATTAATGATGTAGTTAAACTAACTAACAATTATGTAGTTAATGTCTTTAATCACGACAGCATCGTTCATGGGTCATGTTTGGAGCCTCCTTAGGGAAGTGGATGATGTTACATGAACTCATTATTTGATTATATAATAATAGAAAACAATGATTATATCACCCATGAGACCTGGAATTTGGTGCCACAGATCATCTAATTACATGATTGAAGTATTTGAATGGACCTTTCCTGTTAATACCCAAGATAATGTAAATATATGTATAGTTATGTAAACCCAAAATCCTCCATTCCTTCCTGGAATTATGATTTAAATTTAAATTGATAATTAGTTGGTGTTTTATATTAACAGTGATGAGGTGGCTCCAAAGTCCTAAAACTATCGCTGATGTAATGATCTATTTACATAGCTAAATGATGAAGTAATGAGATGATGTAACATCATCATCTCCCAGAATCTGACTCCAAAAGGGACGTATGGTCCATCACATTAACTGGATTTTAAATACGTTAATTAAATGATGAATTGTTATTTAATTTCCTAGTGTAACAGTTAAATAAGTAAGTATAGTATTAGATGATGTGATGGCCTGGCACGATGGTCTCCCTTAAGGAGGCTCAAAATTCCAGTGACCACTGAATCCATAATGACAGATTTTCATAATTAATTGAATAAAGATTAAACAAGTGGATGGTGTTTTATACGTGAAGCCTCAAATATTGTTCAATACTGAAGAATCATTCAGTTCTTAATCATAGATTTGAACAATAAAATGAAGGAATAAAGAGATATTTTCCCATGATTCACCCCTAGAGAGAAAATGAAATGATATCAACATTTATTTAAATAAATAAATGAATAATGAAATCAAAGAGATACTTTAACACCAACAAGGTGGATTCAGACTCTACTCTTCCTGGAGTAGAAAAAGACAGATTTGAATACTGAAGTAATCAGAAAGTTAGATCTTTGTATTCTTGAATTCGGTTTGTCATCATTTTATTGATTATTTTTGCATCGATGTTCATCAGGGTATTGGTCTGTAGTTTTCTTTCTCTGTTATGTCTTTGTGAGGTTTTGGTACCAAGGTTATTATGGCCTTATAAAAGAGTTTTGTTGTGAAACTTCTGTTTTTATTTTGTGGAACAATTTGAGGAGTTGTGGTATTATTTCTTCCTTGTATATCTGGTAGAATTCTGCCCTGATGCTTCTTGCCCTGAACATCTATCCAGTACTTTCTGGCATTGAGGGTTTCCATGGAGAAATCAGGTGTAATTTTGATAGTTCTGCCTTAATATGTTACCTGTCCTTTTTCATTCACTGCTCTTCATATTCTTTCTTTTTTCTGAATGCTATGTGTTTTGATTATTATATGTCGAGGGGTCTTTTTTCTTTGGTCGAGCCTATTGTTGTTCTGTATGCTTCGTGTACTTTCATGGGCATATCCTTCTTGAGTTTGGGAAAATTTTCCTTGATGATTTTGTGGAATATGTTTTCGGCACCTTTGAGCTGGTCTTCCTCAACTTCCTCTATGCCTGTTATACTTAGGTTTGGCCATTTCACTTTGTCCCACGTTTCCTGGATATTTTTTGTTAAGGATTTGTTGGGTTTATGATTTTCTTGGGTTGATGAATCTTTCTCCTAGTTTATCCTCTGCACCTGAGATTCTCTCTTCCACCTCTTGAATTCTGTTGTTTATTCTTGCATCTGTAGTTCCCAATCTTTTGCCCAGATTTTCTATTTCCAGCATTCCTTGGGTTTGTGTTGCCTTTATTTTCTCTATTTGAGTTTTATAGTCTTGAACCATTTCTGTCACCTGCTTGATTGTTTTTTCTTGGTTTCTGTACTTTCTTTTCTTTCCTTAAGGAATTTTTTCATTTCTTCCACTTTTTTGTTTATGTTTTCTTCCATTTCTTTAAGCGATTTTCTCACATCTTCCAGCAGTTTTGACAGTAATTTTTAAGTCGTCCCCTTCTGCTTCCTCTGCTTTGTTGATGTGTTCCATTCTTGTTGTGGTAGATTCCTTAGATTCTGGTGGTTTCATGCTTGCATTCTGTTGTTAGATATTTTCTTGTATTGCCGTCTTCTTCCAATAGGTGTTTGTGTTTTCTCTCCATCTCTCTATGGTGCTTCCCCGGTGGGCTTATGTGGGTCAGAGTTTCAATATCTGTAGCTCTCGGTGGTCCAAGCTCTATAGGATGTCTCTCAGCAGACAGGGACTCAGGGATGGGGTCATGGTTGAGGATCCAGTAGAAGATGCCTGCAGAAATTCAGCGTGGTCCCGCAGAGATAGGCAGGTCTCTGGGAGGGGCCTTAGACTCCAGCAGAAGACTGTAGATGGGGGTTAGAGGTGAATCAGTTGAGAATTATAATTGGTCCCGTGTAGATAGGCCGGTCTCCTGTGTTCATATTTACTCCAAGATTTCCCCCAAAGTAGTGTAGTCTCTAGCATGATGGGAAATTACAAAATCACTCCCCCTACCACAGTCAGCTCCTTTTTTTTCATAGTGGTGACTCCAGCACCTGGTGCTTTCCCTGAATCCTCCTTCAGTGTAAATAATTTTGCTTATTCTGATCTGAAAGCAGAGGCAATCCTCCACATGCGAATACTTTTCCTGTGACTGCACTGGATAGTTCACTACCTGACAATAATGGAAATTTTAAATCTCTGAAGTGTTACAGTAATTTAAGAATTTTGAAGGAATAGTACAGAACACAGCAAGGGCATTGTTTGTAGAGCAACAGACTGCAACTAATGCCACCTGCATCAACATAAGAGCTTGACTTATAAACATTCTTCTAACAGGATGAAAATACATCTGTTCTAGCCTTAATATGCCTTCCAAGGGAAAAATCACTTCACCCACAGTGGAGATCTATAAAAACAAATACATCTAACATAACATGTATCCATCTTAGAAAATACAAGAACAGGAGCCAGCCTAGAAATATTTTTGCATTTCATATATTCTATCCTTCTTAAATGGCTTTTTAAGTTCAAGCTCCATTTTAGACATTGAAAAATTTCAATGTCTAGCTACTAAGCAAGATGAGAGGATTATACAGTGTTCAAAATACTGTTTCTTAAGGACATCAGATACCTGAAACTAATGGACCTGCTTCACATGTAGGATCCTGAGGTGAAGGTATTGGTAAATGTAGAAGGTAGAAAATATTAAAAAAAAAAAAAGCTGGGATGGGGAGAAGTTTCCCATGCCAAGTAAGCTTCTTAAGGAGAATAGACTGCTGTACACTACTTCCAGGAAGGAAAGGGAAGGAAACAAGAGAATTCCTTGAAGTCAGTAGAAACTCATTCAATGGGACAAACTCAGGAGAAGACAGCTAAAACAATGCCACACAAGGGGAACACAGGGTATCTCATGATTTTTACTGACTAAGTCCACAGTGGCCTTGGGACTGAGAATCATATTTCTATGTAGTTTAGATCTACAGACCTGAAATAACCTGTCCACAAAGGCTTTGTTCCAAACAATTACCAGCTCTCCCCAGCAAATACCTGATTTTGGACAAAGTACTCTGTTTTATGGTTAATACACCAGGGCCTTAGGGAAAGCTCCCAAGACCTAGACAAGGCTGTTGCTATCTCTCCCAAGAATGTTCGTCATGCCTGCCTGAGAGCCTAAATGAAAGCTGTGCTTTATCTGGCCACTCATACATTGTTGGTTTACTTTTTAAAATCTGGTGTCCTATTTCCAATCTGGTAGAACTATGCTTTTCTGGAGAAGAAAACTGCAACTATATGGCATACTGGGCCTAAAGGTTGCTTCTGGACATTAGTATCTCTGTGAGCAGCTGGTTATGGGCCTTTTGTGTGTGTGTGTGTGTGTGTGTGTGTGTGTGTGTGTGTGTGTGTGTGTTCTTTTTGGTTTTTTTTTGTTTTGTTTTGTTTTGTATTTTTGTTTTGTTTTTTTTTTTTTTTTGATATCAGTAAGGGACTACATGCTGTTATAAAACAGGAGTGGTTTCTTTGTAATGGTTTGGAGTCAAAAGTCTGGAAAATCATGGTGAACAAATGTGTATTTGGGATTCAAAATTCTATCAGGTCTGGTCAGCATACACTTAGCTTTGTGTGTTTTAGAAGCAGTCCTACCTCAGTTAAATTCTACTTTGTGAGACATACTATCTCCAAGGCATTTGTAAATCCTTTGTCTTACAAATTTACTCCTGTAGATCACTGCTCAATAGTGAAGTGCTACCTTACATGAGATGTCTTTTACAACCTTCAGAAAATTACCAATAAATGGATCTTACACATAAAATTGAAATGCAAAGTGCTGACCTTCTAAAAGATACTTACCTAACTAAAAGGCCTCTGGAAGTGGGTGCACCAAAAGTATGTAGAAGTTGACTAAATAGATGCTTCTACACACACCTTCCTGCTCCCAGTGCTCATAGCAGATACACCCCACAGAACAGTTATTTAGAGGCCTGCCTCTCACTTCTGGGAATTTTATGGACTGTATGACAACTCAGGTAATACCCTCCACACTGGATCCCATACCTCACCATCTCCCACTACCCATCTGAGGACAGCAGACCCTCACTCACCATGCTGTGGTTTTGCAATTTGCCCTTCCTAAAAGCACAGTACACAAAACCACTGCCTCCAGTTTCTCTTCAAATCCAGGCCAGAATGGCTCTGTACTTCTTCTGACAGGCAGGTCACCTTGGGGTCTGATTGGCTAGTAAGCCTTAGTGATAAGAGTACCTCACAGCTGGATGCAGAGTGCTTTAGGACACATTACAATGGGTCCTGATTGCCTTCTACCACTGACAAAGACTTTTCTATGTCAGCAGAGATGTGCATTTTTATAACACTTGTTCTATAGCTGACCCCTGCTATCTTCCTGCAGTTCACAGGAATTTTCCTTTCTTCCTCCTAGACACAGTGTGGCTAGCTAACTATACTTACTTAAGTGGGTTAAGTTATTCTTGGTGAACAAGTTGGATGGGAGCTCAGAATATTTATTTACTACACAGAGATTTAGGGATACAAAAATTGATATTTGTTATTTGGTTTAACAATGAATTTATGTGAACTAAAGTAACTTTTTTACCTGGTTGTCTTGGGAACTTCAGACAATCAGGAAAGAAAAGCAGGAACCAGATTTAAAAAAAAAAAAAAAAGATAATATGTCTTTCTCCTGTCAGATAGCTGGATGATGGCTCCATGGATGTAGAGTTTTATCCCTGAAACTGAGAGCAAACACTTGGCAATTGCATAATAATGAGAAGAGTAGTCTTCATGGAAAATTGAATATTTGGAGAGGAATTGAACTAGGAAGTATGTATTTGTGAGCACTATTGTAAGCCAATACATCTTCACTGATAAGATAAAAAAGAAAACAAAGCAAAAACCTACCCCAACCAGATGAACCATGTTATTCGTGGGTCGAGGTGGGCTAGAACCTGAAAATAAATGGGTGAGAAAGAAGGAATGAGACCAAGCAATGGTTTGTAAAGGTCTCAATTTTATTAGGCCAAAGAGAGGCTTTTAAAGCAAAGCAGGGAGGAAGTGGTGAGGGGTAACTGTGCCCAATCGGGGGCTCTGGTAATGTCCCAGGCCATAAACCTCAGACCAAAAATGTCTGCTTATCTCAATTCCTGCTGTTTGGTTAACCTCAGTTCCTGGGGTTAGTGACACAGACTGCTTGTTTAAGAAGTTTTCTGTTTTACCAAGATAAGGCTCAATTAGAGTTTTAAGGTGTAAGTAATTCTGCAAGAGGATGTGACTCAAGGCCGCCTCCCAACAAAAACCAAGTGCATTATTCAATGTTCTCTACAAGAAACGGAATGTATGATAAATCTCACCATATATGTAGAAAGTGGATTTATTATAATGTCTCACAAGCTGTGATCTAGTTAGTCCAACAATGGTTGCCTACCAATGGGAATCTTAGGAGTACAGAAGTTTTTTAGTTTATCAGGATGGATGTCTCAGCTGGTCATTATATACCAAAATTACAAAGACATGGGCTCTGATGGTAGTAAACAAATATATTTGGTAGCCAGAGCAAGGCTTAGCAGCCAAAGAGGGAGAGCTTCCTCCTTCAATACCCTGTATACATGCTGGCTACCACTAGAAGGTGGATCTGATTCTTCCTTTATCTGATTTGTATTATTTTGTTTTTTGTTGTCAAAACAGGTTTATCAGTGCAGCCCTGGAACTCTGAGGCTGGCCACAACCTCAGAAAATCAGGCTGCCTCCTTTGTCCTGGGATTAAACATGTTCACTATCACCAAGCAGTTAAAAGTAGATCTCATCATCTATATCCTTACATGGCTTCTGTGTGCTATGGCAGTCCTGGAATTTAGTCTGCCAGTCTGACTTTTCTCAACCGGTATATGGTTATGCATTCCAAATTTTCATGAGTTCATTGAGCTCCAATAACTCCTTTTGTCCTTAAGATATTACCTTTCCTGCTACAGGATGCCTGTGTCTTGATGATGATTGTCTCCTATCTAAATAACAATAGATTTGGCCTAGACAGGTTTGCATGCACCCTGAAGGAAGGGAGTAAGTGCAGCTATGGGGAGCAGGAAGGCAGATAGTATGTGCAGTTATGAAGTGACTTTGGCATTAGAGGAAGTAATTTCTGTTTTCCATTCATACATACCCCTTCCATTGCCCCACCTTTGTTTGACTACTTATTTTAAATATCCTCTGGGGATTGACCTGGCCCATAGTGTTCCTCAAGGGGGCCCCTGTTTTTAAGCACTTTCTTGGATAAATATTCATTGATGGTTTCATATGTTTTTCTATACAGTGGAAGCTACAGCCTCTGACCATGGAGTTAAATATTTTCCCCAAATTTATACGCTTTTTAAATCTAGAGATAGAATATATTTATTTCCCCATTGATTACTCATTACAAGTATGTCCTAATTAACACTCTTTAATTTCTGCAATCTAATGAAATGTATCTACTATACCAGTGTAAAACTGAGTAGGATAGCCTCAATGGAAACTTTAACATCTGACAATGACTGTTCCCAAAACATAGATGGGAGATAACAAGAGGGAACCAAAGTACAAAAAGTTGTAGAATTAACTTAGGGATGTAGAGACTGAGAGAAATAATTTTCCTAAAGCTTAGGACTATTTGTTATTGATGCATTCTTTTTGTCTAGATAAACTATAACTTCAGTAAAAAGATTCAAATACGCTACTATAGCTTTGCATATTCCTATACTTGCACTTTTATTATCTCTTTTATTAGTAATTGTTGTTATAAAACCTAATATTTATGTGTTCTTGTGAATATGCAATCTGCATATTCAATGCATGCCCCATAAAATCCCAGTAAGATTCTTCACTGACCTTCAAAGAATAATACTCAACATTATGTGAAAAAAGCAAAAGACCCAGGATAGCCAAAACAATCCTGTGCAATAAAGGTTCTTCAGGAGGCATCGCCATCCTCGACTTCATGCTCTACTCTAGAGCTATAGGGCTGATAACCACTTGGTATTGGCACAAAAATAGACAGGTATACCAATTTAATCAAATAAATAATCCTGATATTAACCCTAACACCTACAAACACCTGATTTTTGACAAAACACTAAAAGCATAAAAGGGAGGGAGGAAAGCATCTTCAACAAATGTTGCTAGCACAACTGGGTGATGGTGTGTATAAGAGTGCAGATAGACCCATGTCTATAGCCATGCACAAAACTCAAGTCCAACTGGATCAAAGAGCTCAACATAATTCCAACCAGATGGAACTTCTTAGAATAGAAAGGGGGGATAAAATTAAATAACTGGTAGAGGAGACCACTTTCTGAACATAACTCCAAGAGTACATAAAATGAGACTGACAATTAATAAGTGAGACTTCTTCAAACTGAATAGGTTCTGTAAGGCAAAGGACACAGTGGACAAGACCAAACGGCAGCCCACAGACTGGAAATTGATCTTCACACCCCTACATCTGACAGAGGGCTGATGTCCAAAATATACAAAGAATTCAAGAAAATAGTCACCAAAATACCATGCATGGCCAAAGAACATTAGATATGAGCAGTAGACTCCAAGATCTTCCAGTAACACCTGCCCCCTTTCCTCATCTCCACACAAAGACACATCTCCCTTTGGGTTGAAATGAGAGGATGAAATGAATGGGGCTTCCCCTGACTCTACACAGAATTCCTGTTCCTCCATGGACACCTTGACCTCTCCATTTTATTAAATTCAAATGAATCCAGTCCTCCAACTCCAGGAGAGGTTTCCCCTTGTATTGTGGTTTCTAGTTGATTTTCTCCCTTCTGTGTACCAGCCAGATAATCTCTGGTGTCCTAAAAAGCCAACCGCTCTGGAGGTGCCACCTGTCTCCAATTCATTTCCAACAATACTCTCTGGAACACATTCCAAGCCACCACTCTGAAGCACTTTATCCAAGTCCTCATTGATGTCAGAGCAAGCTGTTGAGTTCAATGATGGTTTTCAGCTGTCATCTCCCTTACTATTAGCAACAGGAGACACAGCTGACTGTCTCTCAGGTACTAGAGTGTGTACACCTGGTTCCACCACAGCAACCACTGCTGTCATTTTTGGGACTAAAGTTTATACCTATTTTGCAGCACTTTAGAATTTGACTTGAGATTTATACCTGGGGAAGTGCAGTAGTTGCTTTTCGTATTAGAGATGTTACAGCTTACTAGTCTATAATTAACTGAGTATTCATCACTGAATTTAAGCACTGGAGGATCAGCTAAAAAGTGGATACATGAAGGTGGAATGCATATGGTGTAATATACTTCTCTTATTTTTCTGCATTTAACTCAAAGTAATTGTGAGTAAATGGAGGATCAACACTTCCATTCTTTGCCTGACTGACAGCAAAGTACTTACCTAAGTCTTTAAATTTTGTTTTCATTTCTGTGGTGATGCCATGGCTGGTGTGGAACTCCTGAATATATGGCTATATGGTAGCCTACTGTACTGTCTCACATTCTGGGATAGCTAGGATTGCTATATCATGGTTGCAGGTACCTCACTACTCATCTTTAAAGTGCACGTGGAGAAAGAATGATACTTGATATCTACCTGTTAGGGTTAGGGATTGATATTTCTTTTTAGAGGTGTCCTATGTATGTGAGTGTGTATGTATCCTACGTCTGTTTTTGTTGCTGTTCAATGTTGTCCTTGTGAGGATTTTATTTTTTGAGTTCACAAAATACTCCCAATATTAAAATGTTTTTAAAATAATGAGGATATTGTTTGCAATACTTTGTTGACTAAGAATAGATATGAAAGATGGTAAGGATTTGATTTGATTTTTTTTTTCTTGGTGAAGTTTTTGTGTCAGTCTTTGGGTGTCTTCCTTCCTTATACAAGGTTTCATACAGTCCACATTCATCTTTAGCTCTCTAGGTACCATAAAGGACCTTGCAGTCCTGATTCTCCTGCCTCTACTTAATATGTGCTGGAAGACAACAGTATGCAACTTTGGCTCTCAGAATGTGTGTGTGTGTGTGTGTGTGTGTGTGTGTGTGTGTGTGTGTGTTTTGAGAAAGGGGCTTACTATGTTGCCTAGACTGGACTAAAACTCTGGCTGCCTCCTTCCCTTAGCCTCCTTAGTATTGGAATTACAGGTAGTTCAAGGTTGAGGCAACAGACCACTGATGGCCTTGTTTTTAAAAAAGTGTCACACAGGAAGTGTGAAAGTGACTGCCATTGTAGCTAAACATACTTAATCGTTGTTCTCTGTAGTTATACAGAAGTTACATAATTTAGGGATTTTTTTTTTAATCTACAGGAAAGAAAATGCAAATATAAAAGAATTTAGCAGGGCAGCGGTGGTTCTGAAAGAGTCACACAGTGTGGAATAAGATGGTTTCTCAAAGTTGTTTTGATTTGCATTTCCCTGATAGCTAAGGATTTAGAGCACTTTCTTAGTTGTGTTTCAGCCTTTTTGATTTCATCTATTGAAAGTTCTTTCTTTGATTCTGTACCCCATTTTTACTAGTTTTATTTGGTGTTTTGTTGACTAGTTTCTTGAGTTCTTTGTATATTTTGGAGATCAGCCCTTTGTCGGATATAGGATTGGTGAAAATCTTTTCCCAGTCTGTGGGCAGCCTTCTGGTCTTCTCCAATGTGTCCTTTGCCTTACAGAAGCTTCTAAGTTTGAAGAGGTCCCAATTATTAATTGTTGCTGTCAGTGTCTGTGCCCCTGGAGTTATGTTCAGGAAGTGGTCTCCTATACCAATTTGTTCAAGGGTAACCCCTACTTTCTCTTCTAAGAGGTTCAATGTGGCTAGTTTGCTGTTGAGGTCTGTGATCCATTTGGACTTGAGTTTTGTGCATGGTGACGGACATGGGTCTATCTGCAGTCTTCTACACCCCATCAATTTGTTGTTGAAGAGGCTGTCCTCGACCCATTGTATTCATTTAGCACCTATGTCAAAAATCAGGTGTTCATAGGTGTGTGGGTTAATATCAGGAATTTCAATTTGATTTCATTGGTCTAAATGTCTATTTTTGTGCCAATACCATGCTTGTTTCAGAACTATAGCTCTGTAGTAGAGCTTAAAGTAAGGGATGGTGATGCTTCCTGAAGTTTTTTTTATTGCACAGGGTTGTTTTGGCTATCCTGGGTCTTTTGTTTTTCCATATAAAGTTGAATATGATCCTTTCAAGGTCAGTGAAGAATTGTGGTCAGATTTTAATGGTGTAGTGAGATTATCTGTTGCCTACAATCTTCATGGGCATAGTTAATTTCCTTGGGTTGGAGTTTTCCTTCCAATAGTTTCTGTAGGGCTAGATTTGTAGATACATATTTTGAAAATCTGGTTTTGTCATTAAATAACTTGTTTTCTCCATCTATAGTGACTGTGACTAAGAGTTTTTTCTAGGTATAGTATCCTGGGCTCGCTTCCGTGGTCTCTTAATACTTGTAGAACATCTATCCAGGACCTTCTGGCATTGATGGTTTCCATGGAGAACTGCGGTGTAATTTTGATAGGTCTACCTTTATATGTTATCTTTTTCCTTCATTGCTCTTAATATTCTTTCTCTATTCTGTATGCTAGGTGTTTGATTATTATATTTCGAGGGTGTAGGGCGCTATGAAGTGCCTTGCCTTAATGGCGCAGGCTTCCACCTTCCAGATGGTGAGCGCTCTCTATGGTAAAAAAAAAAAAAAGTCCTTATTTGGCCAAGGCTGTTGAGCTTGCTTGCTTCCCTATAAGAGCAGCCTATCTGCAGGGTCCCCGTGGCTCAATGGGGTTTGTCAGCGCAAGGGGATTTAAGCCAGTGCAGGCATTTCCCTGGAGTCAGAAGAAGAAGCATGTTCAAGGATCCTGAATTAACTACTTGAAGAAGATCTTGCCCGAGTTGCATCTTCCTTGCAGGCCGAGGTTGGGCACGACAGTTGGTGGCCCTTACCGGGATGGAGATCAGAACTTCTTGCAGTCAGGGCAGTACTGGAAAGTTTCAAGGTAAGGTAGGACAATAAAGCCTGTAGAAATAAGCAGCAATAAGGTTCCTTAGGAAGAGTGGGATAATAAGGACCGAATGGATAAGTGGCAATAAAGTCTCAGGCATTGAGCAAGAGGTTCTAGCGAACTGAAAGTAAAATTTTTTAAAATGGGGACATCTCAGTCTCATCCAATTTTTCTGGCTATTCAGGAGCTACTTTTGTCAAAGAAACTTAAAGAAAAGCACATTAGAGAGGTTTCTGGGCGAATGCGATGCCATTGCACCTTGGTTTCGCAGTTTCAGGAGACCTTACCTCAGTGTGCTGGGACAAGTTTGGCAGGGATCTTGACTTCCCTTGGGAACAAGGGATGCTAAAGCCTGGAGTCAGACCCATTTGGATGTTAATGCATAGCTGCACTGAGAACCAGAAATGCTGTAGAGAGGCAGTGGAAAAGGGGCAAGCTGTGATAGAAATGCTACAAGAAGAAAGATCAGAAGAGCACAGGGGAGTCTGATATGGATGAAACAGACTCTGAGGGGGAATTGCAGGCCCTTGTAGAAAAGGTTCAGAAACAATCCCTTAGAGAACGGAGAGGGGAAGGGAAGGAGAAATGGCTATGTAAAGAGGAGGAGGATCCCCCTGGAATAAAGCATTGGTGGCTCCCCTTATCAGATGGAGGAAGGGTGGGGCCGAAGGACAGGGCATTCCTTTTTCCCTGAGGTGTGGAAAGCATTGCAAACTGACCTTGGTCTAGCTTTTTCAGTTTTCCAGGATGCCCAAGGCAATAGATATGAGGAGCTTTTAGACTTCAAGGTCATCAAGGCTTTGGCTGAGTCTATGAGAACATATGGGATTTCAGCTTCTTTTACTGTAGCCCAAGTTGAAGCCTTGAATAGACACTGCATGACTCCTAGTGTTAAGATGAAAATTTCATGCCTTGAAATGCATCTATTATATGGATGATATATTGTTGGCGGCCAAGGATGAACAAATTTTAGATCAGGCTTATGAAGATTTGGTTAAATTATTGGAAAAGGTTTTTATAGCCCCTGAAATGGTTCAAAAGGATAAGATTGTTAATTATTTAGGAGCCAAAGTGTATGAAAGACAAATTGTTCCTCAAAAGATTGAGTTGAGAAAGGATAATTTGAAAACGTTAAATGACTTTCAGAAGTTATTAGGAGATGTTAATTGGATTAGGAGTTATTTAAAGTTGCCAAATCATGAATTAAAGCCATTATATAATATATTAGTAGGGGATCCAGCTCTTGATTCTCCTAGGCAATTGACTGTTGAAGTGAGAGAAGCCTTATGTAAAGGTGAGGAAAGACTACAAAATGCTTTTCTATCTAGATGGATGGAAGGTCAAGCTATCACATTTTGCATTCTCCCTACTTAAAATCAGACTACAGGGTTGTTATGTCAGGATGGATCATTTCGTTGGATTCATCCCAAAATCTCCCCAGTGAAAGCAATAGAACGTTATCCCACAGCAGTCGCTAGTTTGCCTCATAGTGGAATTCAACAAAGCTTTCAATTTTTTGACTGCCCCCAGCACTACTTGTGGTGCTTTACTACTGTCACCAGGTTAAGATCTTGTGTGGCACTATAGATAATTGGGCCATATTGCAATGTGGGTTTGAAGGAACGATAGAAAATCATTATCAAAAACATGATTTAATATCATTTTTAAAGGAACATCCTGTGATTTTTCCAAAAGTAACCTCATCAATCTCACTTAGTGGAGTGCCAAACAAATGTTTTTACTGATGGTTCAAAAACTGGTTGTGGGGCATATATGATTGCAAATAAGCCTCCTGTGTTGTTTCAATTTCAGGCAGGATCCCCTCAAATTGTGGAATTGAAAATTGTAGTCGAAGTATTCAACATTTGCCCATTTGCATTTAATTTGATCTCAGATTCAGCATATGTGGTGAATGCAGTAAAAATTTTGGAATTAGCGGGCACTATTAAAATAAGTAGTGTTGTTTGTTCACTCTTACAAGAGTTACAAAGATTAATTAGGTTGAGAAAGAAAGGCTTTTATATTCATCATATTAGAGCTCATACGGGTTTGCCTGCCAGGGCCCTTAAGTGAAGGAAATTACATTGTTGATCAATGGACAATGGTGGAATGTATTTTTTACAGCTCATCTTTAGATCAGGCTAGGCAATTCCATCAGCAATTTCATGTAAATGCAAGGACTCTTCAACAGAAATTCCACTTGTCAAGAGCAGATGCCCCAACAGGTGCATCTTTGAAATCACAAGATCTGCTTGCCTCTGCCTCTCAAGTGCTAGGATTAAAGGCGTGTGCCACTACACCCAGTTCCTCTTTGTCTTTTTAAACCCATTTTATTTTTTTCCATGTCTCCTAATTTTAAAACACACTGTAAACTTTTAGATTCTTAATATGGATCTGTCTTTACTGTAAATTTTTATCTTCGTCTGGCCACAAATCTTTATCTGTTAAACAACAACATTACTAAAATGAAATTCATAGTTGCTTCTGCGGCAGTTTATCAAACATGGAGGCATCTATTTTACCTCCAGCAGTGAGAGCTGTGCTTTCTGCCTTGGTCTGCACTGCCATCCAGCCCCATGCTGCCAGATTGGAGATGTGGTCACTGCCATTGCCTGCTCTCGTACACACCAATAAATTGTTAGTAGTGCTTCTTAAAAGCCATGCAGTTTTTTGCTGATTATGCTGAGTCAGGAAACTCTCTTAAAGGAGCGGCACAATTTGCTTGTCTCTCTCAAGTAGAGTTCAACCAAGAAAAATGCTGCTACCAAGAAAGCTTGTTTGTCTTTGTTCTTTTGTTTCTAAAACCCTTTTTGAAGCTTTTTTTAACGTTTAAGTGGAAGTTCTTACTAGCCACATGGGCGCCATTTGTAACGAGTACGGTTTTTCCACCTGCTGCCTCGCCCCAATGGGCATGGTCAGTGCCACAGAAGGACTATCTCACTACAGCTTTAGGCCCCCAACTATTGACTATAAGCATATTGACTGAAAAGGAAACAGCTAAGACTCCAGATTGGGACTATGATGAAACGGATTTGGACATTGTTCAAAAACTAGGTGCAGATTATGACCCCAATCGGCAATGCTGGGTCTACCAAGGAAAGACTATACTGCCTATAAAAATGGCAAAAATGTTAATAGACCACCTCCATAAACTGACTCATCTGAGCGCCAAAAAGATGAAAACTTTGCTAGATAGTCAAGAAATTGGAACTTACCTTCCCAATCGGAATTTATTACTGGAACAAGTAACTGCTAACTGTCTGGCCTGTGCCCAGATCAACCAAGGAAAAACCAAACTGAATTCTGGGATCTGGCTTTGTGGCCATAGGCCTGATGTCCATTGAAAAACAGACTTTACTGAAGTCAAACGTGGAATGTATGGTTATAAATATTTACTAGTTTTCACAGATACCTTCTCAGCAGGGATGAAAACATTCCCTACCAAACACGAGACTGCAAAAATGGTTACCAAGAAACTCTTGCCTGAGTTTTAACATCGGCATGCTCAGTCCTCCGAAAGACTGAAGCGTCCACAGGTACCTGTGTAAACAATAAATAACCTCTTGCACTTGCATCCAGTGGTCTGGTCTCGTCTCTTGGGGGCAAGGGCCTTCCCCCCTGACAGGCTCCCAACTCTTGGGGTCTCATGGGGGTCTTTCAGTACCAACACCCACTTGGTGTGGGGGTAAACCCTAGGGGGTTAATGCCTCTAAAGATATGGTAGATGGATGTCATGCATATTTCAGAAATTCAGAGCTTTGAAATAAGTACATTTGTCTGTAGATACTTGCTCAGGTGTGGTACATGCTATGCCTTTAAGCGGAGAAAAATTCCACAATGTCATTGGACACTGCCTGGAAGGCTGGGTGGCTTGGGGAAAACCGCAACAGCTAAAAACTGATAATGGGCCAGACTATACGTCTCAGAGATTTACTTCCTTTTGCAAACAAATGGAAGTTCAGCTTGTTCATGGATTACCCTACAATCCTCAAAGGACAAGGGATTGTAAAGTGAGCTCATCGCACCCTGAAAGAATGCTTAATAAAACAAAAAGGAAGGAATATCTTTAGCCCTTTTTACCCTTAATTTTTTAATTTTGTATGTTGATGGCCTTTCCACTGCTGATCGTCATCAGCAGCAAGGAGAGAGCCTAAAAGGCTATGTGAAATGTAAAGATGTGATCACCGGGTTATGGCATGGTCCTGATCCGGTGTTGGCATGGGTCTGTTTGTGTTTTTCCCCAGGATCGCCAAGAACTGTTGTGGGTCCCAGAGAGGATTGTAAGAAAGTGCAACAAATATGAAGAGCCTGCTGTTGCTGTTGATCATCAGCCTGATTTGGCCACCAGTGCAGATGAAGCTTAGATTTACCTTATTTGCCTTATGAGAGTGAGAATACTAGTATAAATGAAAATAGGAGTTTTGATTTAACAGGAAGCCTATGCTTTTATGTGATATTAGTGATAAGAGTCAGTGAATTATGTTATTTAATCAATCTGCAGCTTGGTTTGATGTTCCCACCACGGGAGGCTCCATTAGGTAGGTCAACGCCTCCTGGGTAAGTGGATGGTGGCCTGCTAAAAGTGAGTTTGACAAGCCAGCACCCCATCAGCCTAAGTGGGCCCCTCATTGTTCAGGTAAACAAGGAGATGGATTCCTTCCCTGGATGGGATGTCAATCAAAAGAGGTTGTTTGGGCGAGCAAGCGATATTTTATCTTCTCACCAGGAATTAGTACCAGCTTCAATAAAACCTTTGCTGGGAGAAACTTTACTGATCGGGATCTGCAGCAGGTGGATATTTCCAACCCTTTTGATCTCTGGCTCTTGTGTGGCATTAATGGCAGCTGCACAGATTTGTCTCCTTTCCTTATGAAAAGGGGCGTAGGCCATGGGGTGGCTGAATTTGCTTGGTCTGCCTCTGAGCATTTTGGTGAATGATTCAATCCTAAGCCTCCTCAAGCTAGCAGATGGATTCCCATGCCTGTTTTTGCCCCGAGTCCTATGACAGTGTTTAGATGTCAGAGAGATTTTGGCATTACAGCAGCCAGAGTGGGCTCTTTTGCAGTTGTGGTTTCAGTCACGGCTACCGTGGCCATGCGCACATCAGTACAGACAGCCTCTAAGTTAAATGAATTGTCCAAGAATGTGGCTATCGCCTTGGATGCTCAATCCACAATTTGTGATCAGTTAAAAGGAAGTCTTATGATCATGAAACAAAGAATTGATCTGGTGCAGGAGCAAATAGACACTTTGTGGCAGTTGGCACAAATAGGATATGAATGGAAGATGACAGGGCTATGTGTGACCTCTGTGCCATATCAAAAGTATTCAGTGGCTACCAGTATGCCTAACCAGATTTCTCAGTATTTTTAGGCTATTTGATAAGTTAATGCAGGACCTGAGACTTTCCATCATGCATGTGTATTACACCCGGGTCAACATCTCAGCTGCAGAGGGACTATCTACATGGATCACTTAAGCCATGAACCGCCTGAAAGAATGGGAGGGAATGGGAGACAAAGCTATACTCTTGCTGCTTATCTCCCTTGTGGGCCTGTGGTGCCTTTGTAGGATGTCAGTTGCTCAGAGGCAGCATGAAGCTATGGTTTTCTAGCCATTTATAGCCATTGAGGCAGGGCAGTCCCCCCAGACATGGCTTGCTGTCATGAGTAAGAATTGATCCTTCACTCTCAGGTTGTATGGTTTAGCACTGCACTCCAAGTTGGCTCTGGATGCAAGCAACTCTGAGAAGGGCAATTATGGTTGCATGTGGGTTGGTGTCTGAGGCCCCACCTCCAGGAAAAAGATACCAGACGGGTGTGCCACTGACTTGGCTGACTACCAGGATTCAGGGTCCTTACAATGTCCACTAAATTACTGGAGATCAGAACACTACCCTTGCCTGTTGCATTAATAAAACAAAAATGGGGAACTGTAGAGAGCTGCAAAGTTACATGCCTTAAAGATGGTGCTGGCTTCTGCCTTCCACCTTCCCAATGGTGAGCGCTCTGTTGTAAACAAGTTCTTATTTGGCTAAACTGTTCAGCTTGCTTGTTTCTTTATAAGAGCAGCCTATCTGCAGGGTCCATGTGGCTCACTGGGGTTGGTCATCACATGGGGACTTAAGCGTGTGTGGGTGTTTCCCTGGGGTCAGAAGAAGAAGCTGTTCAAGGATCCTGAATAAACTGCTTGAAGAAGATCTTGCCTGAGTCATGTGTTCCTTGAAGGGGTAGGTTGGACACGACACCATAGAAACAAACTGAAAAAGAAAAAACCATATGATTATCTCCCTAGATGCTGAAAAGCCTTCGACAAAATTCAATACCCTTTCATGATAAAGGTCTTGGAGAGGTCAGGGATAGCAGGAACATACCTAAACATAATAAGAACAATATACAGCAAACCAACAGCCAACATCAAACTGAATGGAGAAAAAACTTAAGCCTCTAAACTAATGAACAAGACAAGGCTGCCCTCTCTCTTCATATCTCTTCAATATCATACTAGAAGTTCTAGCTAATGCTATAAGACAACAAAAGGAGATCAAGGGGATCCAAATTGGAAAGGAGGAAGTTAAACTGTCTCTATTTGCAGAAGATATGCTGGTTTACATAAGCAACCCAATAAAATCTACCAGGGAACTCCTACAGCTGATAAACACCTTCAGCAAACTAGCAGGATACAAGATAAACTCAAAAAAATCAGTAGCCCTATTTTTTTCAGACGACAAAGAGGCAGAGAAAGAAATCAGAGAAACATCACCCTTTACAAAAGCCACAAGCAACATAAAGTATCTTGGTGTAACGCTTGCCAAACAAGTAAAAGACCTATATAATAAGAACTATGTGGATCTAAAGAAAAAAAGAAGATACCAGAAGATGGAAAGATCTCCTATGCTCTTCAATAATTAAGATAAATACAGTAAAAATGGCAATCTTGCCAAAAGCAATCTACAGATTCAATGCAATCCCCATTAAAATCCCACCACAATTCTTGACTCACCTTGAAAGGATAATAATCAACTGTACATCGAAAAACAAAAGACCCTGGATAGCCAAAACAACCCTATACAATAAAAGAACTTCAGGAGGCATCAACATCCCTGACTTTAAGCTCTACTATAGAGCTATAGTTCTGAAAACAGCCTGGTAATTGCATAAAAATAGACAGGTAGACAAATGGAATCAAATATAAAATACTTATATTAACTCATACACCTATGAACACCTGATTTTCAACAAAACAGCTAAATTATACAATGGGGCAAGGACAGCATCTTCAACAAATGGTGCTGGCACAATTGGATGAGGGTGTGTAGAAGACTGCAGATAGACCCATGCCTGTCACCATGCAGAAAACTCAAGTCCAAGTGGATCAAAGACTTCAACATCAATCCAGCCCCATAAAACCTCTTAGAAGAGAAAGTAGGATGTATTCTAGAAGAAATTGGTATAGGAGACCACTTCCTGGGGCATAGACACTGCAAGCAACAATTAATAAATGGGACCTCTTCAAATTAGAAGCTTCTGTAAGACTAAGGACACAGTCCACCTGACCAAAGGGAAGCCCACAGGCAGGGAAAAGATTTTCACCAATCCTATATCTGACAAAGGAGTGATCTCCAAAATATAAAAGAACTCATGAAACCATTCAACAAAACACCAAATAACTCTATTAAAAAATGGGGTACAGAACTGTAGAAAGAATTCTCAATAGAGGAAATCAAAAAAGCAGAAAGACACTTAATTAAGTGCTCCACATCCTTAGCTATATGGGAAATGTAAATCAAAACAATGTTGAGATACTATCTTACTCCTGCCAGATGGCTAAAATTAGAAATACCAATGATGAATCATGTTGGAAAGGAATCATGTTGCTGGTGGGTGTGCAAACTCATACAGCCATTTTGGAGACCAGTATAGCGGTTCTTCAGGAAAATGGGAATTATTTTACCACAGGATCCGGTCATCCCCCTCTTAGGCATATACCAAATGATCCACATCCAGGCAACAAAGACATCTGTTCAACTATGTTCATAGCAGCACTATTTGTAATAGCAAGAACCTGGAAGCAACATAGATGTCCCTCAATTGAAGAATGGATAATGAAGATGTGGCACATCTACACAATGGAACACTACTCTGCAGAAAAAAAATAATGGTATCTAGAAATTCGCAGACAAGTGGATAGCACTTGAAGAAACAATTCTGAATGAGGTAACCCAGTCACAAAAAAGAGTATCATAGTATGTACTCACTCATATATGGATTTTAGACCTAGATCAAAGGATCACCGGCCTGTAATTCACACCACCAGTGGTGTATTCCAAGAGATTCATATAAAGTCCGTCACAGAACCGGGAAGGGACAATTCCCCCAGAGCACAGGGGTAGTGGGGGGGGCAGAGAAGGGAGAGAGAAGTAAGAGAAAATGAGAGGGAAGAAAGGAAAACACATGCAACCAGGAAGACTGAACCCGGTCAGGAATAGAAGACAGGAGAGAGACAGAGAGAGAGAGAACATAAAAGAGGGAGCCAATATTTTTTTGAGGATAAAACTGAACACAAAGTAAGGTCTAGAGAACTACAAGAGTACAGCCAACTAACAATTTGAGCTTCCATGGAAGGGATACCATAAATGCCCTTCCCGGTTAGTGAGATCAACAACTAACTTATCCATGGATCCCTCAACTAATGCCTGTTGGAAACAGGAGCAAACACCCATACATAAACACTGAATCGAACTGCAACCCAAATGCAGATGGAGAGGACAGAAACACCAGATTGCAGAAACACATAGAGACAGCTTACCTGAACAGGGAGGAGCTAACGGACCACCAGACTGATAGCTGGGAAGGAAGCATGGGACTCACTCATGTCCCCCTGAATATGGGTCTCAGGCCGAAGGACTGAGCAGTCTAAAGGATCTCAGACAGTGGAGCCAGGATGTATCCCTGGTGTACAAAAGGACTTTGCGAACACATCCTCCATGGAGGGATATGTGCCTTAACCTAGAGACAGGAGAGAAGCCCTAGTCCCTATTTCACATGACCTGTCAGATCTACATGACCCCAATGTGATGGCATTCCCCTACACATTGAATTGTGTTGCGGGGATGAGATGGGAGGGTGGTTAGGGTGCATGTGAAAGGGCAGAGAGAGTAAATCGGAGGGAGGGAGGGAAAAAGGAAAGAAACGAGGGAGTCAGAACTGGGATCGACATGTAAAATAATAAATTCAATAAAAAAAAATGCTTTGACTCCGAAATTTAAGTTCAAGGACAAGTTACTTGGGAAAGGATTTTTATTTTTGTTTCCACAGAAAATGAAAAGCTGTGTATTCCTTCCAGACTAACGTGGTTTGATCAAGCCAGACCACCTGAAACAGAGTAGCAGGTGATCCTAAATTCAAAACAGCTGGACCAAGCAGCCTTAGATTTCAGCCATGATTTCTGCACCTTCTTAGAATCCCCGATGACAGCGCCCCTTACAAGCAGGAAGTAGTTTTGAAAGAACGACGCCCAAATTCCCAAATATGGTCTAAATATGTTTTTTCATTTAAATGGACTTAGTTATATAAAATTAAAAAAAAAAAAGAAAATCTTGAATGCACTGAACAAACTGGACCTCTCCATGTTCTGCAACTTGCCTTCCATATTCATGAAAAACATGTTGGTGCTGACTATAAAGACATTTCCATAAAATGCTCCCTGATTGAAATCAATCCTCAGATTCAGCCCAAAAGTAGAAGTATTCATATTTTGCACCATGATCTGCATAGCTTCTAGGAATACATGGGACCTCACGAATTTGAATGACTCAATAGGTTTTCAACCATCCTCAGGGAAGCCCCGACTCACAGACTCTCTGCCTCCAAATACCATCCTCTTAATCTTAGGATAGCATTCCCTTGCTTACCATTCTATGTCTTCCTTGCTCATCCATGCTCTTCATAGTTTTTTATAGCAGTATGCAAAGAACAGCAACCAATCCAGTGGAGCCTGTTGTGCTATAAAATCAGCTATAGCTATAGCTCAGCTTCCACATTGGGCAGATGAAATCAGAGCTGAATTATTCAATGTTCTCTACTTGAGCAGGAATGGAAGAATACAGCCCTCTGTTTTTGTTGAAAGTGGATTATTGGGCTGTCACAGAAGCTGAGGGCTTCTTAAAATCTAGCCTGCAGCATGGCTCCAGGAAGTTTCCTGAAAAACCTTAGGTTAGCCTTTGGGCCCAGATTCCCTGATTGGCTAGTGAGGCTTGGGTGGCAAGAGTAAGTCCTCAATGGTTAAAGTGTTCTTAAAGACAAAGTAAAAACATGCATTTCTTTTTCTTTTATATTCTTATTTATTTATTTATTCATTTATTTTGGTTTTTCAGGACAGGGTTTGGCTGTGTACTACTTTTTGTCTTGGAACACACTTTGTGGACCAAGCTGGACAATTCAGAATCTTAATTATTATTATGATGATGATGAGGAGGAGGAGGATGATTATTGTGATTACAACTATAACTATTGCTACTACTCATTCCGTCATTTTGTAGTAGATTTTTTCTCATTAATTAATTTTTTTTTAAATTATCGATTTTCCAACCCAGGTTTTCAATACTGGCTGATCCTGGAACTCTCTCTGTAGATCATTCTGCACAGAATATTAAAAAAAATAAGGAGACTTAGGGCATAAAAGGTGTCTGTTCTATAGATTCTTGCAGAGATCAAAGTATTGTGGGTAGTATTTACCTGGTTGCCACAGGCACCTCAGAAAACCATGAAAAAAATGCAGGAACCATATCACAAACAAGATGATATATTGTCCCTGACAGACACCTGGGTGGTATCTCCATTGCATTGTGAGTTTTAATCCTGAAGTTAGTGTCAATTGTTTGAGAAATGAATAATAATAAAAAGTGTTGTTTCATGGTAAGTTTAATATTCAGAGAGAATGTGAATGGGAAGAATGCCTCTATGAGCACTATAGTGAACCAGCTCAGCTTCCACATTGGGCAGGTGAAATCAGAGCTGAATTATTCAGTGTTCTCTACTTGAGCAGGAATGGAAGAATACAGCCCTCTGTTTTTGTTGAAAGTGGATTATTGGGCTTTCTCAGAAGCTGAGGGCTTCTTACTTAATATTTGCCTAACAATGGAAATTTGAAGAATTCTGTAGTTGCTTGGTTAATGAGTCTAGATGTCTGAGCTGGTCTTCAGCATACACAAGTATTTCAAAGAAATGCTCTCTAAAGCTATTAAAGGAATAGACTCAGTAGGATCCATATGGCTTCCACTTTGTGGATCCTGTAAAATATTTCTTCAAGTATGATGGTATTTCACGGTCCTTTAAAAAATGAAGCTCCATTTTATTCATTCATTAAACTTAAGTCATCAACCAAAGTTAGGGCAATGCCAGAGGATTTCTATTAATATCTATAAATGGCTAATAGGAATTGCTTCCCATAATACTAAACACACTCCATAACTTCAGGCACTGCCTTCAGGTACTGTATAGCTGTACTTACTCCCTGCCAGAAGGGTGTGTGTAAAACTGACTGGGCCCAAACATATCGTTATTTAGATGGGAGACATTCACCATCAAGGTTCAGACAACCTATAGCAGGAAAGATTATGTCTTAAGTACAAGAATGTTATTTGATTTCAACTTTCCTGGTTGAAATGTGGTAATGGAAAGTTAAAAGCACTCTGGTCAAATCTTGCTGAAGGATGATCCCCATCTCCTTTTTCCACTGATGTTTAAAAATTGTACGGGGCACCTGTAAGACAAACCTGAATGTGGAATGCAATATTCCTAAATTCCAGAAGCCAAAATTATAGTTTCTCCCTTGTGTGTTCCAAAACATGCCAAAAGCAAGCCTGTGATGCACACAGGAAAGCAATATTTGTTTCTCTTTTGTTTTCTTTTGGTTTGATTTGGTTTTCCAAGGCAGGGTTTCTCTGTAGGATTGGAATTTTCTTTGAAAATCAGCCTGGCCTAGAATTCACAGTGATCTGTCTGCCTCTACCTCCCAAGTGCTTGGATTAAAGTTTTGCACCACCACAGACCAGTATGGATACTGATATGAAAGCTATCTCATTCTCCTCAGGGAACATATATACAGGTAGGCACAGAGCACAAAGGCCATTGACCTGGTCAGCACAAGTCACATGGTCCCTCAAAATCTCAATAGCAATGACATCTAGGCAGAGCTGCTCTTCAAGCTCTGAAGCCTAGACATGCATCATGCTGTGTGGCAGTGAGCTCCTACAAGAGAGCCTGCAATTTGGTTTCATATTAACATCTGTCCATTATCCAGATTATTGATTACTCTTGTCTGTGGATGGACACAAAGAAATGGCCATCCAGGCATTTTGTACATCATCTAAAATTGATTACAGGCTCCACACTGCTAATTTTCACCAATGGAAAACAGGAAATTGCTTGTGTTCCTTCTGTCTCCCACCTCTTTCTGCACAGTGTCTACAGCAAAATTAAAGTTCTTAAATGAACTCAATTCTTTCATATTCCTCTATTTGCAGTCCCTAATACCAGCCACAGGGTTTGGTAAACCATCAATAAATGATCTGTATTTGCTTCTCAATGAACATCCAAAGCCTCATCCTGAAGGATTTGCAGTAGTTTCTTCCCAGCGCAGGGTAATACAGGCACGATTAAAT
Source organism: Phodopus roborovskii (assembly GCF_943737965.1). Lineage (NCBI taxonomy): Eukaryota > Metazoa > Chordata > Mammalia > Rodentia > Cricetidae > Phodopus > Phodopus roborovskii. Next base: position 244,399 of record NW_026125825.1, read on the forward strand.
GTGATCCATGCAATTTTCATTGACCTAACCTTGTATGACATGACCCAGCTCAATATAAACTTGCAAAATTTTGATCACACAAATCTAGTCTGTCTTCATTCACCTGACATAAATTCATACACCCTGAGTATTTAAAGAACACAATCACCTAATATGTATTAGTTACGATTTTTTTTATTGCTGTGTATATACACAAACAAATTCCACAAGTCTTGTTGTTGTTGTTTGAGAAAGGGTGGCTTTGTAGTTTGTCCTGGAACTAGTCTTATATATCAGTCTGGTCTCCATCTAAAAGAGATCTGCTTGAATCTGCCTCTTGAGTAGTACTCTCCCAGTCAGGGAACCCAACCCTGGCCTCACCAATGACAGGCAGGGATGAGATATTCACCACTATACTATCCAGGAGAGATCTTATATAGAAGACACTTAATTGCAGTCACTCACAGTTTCAGAGGTCCAGTCCATTGTCATAATAAGAGAAAACATGATTGGAAGAACAATGTGATGCTGCTTTCATCTTGATACACAGGCCAGAGGACGTCATCTTACACACTCGCTCATATCCAGAACATGGAAACCCCGAAAGCCCATCATCAGTGATGCTCTTCTTCCCAAAATGCAAACCAAACTGCAGCAAAGCCTCACCTTATAATAGTACTACTCCCTATAACATCATCGGCACAATCACACCCAAACCATCATGTTTCCTGAAGCAGGGCCTTTTTCATGATGGTAACTTAAGCAGCTGATTACCTACCCTGTTTGCCCTTGCAATACACTCAGAAAAACTATTCATTTTACTCTAGTCTAAAGGCAGAAAACATGCTACTCATGAATTTTTTGTTTTCCTGTAAATGCAATGGATAGTTTACTCCATGACGTAAATGTACAATTTTAAAACTCTAAGGACATAATTTTTCCTCTTCTGGTATTTTTAGATCATTTGTTATTTTGGAGTGGGTCATATTTTAAATCAAATTGCAGTGTTACAGATTAATGAGGTCTATTTATTAAATATTTCTGTAAAAATAATTGGTATCCACAAATAAAGTGTTTAAGATACTTGGTCTAAAGCATGTACTGAAGGAATACATTCATTTATTTAAGAAGGGATAATCAAGAGAAGCAAAAAACTGGGATCAAGGATACCTATGTCATAAAGAGTGAGCCTGTCTCAGAAACATAATTCTAAAAAGCTGGAAGTGCAGCTATTCTATAGTCTGCCTTTCCAATGAGAAAAAACTCCATAGACTTAAGAGATAAAGAATATCTTTGCAATGATAGCATGTATCTTTTTCTGGCAAATGGGAAAATGGGACATAGCCTAAAACAGATTTGTTGGGGGATTTTGAGACAGGGTTTCCCTGTGCAATAGCCTTAGTTGTAGTGAAACTAGCTGTGATCATGACATTCGTTTCAAACTCACAGAAATCTGCCTGCCTGTGTCTCCTGAATACTGGGGTTAAAGGCAAGCACCACCACAACCTGGATCCTAAAACAGACTTTTGCATTACATAGATACTGCCATTTTTTAAATTCTTTCAGGGTCAGATTACAACTGAAACTTTGAAGAATTTAAATAGTAATAAAAAACAGCAAGTAAGGCCAGGAAGGCAATTAAAGACTTCAACAAAAAAATTTCTACCATAATTATTTAATAGTACATGAGTGACATGAAAGAGACTTTCACACTTCACTGACAGGTCTTGGGGTAGAAGTGTGTGAAGATGAGGGAAAGTGGAAAGGCAAAACAAAGACAAGATAAAACCTGGGGAAGGGATGTCTTCCTTAAAGTATGTCTTATTCTAAGTAAGCTTCTTATCAGGAATAGCTTCCTGTTCCCTACTTTCAGGGGGAGATGGAATAAATGGGAGAATTTTAGAAAGTCAGGAGGAGTTATCTTTCAATTTGACCAGCTCATGAGAATGCTACTCACACATTGCATCAGGAGGAGAACACAGTGCATCTAGGGAACTTTACTGTTATGCCCTCAGTTCCTTTGGACCTATAACCACAGCTCCATGTGATGGGAAGAGTAGTGTTCACAAGATATGAAGCAACCCCTCCACCAAGGCTGTGGATTCCAACAATTACATTCTCTCCTATGCATCTTCATTATGTTAAAAGACAGCATATATTTAATTCTCAATACCTGAGGGTCTAAGTCTAGGTCCCCAGGCTGATACTGAATCTGCTAAGCTCATTAATGGGTTTGAGAAGGAGCTATGTTCCTTCTTTATGAGTCAGGACCTAAACAAATGACTTTCTTGCTCAGTCAACCCCTCAACCCAACAGTGCTTACCTTTTCAAACACTTCTCCTCTGTGCTCATCTTGCCCATCTGGCCGAAATAGGATTTTCTCTAGAAGAAAACTGGACCATCTGGCAGACCAATCCAATAGTTCCCTCTTAAGCAGCTTGAGAATGACTTCTTCTATGATATGAGGATGGGCCTAGGGGCTGTTTGTAAATCAGGAGTTTCTCCTTTGACATGATTTGCAGCCAAACTCCCACAGAGACATATACAGATACCAAAAAGAGATAATTTTTACATAGCTTAACATTGAGCTCAGGTGAACTGAATTTGCTCTTTTCCTGGTTGTCACAGGCACTTAAAATCAGGAAAGAGAAGCAGGATCCAGATGACAAAGAAGATAGTTGCTCTTTTTCCTCCTAGAAAGCTGGATGATGGCTCTAAGAATGTAGGAGTTTTAGCCTTGAAACTCAGAGCAAATGGTTGGAAAATGCATAGTAATGAAAACAGTAGTCTTCCTAAAAAGTTGAAGAGTTGGAGAGGAATGAAACTAGGAAGTTCATATTTATGAGCAATATTGTTAGTCAACACATGTTGAGTACCACGTTAAAATCAAAAGAAAGCAAAAACTATCTGGATTATTTGAGGTTCTCTGCATGAACAGAGATGGTAGGATGAATCTCTGCATACATGTAATACATGGATTTATTATAATGTCTCATAGGCTGTGGTCAATGTAGTTAAATAGGGCTGCCTAACAATGGATATCTGAAGACTACAGCAGTTGTTTAATTCACCAGGATGCATGTCTCACGTGGTCATCATTATACTCTTAAAGTCCAGAGAAGAAAGCTCTAAAGCTAGTAAAGTAATAAACTTGGTACCCATAGCTAGGGCAAGCAGCAACAGAAGGAAAGCCTCCTCCTTCAATACCCTTTATACATGCAGGATACCACCAGATGGTGAGACCCATATTAAGATAAATCTGGTTCTTCCTTATGTGTTTTGTTTTATTATTGTATTTCATTTGTGATTACTGACAGCCTCCTTAGTTCTGATATTAAACATGTGCATTGCCACCAAGTAGTTAAAGATGGATCTCATCATCTAATTCCATATAAAGCTTCCCTGAGTGGCTTTGACAGTTGTGGAAAACATTCTGCCTGCCTGACCCATCTGAAATCCTATATGAGAACCCATTCCAAGTTGTCATGGGTACAGAGAGCTCAAATAACAACTATTGTCCCTAAGATATTATTTATCCTACTATAGGTTGTCTGGGCCTTTTTGGTGAATATCTCCTATCTAAAAGCAATATACTTGGGCCCATACAGGCTTATGCACACCCTTCAGACAGGGAATTCGTGCAAGTATGCGGTTCCTTAAGGCAGATAATATGTGCAGTTATGGAGTGACTTTAGATTTAGGGGAAGTGATTCCTATTTGCTCTTTCTACATATTAATAGAACACCTCTGCCATTGCCCCACCATTGGTTGACTAAAGTTTGACATATGAATTAAATGGAGCATTCAGTATTTGTAGTATGATAATCACCTTGTCCCTCCCTGCGGCATAGACCACGCCCATTGGGGGGTGGAGACAGGGCCGGATGTGACCCAGGGGAACTAATTTTGAGGAGGATACTGGGAGAGCTCTCTTGACTGCAGCACAGGAACAGCTTCCTGGGACCAGGAACCTGCTGGAGTTCATCTGTACATGTTGTAAGTTATTTTTCCCTGAATAAACATCTATTCAGCCCATTTTTTTCTCCTGATCCTTATCAAACATCAATATCTGGTGTCAGAAGCAGAATCTGGATTTTTACCGGACCTGGTTTTCACCAAGGTGGCAGACGCTGCTCGCTTCCCACACCCTCCCCAAATGGGCAGGGTTCCTTGCATAACCAGGGGCCATACCACAGCTTGAGGGACATTTGCCTCTGTCCTACAACTTTACCCCCACCTCAGCCCTGAGAAAGCTAACACTGCTTCTCATCTTTTGCCAATTCCCCACTTTGCATTTGCAACTGTGGCACACATGGCGCCTGCCCAGCTGGTGTGTTTCCTGCTGCCCAAAGGCGCCAGTAAGAGGCAACACCTGTTAGCCCTGGGGTCCCCGAAATTTGCACAAGGCTCCTTTCACTCATTCGTTTAACAAAATTTTGCTTGCCTTTGTTTGTTAAGAGCTATTCTTCAGGGACCAACATCAGAAGGATTGACTGCTGCCAGATGCGATTTGGTGGGAAACCACAGGCATTACCACCACAAGCTGAGTTCAACAACTAAAACTGTCAAAGTTCAAGGACAGCAGAATTACACCTAAGGTAAATGCAATATTCTTCACAATTTAAGATGATAAAATATATGGATCAATTGTTCCAAACCTAGGGTGGATAATCTTATTATGCAAGAATTTAGAAATTCCTGTACTTCATATATAGAAGGTATTTTAACAGAAGAAAATCATGGCTTAACCAATATATACATTTTTTTTTTTTTTTTTTTTTTTGGTAAAGGCAATGGGTACCAACCTGATGAGAAAAAGATTCAGAATATTAGATATGCAAATAGAGAGCTGACATCTAGAATACAAAACATGGAACATAAAAATGACCAACTAGAAAACAGAATTTGTTCTATGTCAAATGCTTCAATAACCAATACAGAAACAGTGCGCTGCATTAACATGCTGTCAGAAACAACTAATTCCTAAGTGAATGAAGCTGCTAATAATCTTAAAAAACTGGAACATCCCTTGGAAAGACTAGCAGAATCTGTTCCATGTCTGAGGATAATGGAAAGCTATCAGATAGAACTTTGTTTTTGGAAGGCAGTTTACATGCCATTCAGATAATATCTAAGAATGAGAATATTAAAAATATGGAATCATTTGTAGTTGTAGAAAGCAAGAGACATACTGATTCAATGAAGTCTCTAGAAAGTTTTGTGATTCAAGGTCAGATAATCAAAGAAAGAATGCTGAGTAGATTTCAGTCTTTAGAAGACTGCTGAACCCTGCCAAGTCAGGGTAAGACAGCCTTTTTAACTCCTTGCTTTTGTTTTGGTCTCTCAGGTACTCTAGGCCTTAGCAAAAACTAGTTATACCAACCTTGAGGTGAGACCTTGACTATCCAGGTAGCTGTTTCTGTCCTTTCTGCACCTTTTGAAGTTGGCCACCCACACTTCCTGCCTACCCTAGTATTGTTATTTTCCTTCTCAGGTCTTTGATGAGGTTCAATATTAAATTATCACAAGTATTATTCTCTCTTCCTAGTCAGATATATTTCTTAGTAGACTTAAGCTTTTCAGCTTTGGACAACACTATTGTAATCTCTGTTTTGACTTCATTCTAGTACTAGATATTTAGGCCTTAAGTTTATATGTCCTCGGTTTTCCTTTTCTTAGAGCACACTTGTTATTCACTGTTTTGTATATAGATTTTGTATCAAGTCTAAATATTTTCTTTAGACTAAAATGGGGATTTTGGTGAGATATTCACCTTTTTTGCACCTGTGGCATAGACCATGCCAATTGGCGTGGAGACAGAACAGGAGTAACCTGGGGGAACTAAGTTTGAAGTGGGGCTCAAAGAGCTGTATTGCTTGCAGCATGAGGACAGGAGTACATCTGGAGGCATCCTTGGGACCAGGAACTGCTAGTAGTGCTATTTCTATATTGCAAGTTATTTCTCCCTGAATAAACATCGATTCAGCCTATTTGTTTCTCCTTATCCATATTAAGCATCAATAAAGGAGAGCTGGTGTACCCCACATAAGCAGAAAAATGAGCCAAGAGTTAAGAGTGCAGAGGGTGTAGAGGCGCTCAGGGGAAAGTATCACAGTAAGAAGGTACACTCAGGATATAAATAAATAAATAAAGATGTTCACTTAAACCACATGATATTAATATACTGCTTTTTGGCTAAAGCTTTAAAAATTCAAACTAGTTAAAAGGATACAATTAGTAACACTAGAAATTACCATAAATTTAACAGTCACCCATATCATAATGGGTTTAAAGACATAAACTAAACGGTGCTTTATTTTTGATATTACAAAAAGACATTGCAGGATGTGTAATTGTTTTTAAAAACAGATTTAAATGTTCAAATTTATAAGGTTACAGGATATTGGTGCTTTTATTATATTATTAATGTCTGTACTTAAATCAAATGTCTAAAATTGAAGGTCATAGCCATAAGCTCTATATACTAACCAAAAGTTGAGATGCTCATTTTTTATGATACAAAAGGCAATGCATTTTTGTTTTGTTACATTAGGCAAGCATAAACTATTTAGATAAATTGAGTCAAATAGATGGTTCATGTTTTCCTAAAAGTAGTTTCAAATTAAAATCAGTATTTTTAAAGGTAAACCTGACAATACAAAGTTCTAATTTTATAAAAGCTGTTTAATCTGTTATAAAATGTGAAGAAACACAAGTTAGTAGCCATCCTTATCAATTAACTCTTGGTTATAATCAAACTAAGTATTAATGATTAATAACAGGGATAAACCTCACTCTGTCACCTATACATGTTCTAAATAATTAAGTTTAAAACAAGTAACTGAAACAAAGTTGTCCTTTTAGATGTACCTAGACAGACTTCTAATAGTACAGAGATCTATAGAATCAGGCATTTAAATGTTAACTAAAAAGCTGTAATAATATCAGACATAGAATCACAGATCCTAACAATGACCCTAGGACTCTAAAGAAGATTATGGGGCAGCATGGATTGTTATGACACTGACCAGGGAGCAAGATGCTCAAATACAATGTCTGTTGACAGGTTAAACCCAGCTTAGACTTTTTAGAGGCTGCAGGGAACTGAAAAATTGCTTGCACCACCTTGGCCTAGATAAAATAAAGTCAGAAATTTCCATGTCCCTCTTCCACAGAGAAAAGACAAATAAACAACAACAAAAAACACAACTCTCTCACATTATGTAATTTGTGAAGAACTTCTGCCCTCAATGCCATAGAAAATTGTTTATGGCTAGGAGTATATCGACTGGTCCCTGTCTTTTTTTTTTCTTTTAGTAGATTGGACAGTTAATTAAATATATCCTTCGATCTGAAAGTATTGGCTGGGCTAAACATAACTTTGTAAGCTTATCTGTATTAGGCAGCCTTAATATGCCTCCTAAATAAGGATTTAAAAATATAAAGACATAAAAGTCATTTTTGATTATTTATTTATTAATTATGCATGCACTTTTCAGCCTGCATATATGTCTCAAAGGCATAAGTACATGCCTGCTGTTTTACAGATACCCAATATCTACTTTTTCTACAATATGGATTTCAGCACAGATTGGTAATGATAATATATCTAAAACTTTTATGTCCTTTTATATAACACAGTTCCTATAGGCTTCAGAGGAACAAATGTCATAAAGCTTCCATCCACTTCTTACAGGGCAAAAGGACTGCAGATATGTACAGCTATTCTGAGGATGGAATTTTCTCCCTGGTCTAGCTGTCGTTCTTGATTACTAAAGGTAATGAACAAAGAGTTCCAATTAAATATATATGTTTTAACTTCTGTTCCCACTTTGAACACATCTCAGCTGATTTGTGCTTCTGGCAGATGAGAATCAGTTGCTGACTAAAGCCTGCTCCTCAATATTGCTCTCCCTGGACTTATGGTGAACTAGTACAGCCGATGTGAATCTTCAACAGGGTCTACAAACTAATGCCTGTGATAAATGTTGGATTTCCTGAATCCCCCTTCCTTTTGTTGTTATTGTCTAGCATTTAAGCCTACTTGCAGCTAAGAAAACACTGCAAAAGTAAGCAGGAAGTAATACAGGCATATCCATGACACAATGGTGTTTTGATTTTCAAATAGTTGTCAACTGGAGTTCTACATCCTATAAATCCTCCCTGAGCAGCTTGTTGCTATTATGTCTACTGGTTTAATCAACCTCCAAAGAAGTAACTCCTGACTGCAAAAGCAAAAGGTTTTATTGCTATAAATCCAACCAGCTGGGACCTCAATTTATAGGAAAAGTAAGGTAGTGGCCTAAAATAGTGAAGTGTTTTTAACAGGATAAACAGACGGGGAGGCTTGAGACCATTAGTCTCAGTGACAAGGTTTCCAAAATACAGGCAGTTCATAGAGTACAAATTTAATTTACAAGGTCATCATGGATCTAAGTTAATAGTATCTGTCATTTGTTTATGCAGGATTGATAAGCACACATGAAAAGTTGAGGGATTTTCTTTGTTTTTACTTTTTCACCTGAGAACAGGATGTGGGCTCTGTACTCTGTAATCAGGGATTTATCTACTGGCAGAAATTCTTGTTCTCTTTATTCTTGCAATAAACCCTAATTTTATACCTTTTGGTTATTAATTTTTTCATCACATTCCCTCTTTGCCATGAACATTAGAGGCCCAATTTTTGGGCCTCCGATAGGTAAAAGACTTCTGGTGTTTTTTGGTGTACAGATTAGTCACCTAGCCCTCTATGGATAGGAGTTATCTTTTGATATATCATCTCAACAAGGGAAAATGTGAAATGTATTCTTTCTTTTACCACTTCCTGATTACTTTGGTGGTGTTTCTTGGACATGAGAAGGGTAAAATGCTAGACAAAAAACAGACAAACAAACAAACAAATAAATAAATAAATAAATAAATAAAAACAGGGGGGATTCAGGAAATGGAACATTTATCAGAGGCATTAGTTTATAGATAGACCCTGTAAAAGATTCACACCAGCTATGACACTAAGCCGAGAGCAGTATTTAGGAGCAGGATGTAGTCAGTAACTGATGCTCATCTGCTAGAAGCACACATTTGCTAAGACATGTTATAACTTGTGAACATAAGTTAAAATATATATGTGTGTGTATGTGTGTGTTTGGAATTCTGTATTGATCAAGAAGGACATCAAGACCAGGGAGAAAATTCCATCCTCAGGAAAGTTGTACTTGTCCGCAGTCCTTTTGACTGGATCCAAGCTTTATGACATTTGTTCCTTTGAAGCCTATATAAACTGTGTTGTATAAAAGGACATAAATGTTTTAGATACATTATCATCACCAATCTGTACCAAAATCTATATTTTGAAAAAGTAGATATTGGGTATCTGTAAAACAGCAGGAATGTACTTATGCCTTTGAGTCCTAGGAAAACCTACAGATTTGAGTTAGAAGCTTGTACATTTTTCTTCTGTCAAGAGAGATCCACATAAAGATTGGTCAGACATACCTTAGGCCTGATGAAAAGTCCTTCACATTTACACTTAGATGACAACCAAAATAAATCATAAAACCTTGAGCTTTTGACTAAACAGCTGGGAGTCACTGCTCAATAGCTTAAGAGAACTTAATTAAATGTTAAGCTCTGAATTTTTATATTGTAAATTATTTTTCTATCTTTAAGACTTATATGTCTTGGGCTAGAGAGATGGATCAGAGATTAAGAGTACTGTCTGCTCTACTAGAGTTCCAGAGTTCAATTCACAGCACCTATATTGTGTCTCACAAACATCTATAATGAGATCTGTTACCCTCTTTGGGCATGCAGACATGTATGCAGGCAGAACACTGTGTGCATAATTAATAAATAATTGTTCAAAAAAAGTTATATGTCTTCATATTTTTAGATCCTTTTTAGGAGCCATATTAAGGCTGCCTTTACTGCCAAGGTCACAAAGTATTGGTTAGCAAAACCATCAAGAGTATCAGAGACCTTTGAAGGATAAATTTTATGTAACTTTTGAATCTATTTAAAAAAATGACAGGGACCATTCCTTATATTACTAGCCATAATCAATTGTCTATGACATTGAGGGGAGAAGTTTTTCACCAAGTGCATAATGTGAGAGGTTTTTTTTTTTTTTGTCGTTTTTTTTTGTTGTTGTTGTTTTGTTTTGTTTGTTTGTTTGTTTTCCTCTGTGGAACTGTGACTTGGAAATGTTTGACCTTATTTTGTCTAGGCAAAGATGGTGCAGATAATTTTCCAGTACTCTGGAGCCTGTATACAGTCTGAGCTGCGTCCTATCTGTCAGCAGGCATTGTATTTGAACAATCAGCATTAAAATGTATGTGAGAAAATTAGGATTTCAGAGAGAAAATTTTATAACTAACCCCATTTAAATGAAAACAAACATTTATAAACAGCCTTTATAAAACTAGAAATTTGCATTGTCAGTTTTAGCTTTAAAAATACTGATTTTATTTTGAAACTCCTTTTAGGGAAACATAAAACTGCTGTGTGACTCAGTTTATCTAAATAACTTATGCTTCCAAATTTAGCAAAACCAAGGATGGATTCCTTTTGTATCATAAAAAATGAGCATCTCAACTTTTGGTTGGTATATACAGTCTATGGCTGTGATCTTAAATTTTAGCCCTTTGATTTAACTACAAACATTAACAATGTAATAGAAGCACAAATAAATTGTAACTTTCTGAATTTAAACATTTAAAAACTGTCTTATAAAACAATGAAACATCCTGTAATTTGTTTTTGTAATATCAAATTTAAGCACCCTTTATGTCTTTAAAACCATTATGACCTGAGTGACTGTTAAATTTATGTTAATTTCCAGTGTTGCTAATTGTAACAGTTTAACTGGTTTCAATTTTTAACAGCATTAGACATAAAACAATATTAATGTCATCTACGTTAAAAGGACATCTGATTTTCTGATAATCTGAATTTAATGACCAGTGCTCAGAGATAAATTTTTAGATGAGGGCTGTTAGCATTGGACAGCAAAAATGTTTAAACCATTTTTGTTTTAGCTCTACTCTTGCAATAAACAGGTTTGTAACAGGAAACACAGAACTTTTTGACAAGTACATATATTTTTCTTGAGAGAAATAAATGGAACTTTTAAACAGTTAACCTGGTATGGTCAAAATTTTTAACTCATATTACTAATCTTGAATTTATATTTGTAGATATCAGAGCCCACAGCAAACAGTTTATATCTTCCTCTGACCTATTTACTACTTTTCTTTGAACCTCTATAACTTTTAACATGACCTGTAGTCTTTTTCTCTGATTTTCTCAGACATCCCTAGTGTAGATAAATCTCTCCTTTTCTGTTTTTCTTTTTTCTTATCACTGAATCTTACTCAGAGTTGCATGCCTGAAGTGAAATCTTATTTATTTATTTAATTCCTGACTACCTTCTTGCTATGGTGCTTTCCCTGAACCTCTCTGCACCCTTTGCTCTCTTAATTGTTGGCTCCTTTTACAGATTATGTGGGGTACACCAGCTCTCCTTTTATATTATCTTTCATTGTAATTTTATTTTTATCTCTTTTCTACTCTTCTGGATCTGGCCAATCCTTTTTCCTGTTCTATCTTTTATTGCCTAGAGAAGTGGATTCATACTTGTAACACTTGAAGTTCCTTCTGATGTTCTCTGTGCTACTTTGATGAGTTGCGTTTACGTATAAATCTCCAGGCCCATTTGAATTGTTTACTAGACCACTGTTATCTTATTTTGTTTTCTTTGCTTCAGACTGATTGTACCAAGTCTGCACATAGCCATCACATCTATTTACCATAGATTTTGATAGTTGTATTTTTTAGTTGACATAAAAACCTTTACTATATTTTTTTCTCCCCCAAACCTCCTTATCCTCTACCTCACCCCCCCCCACCCTGTACCTGCATGCTTCTGTGTGGTCCCTCCAGTCACAGTCACTGCCACCTGAGGAGAGGAGGGAAGGGCCAGGGGCAGCTTCAGTTATTCACCTCCATAGATCAGAATTTCTCTTCTTTCTGAATGCCCACCAGCTGATCCAATGCACCTAGGCCTCCAGCAACACAGCATGGATCCTGGATGATCATGGCTTAGGACTTCTGTATCAGGAGGGGCTGGGTGCTGTTTACCCTGGTTTTCTGCATTACCACCAGCCTGAAAGTTCCTTGCCTGGGAATTTTTGTTTTTTTGTTTGTTTGTTTTTTACATGTCGATCCCAGTTCCCTCTCCACACCTCCCTCCACCCCTCCCACTTACACTCTCTGCTCCCTCACATGCACTCTGACCACCCTGCCCTCCCATCCCGTCACCAAATTTCCACATGTAGGGCAATGCCATCCAGGTGGGGTCATGTAGATCTGTCATGTCATTTGATGTAGGGAGTAGGACTTTTCTCCTGTATCTAGGTTAAGGCAGTATTCCTCCATGGTGAATTTCTCTGCGAGGTTCTTTTGTGTACCAGGAATACATCCTAGTTCCACTGTCTGAGGTCCCTAGTACTGCTCAGTCCTTCTGGCTGAGACCCATATTCAGGGAAGCCTGAGTCAGTCCCATGCTGGATTGCCAGCTATCAGCCTGGGGACCCGTTAGCTCCTCTTTCTTCAGGTCAGCTGTCTCAATGTTTCTGCCACTTGGTCTTAATCCGCTCCATCTGCATCTGTATTCTATTTTGACTCAGTGTTTAGGTATGGGTGTTGCCTTCTCTTTCCAACAGGTATTAGAGTATTCAAATTACGATGAAGACAACACTTTATATTATTACTCTTTTGTCAAGTATTTCAGGAATAAAACTCCCAAACGCATTAGAGCTATCACCCAAGCAGCTAACAGGAAAAAGATATATCATCTTTGTGATATTGCTCCTTCCCTTTCATGGTTTCCTGAAGTGTCTGTGACAACTAGATAAAATGTACACCCAGGTCCCCTGACCTTAGCAAGAAGCCACAGAAAAAACTTCTTCTGTGCCATATGCCCTAAAATCTCTCAAGATTTTAATAATCTGGGCACCCTTCTCTCTATTGAATAAGTTAATCATTCCAGTCTGCATTGTGTGATTGTATCTGCAACATCTGCACATTGTGTGGAAGAGAAGAGGATGATCTCACACTGTTGGAAGACATTGGGGTTGTCTGTTTTAGACAGGAGTAAGTGACATTGAGATTTGTGTCCCTACAGGTGTCTACAACGTCTGAGTCTTGAGTAGATGCCAGAGCCAAGGAACCCTGTGATGTGTCTTTAAGCACACTCTAACCCTTGGGGAAGTGCTCTTCTTCAAGCTTAACCAGCCAGTCAGCAAAACCAGGCCAACCAGCCAGTCACAGGCATTGCAGGACACTTCCTATAACCACACTGTAGGCTGTTACTCTTGCTTCGGGCTTCATTTTAAGTGGAACAACTGCCAGTGTATTGATTTCTGTTCTGCTAGTGGTACTGTAGTACATTGTGAGTGGACCATGGATGAGCACAGAAGCCACAACATGGTGAGTGAGGGGATGTTATCCTCAGATGGGCAGGATGGGATGGGGAGGCCTGGGAGTTTGTGTGGCAGGCCCTACAGGTTGCTTGTTGGGAAAATTTGGCCACATTCAGTGTTCTGTAAAGTACCATCTGGTCCTAGCAACTCCCCATACCTGGGTGTTGGGGTATGAATATTTCACACAGTGGAAAGCATTTGATTTCCATCAGAGAGCTTTGTGTAGAAAGACATTGATAGTCAGCACCAGAGTTCTTTTGGTGCACAGGATGGCAAGTAGCCAAACCTGGAGAGTCCTAATTTCTCCAGTGTCTTCTACAACTTCTGCAGTACACATTTAATTCTTAGGTACAAGATTTATGTTTAGTTATTTGTGTGTATCTTATAAAATACTTTTTCATTATTTCTGTACATACTTATATTTATTTATTTTTGATTTTTTGATATAGCTTTTTTTCTTTGATTTTTACATATTTATTATTTTTTTTCAATCAAGACCAAGGAATATTTAATAATGGTTATTCTATACAGGAAAATATCAAATGAAGAGAACTTGATATCCCACTAGAGGAAATCAAATCCATAGTGTACCCATGGCTTTTCTGGAACTCAGTATATAGACCAGGCTGGTCTTGAACTGAGAGATCAAACTGCCTCAGCATTCCAATAGCTAGGATTAAAGGCATATGTTTGACACTATCTCCTGGCTTGCCTCATAATTGTAGCTAGTTTTTTTTTATTATTATTTTATTTTATTTAGCAAAGTCCATTTAAATGAAAACAAACATTTATAGACAATATTTGGGAATGTGTGAATTGTTCTTTCCAAACGACTTCCTGCGGGTAAGGGGCACTGTCATGGGGTATTCGAAGAAGATTCAGAAATCCTGGCTGTAGTTTGTAAGGCTGCTTTGTTTAGCTGTTTTGAATGTAGGATCACCTTGTACTCTGTTTCTGGTGGGCTGGCTTGAACAATCCACATTAGTCTGGAAGGAATCCACATCTTTTCATTTTCTGTGGAAACAAAAATAGAAATCCTTTTCCCCAGTAACTTGTCCTTCATTTATGGTAGCCCTTCCACGGAAGCTCAAATTGTTAGTTGGGGGCAGTCTTGTAGTTCTCTAGACCTTTGTTTGTGTTCAATTTTATCTTCAAACCAATATTTGCTCCCTCTTTTAAGTGCTCCCTCTCTGTTTCTGTCTCTCTCTTTCCTGTCTTCTATTCCTAACCAGGCTCAATCTTCCTGGTCACACATGTTTTCCTTTCCTCCCCCTCATTTTCTCCTACTTCTCTCTCCATTCGCTGCCCCCCCCCTACTTTCCCTGATCTCCAGGGGACTTTTCCCTTCCCAGTTCTGTGAGGGACTGCATATGAATCTCTTAGAATACACCTTGTATCCTAGTTCCTCTGGTGGTGTGAATTATAGGCTGGTGATCCTTTGATCTAAGTCTAAAATCCATATATAAGTACATACTGTGTTCCTCTTTTTGTGACTGGGTTACCTCATTCAGGATGGTTTCTTCAAGTGCCATCCACTTGCCTGCGAATTTCAAGATACCATTGTTTTTTTCTGCAGAGTAGAATTCCATTGTGTAGATGTGCCACATCTTCATTAACCATTCTTCATTTGAGGGGCATCTAGGTTGCTTCCAAGTTCTTGCTATTACAAATAGTGCTTCTATGTCCGTAGTTGAACAGATGTCTTTGTTGCATGGATGTTAATCCTTTGGGTATATGCCTAAGAGGGGGATTGCCGAGTCCTGTAGTAAACTAATTCCCATTTTCCTGTGGAACCGCCATCTGATCTCCAAAATGGCTGTATGGGTTTGCACTCCAAGCAGCAGTGGCGGAGTGTAACTCTTTCTCCATATCCTTTCCAACATGAGTCATCATTGGTGTTTCTAATTTTAGCCATTCTGGCAGGATTAAGATATTATCTCAAAGTTGTTTTGATTTGCATTTCCCTGATAGCTAAGAATGTGGAGCATTTCCTTAAGTGTCTTTCAGTCATTTTGATTTCCTCTATTGAGAATTCTTTCTTCAGTTCTGTAACCCATTTTTTTAATAGGGTTATTTGGTGTTTTGTTGACTAGTTTCTTGAGTTCTTTGTGTATTTTGGAGATCAGATTTTATATATGGATCGCAGTTCCCAGTCCCTCCCTCCCATGCCTCCTAATTCGGCTCCTGTCCCATTACTGTCCCCACTCCACAGGGAGGGTCTTGCCTTCCAGGAGGAGTCAAAAATCTGTCAAGTCATTTGGAGTAGGGACTATGTCCTCCCTCCTGCCTCTAGGATAAGGGAGTATCTCTCCCAAAATCCTTTCATGCTCCAGGGATATATCCTGGTTCCAGGGAGACAACTTTTTTCTAGGTATAGCATTGGAGCATGGCATGACAGTTGCTCTGTAGAGCAGGCTAGTCCCAAACTCATAGAGATGTACATACCTCTGCCTCCTGAGAGTGATATTATAGGCATGGGTCACAAACATATCCATACATGGCATTCTTGTGTTGGATTGTACTCCACTACTAAACTGTGATGTAGAAGAGTAGAATTGTACATATAAAAGACTTACCTATTTATATGGATAGTCAGACCCACAAAATATGATTTAGCTGAGGGAGTGCTGCCTATAAAATAGCCCAAAGATAGGTAGTGTACTAATAAGGCATGTTAGAGATTAAGATGTTAAAATATAAGTTTGATCTCTAGGATTGTCCAGGATATTTGGCTCCAAACCATGACAAAGGAAAAACTCCTCATTCACAAAGAGCCCCCGGGCCCATGTCCTTATGACAAAACAACACTTTTAGAATCAGCTCAGGTGACATTGTTTGGTCACACTGAATATAAGGGCCTGTTGTGGCAGAAAGGGCTAGTGTTCTAGAGAAAATCAAAGTTCTCCCAGATGGGCAAGATAAACCCAAGTGACAACTGTTTGAAAGGGAAAATCCTTTTGTTTTGAGGGTTGGGCTTAGCAAGCAATACTTTCAGTTTAGGTCCTCAATCATAGAATTGGATCAGTGCTTCTTCCCACAATATGAAACTTGATTGGCAGAAACAGTAACAACCAGGGGGCTGTGCCTTAGGACTTTTCCATCATGCCCTGAGAGATGCAGAATAAAATAGAGCTCCTCCTATAAAACAAGGAGGAGGGATTGCAATTGTCTAGGGCCAGGGCCTTTGTATAGGTGTTATTTCAGATCCTCTAGAACACAACTCTTACTCCTGCTTACTTTCTAGAGTTTTCACATTCCCTTTCATTTCCTCCTGGAAGTAGTAAAGAGGTAGCAATTCTTTATAAGAAGTTTACATAGAATAAGATATAAGTTAAGCAAGACCTCTCTGCCCAGGTTTCATCTTCTCTTTGTTCTGCCTTTCCTATCTTCCTCATCCTCTGGTACATCTGTGTCAGAAACTGTCATTAAAGTGTGACTTGCTGTTGCATGTCACTGGTGTACTAAGAAATCATTATGATACTATCTTTTCTGTTGAAGACTTTCATGGCCTTACTGGCCCGACTTGCAGTTTCCTGACCCTATTTAAATTCTTCAAATTGTCAGCTGGCATCTGACCCTTGAAGAACTTAAAAGTGGCAGCAATTGTAGAATGCAAAATATTTTTTTAGAAGCCAGGAAGTGATGATGAATGCCTTTAATCCCAGCCCTCTGAGGGCACATGCAGGCCAATTTCTGTGAGTTTGAGACTAGTGCGCTATATAGAGTTAGCCCCACTACAACTGAGGCTACAGCACAGGGAAACAGAGAAACCCTGCCCCAGAAAATTATCTGTTGTAGGCTTTCTCCTCTTGGAACATTAGTGAGAGATGGTTGCATGCTATCATTACAGAGTTTTTTTTTTTTGTTTTGTTTTGTTTTGTTTTTGGTTTGTTTGTTTTTGTTTTCTTTCTTTTAACCTTTTTAGTCTATGCAGTTATTTCTTACTGGAAAGGCAAAGTCTAGAACAGCTTTACTCCCAGCATTTTAGAATTAATTTTCTGAGACATGATTACTCATTGACAATGGTTCATTTGATCCCAGTATGTTGCTTTCAAGGGCACTGTATTCTTTCACCTTAAACATACCTCATTAAATTAAGAGACTGTATACCCTCAGAAGGTAGAAGGATTTTTTTTTGACCAAGCATCTTAAACACCTAATTTGAGGATACCAATTACTTTTAAGGTGATATTTAATAAATGGAACTCATTAGGCTGTAACACTGCACATTGATTTAAAATATAATCCACCTCTACATCACAAATGATCTCAATGACAACAAGATAAAAAAGTATGACCCCAGTGTTTTAAAATTGTCCATATGTGTCATGAAGTTGACTGTCCATTACACTTACAGCAAAAAGAATTTGCATGTGGAGCATGGATGCTGCCTTTAGACCAGAGTAGAAAGAATAGTTTATTGCATGCACTGCAAGGAGAAACAGGGTAGATGTCAGTTGCTGTATCCATCATAAAAGATGGCCGTGATTGCTGCATTGCGATGGTTTGAATGTGATTGCACCTATAATCTCATAGGGAATGGCAGTAGTAGAAGGAGGAGCTTTGTTGCGGTGACTTTGGCATTTTGAGAAGAAGAGTATCACTGGTCATGGGTTTTGGGGTTTCCTATGCTTTGGATATGGGCAAGTATATAAGATGTCTTACTGAGGCCTGCATATCAAGATGTAGCCAGCACCATATTCTTCTTAAAATCTTGCTCCCTGCTATGATGAAAATGGACTCAATTTCTGAAACTGTGAGCCAATCCAATTAACTTATATATATATATATATATATATATATATATATATATATATATATATATGAAATTTGTGGGGGGATCTCTTTCTTGCAAGTAGAATAAGAGTTTTTCATCCCTGAATGTCACTGTCAAGACTAGGGTTGGAATCCGTGACTGGGAGAATATTACCAAGGAGGCAGAGACAGGTTGACCTCTGTGAATTAGGGACCAGGCTGTTCTATAAGAGCTAGTTCCAAGACAACCTTAAAAGTCACAGAGAAACCCTGTCTTAGAAATTATACACAGGAATGAAAATCCTAACTTTATAGATTCAGTGGTTTTCTTCTTTAAATACTCAGGGTGTACTGAATCATGTCATGTGAATGAAGACAGACCAGATTTGTTGAATAAAATTTGGATATATTGAGCTGCGAGTAGCCAATGGTGTGATGTCATTGAGCTTTGCATTGATCACAGCTACTCCTGCCTTTGCTACCTCATGCTGGGAAGAAACTCCTACAATTCCTTTAGGAAAAAGCTTTGAATGTTCACTAAGAAGGAAATAAAGTTTACTTATTGACTGTTTTCCAATTCCCCAGGCAAATGACCACAGGAATATGTAAGAATTGAGTTCATTTAACAACTTTGAAGCTGGTGTAGGCACAATGCAGAAAGAGGTGGGGGAAGGAAGGAACATGTGCAATTTCTTGTTTTCCTTTGGTGGAAATATCAGTGTGGAGCCTATTCAATTGTAGATGGTTTACACAATGTCTGACTGGCCATTTCTTGGTGTCCATAGACAAGGACAATCAATAATCTTGATAAAGTACTGATGAGATAATGAAACCGAATTGCTGACTTTCGTATAGAAGATACAATGTAATCCACAGCCCAATACTATGGTCAGTGTGTAAGCTTCAGAGCCTAGATGTCATTTATGCAGGGACAGGAATGGAAGACGTGCCCTGTGCTGACCTGGGCAATGGCCCTTTTCCTCTTATCCTCCCTGAGTGTAGGTTCCCTTGGGTGAGTGAAATCTCTGTGTCCACACTGGGTTGTGGTGGCGCAAGACTTTTATTCAAGCACTTGAGAGGGAGAGGCAAGAAGCTCTATGTGAGTTTGAGGTCAGTATGATTTTCAAAGAGAGTTTTAGTGTGGGTCCCAAACATAAAAAGACCCACCCAAACCTAAAGAGACACCCTGCTTTGAAAACCAAAGGAAAAAACAAAACAAAACAAACAATCCAAGGGGAAACAAATATTGTTGTTCAATATGAATGACAAGGTTTCTTTTGGTATGTTTTGGGAACATCCAAGGGAAAAACGGAAAGTTTACTTATGGAATTCATGAATATTGCATTCCACATTCAGATTTGTCTTTATGTGTCACACACAGTTTATAAACCAGTGGAAATATGTCATTGGAATCATCTTTCAGCAATACATGATCACAGCTTATTTAACTTTCCACATTCACTAGCTACCATAATAGCATGTTTCAGGAAAGTTGAGTTCCTGGGAAAAAAGGAATTTCTTATCTGCAGTTTTCTCAAGTGTGCATGGTGTTTAGTGTGTGGACAGGCATTGTACATGTGTTCAGGAGCAGAAATTCAATCATTCTTCTGTATTAATATTTTTGTGGGCATCATGGGGCTGGTTTTGCCTTAAACCACAAGGAGCCTTGCAGAAGCATAGAAAGATATTACCCCCATTTTTAGAGAGAGATCTAAACCATGAAGCATCTCTGTTGGGGAAAATGTAGTACATGGAGGAACAGAAGCAAAAGAGAGTGAGCATTCTTCTGAATTAATTTTGTGGGAGTTGTGAATTCTTTTTATTTAAGATCTAAACAACTGGCATGATGTGTAGCTGGTTAACATTGTTCAAGATCTTGGTTTTCCTGACTGAGTTTCCTCTGGTGTTTTGATAAAAAGTTGATTATATTTTCTAGCTTTTGTTCTTGTCATTGTCTCTGCATCTCCCCTTTATCCTTTCTCAAATATTGTATACCTTCTTGATCACCATACATTTGTTGTAAATATTAAGGTCACAGTATGTCAAAGTATGACCTGAACATTTCCGGGATTTCCTCTGTGTCCATTATTATGTCCCCATTTTCATTTCTGATTTTGTGAATTTGTATGTTCTCTCTCTGCTTTTTCATTAATTTGGGTAAAGTTTTGTCTAGCTTGTTGATTTTACTGAAAAAAACAACCCTTTGTTATATTGATTTTTTTTTTGCATTGTTTCCCTGGTTTCTGTATTATTGATTTCAGCCCTCAAATTTATTATTTTCTGGTGTCTACTCCTCCCGTGTGAGTTTGTTCTTTTTCTCCTAACGCATTCATTTGGGGTGTTAATTCTCTATTGTGACTATCTTCTGTTTTTTTTTTTTTTTTTTTTTTTCATATGGTCACATAGTACAATGATTTTCTCTGGTACCACTGCTTTCAAGGTGTCCCATTAGTTTGGGTATGTTGTGTCCTCATTCTTGTTGAATTTTAGGATGTCCTTAATTTCTTTATTTCTTCTTTGACGCAGGTATGGTGTAATTGAACATTGTTCAGTTTCCATGAGTTTGTAGGCTTTCGGCGATTTGTGTTGTTGTAATCCAATTTTTAAAGCATGCTGTTCACATAAGATACAGGGGACTATTCCAATTCTCTTGTATCTGTTGAGGTTTGTTATGCCACCTACTATTTGGTCAATTTTAGAGAAGGTTTCATGTGGAGCAGGGAAGAACTTATATTCTTTTGTGTTTGGATGGAATGTTCTGTAGATGTCTGTTAAACCCAATTAAGACGAAACTTCTGTTAATTCTTTTGTATACTTTGTTAAGTTTGTGACTGGTGGTCCTGTCTAGTGGTGACAGTGGTGTGTTGAAGTCTCCCAATATAAGTGTGTGAGGTTTTATGTGAGGTTTGAGTTTTAGTAGAGTTTCTTTTATGAATGTGGTTGCCTTTGTGTTTGAATCATAATTGTTCAGAATTGTGTTGATGGATTTCTCCTGTGATGGACATGGAATGACTGTTTTAATCTATTTTGATTAATTTTGGTTGGACGCTTAACTTGTTAGAATTTGGATAGCCACACCTGCTTGCTTCTTGGGTCCATTTGATTGGAAGATCTTTTCTTAGCTTGAGGTAATATCTGTCTTTGAAGCTTAGATGTATTTCTTGTATGCAGCAGTGAGATGGATTCTGTCTTCATATCCACTGTTAGCCTGTGTCTTTTTACAAGCAAGATAAGACCACTAATGTTGAGGGAGAGTAAGAACCATGGATTGTTAATGCTTGGTTGTTTTAGATTTGTTGCTGGCAGTGGTATTGTGAATTTATCAGTCCTGCTTTACCCTTGATTTGTGGTGCAGTGGATTATCTTTTGCCTACATCTTTGTGAGCATAGTTAACTTCCCTGGGTTGGAGTTTTCCTTCCAAATCTTTCTGTATGGCTGGATTTGTAGATACATATTGTGAAAATCTGGATTTGTCTTTAAAAATTTTGTTCTCTGCATTTATAGTGATTGACAGATTTGTTGGGTATAGTAGCCTGGGCTGGCATCCGTGGACTCTTGTACTTGTAGAACATCTATGAAGGACCTTCTCGCCTTGAGGCTTTCCATGGAGTAGTCAGGTGTAATTTTCATAGGTCTTCCTTTATATGATACCTGGAATTTTTCCTTCACTGCTCTTAATGTAATTTTTTTTATTTGTATGTCAGATGTTTTGATTATTATATGTCGAGGTATGTCGAGGTTTTTTTTTTTTTTTTGGGGGGGGGGGTGTTTGGTATGCTCATTGTACTTTCATGGGCATGTCCTTCTTCAGATTGGGAAAGTTTTCCCACAATGATTTTGTTGAATATGTTTTTGGCACCTTTGAGCTGGGCTTTCTCACCTTCCTCTATGCCTATTATTCTTAAGATTAGCCTTTTCACGGTGTCCCATGTGTTTTGTGTTAAGGATTTGTTGGATTTATGATTTTCTTTGGTCAATGAATCTACTTACTCTATGCTATCTTCTGTGCCTGAGATTCTCTCTTCCATCTCTTGAATTCTGTTGGTTATGCTTGCATCTGTAGTTCCTGATCATTTTCCAAGTTTTTCTATTTCCAGCATTCCTTCGGTTTACGTTTTATTTATTGTCTCCATTTCCGTTTTCAAGTCTAGAACCATTACCTTCACTTTCTTAATTGTTTTTTCTGGCTTTCTGTACTTTCTTCAAGAAATTTGTTCATTTTTTCCATTTTTTTTGTTTGTTTCTTCTTCCGTTTCTTAAAGTACTTTTTTTCATCTTCTTTGAGGGCCTCTATCATTTCTTATGGCAATAATTTTTTATTTGTTCTCTTCTACTTCATCTGCTTTGTTTGGTGTAGATTCCATAGATTCTGGTGCTGTTATTCTTGTCATTCTTTTTTAGGTGTTTTATTGTATTTCCATCTTCCCGTACCTTCTTCCCCGGTGTGTTTTGGTAGGTCAGAAGTTTGATGTCTGTAGCTCTGGGTGGTCCAAGCTCTGTAGGAGTTCTCTCCACAGTCAGGGCCTGGCAATGGGGATATAAGTTCAGATTCCAGCTGAAGACTGGCAATGAAAGTCAAAGATTTTGAAGGCTGGGACCCAGGATGTTCCTTAAGCTGATAGGCAGATCTAGCCTGGGCCTGGCACTCTCCAGCTGAGGCCTCTTTGGCAGAGGCCCTACAATGGGGGTCAAGGATCCACCCTGCAAGAACTCAGAGTGGTCCCATGGAGACAGGGACCGGAAAATCCATTTGAGGTCTCTAGCCAAGGCCTGGCAATGGATGAAAAATACTGGGCTGATACTCTGGATGATTCCGCATTGATAGGCAGATCTAGCTGGGACCTGGCACTCTCCAGCTGAGGTCTCTTTAGCAGAGGCCCTAAAATGGGGGTACCTTCACTCATTACTTTAACCATTTAAAAAGCCTCATTGAGATTAGTGATTTTTCTAAATCCAATCCTACACATTTGCTTCATATTCCATAAAGCAATTCATATTGGAGGAAACTGTTAAGACTTTAAACACCTAAGTACCTGGGTTACAAGAATGAGTGCTCACAGTATTGTATACTCACAGGTAAAAATATGTTTGGTTAATGATTTGATTTAATTTTAATTATGTAATGCCAGTGCATGGATTTGTGTTTGCTCACACTTGTTCCCAAGAATGTTAGCCTCTTGAATTATTCTAGTAGCAAGAACTACCGAATTTTTCAAAATCCTGACATGGGTCCTGGCAATGAACATTCTATAATTTTTCTTGTCCATATCTCTTACGCTATCTCTATCCTTTATCTATCATCTTGATATGAAGTGATAGAGAAGAGCTCATGAAAGAGGAAATCAAAATCATGGAAACAACTTGGTGAAGATTTTAACCATCATACTTTTTTCTTTAATTTCAATAATCCAATTTTTTTTTTTTTTTTTTTTTTTGTTGAGCATGGTTCTTACTAAATTCTCTACACCCAAGATAAATGACAAACTGGTCAGCCCTTCTGATGTAATCTGCAACCCAAGAGAGAGACAAAGAGAGAGAGAGAGGGTGAGAGAGACAGACAGACAGAGAGACAGAGAGAGCAAGAAAGACAGCATGAGAGAGAGAGGGAGAGAAAAGAGAGATAAAGAGAGCAAGAGAGACATCAGCCCAAGCTTCTCCACCTTCAGGTTTCATACTCTGTACCAAAGGCACAACATATAAGATTGGGGAAGAAACCTCCCCTATGACTGGTGGCTATGCTTGAAGCTCTGATTGGCTACTGAAGCCTGAGTTACAGAACTAAATGAACAGAAAAGACACAGAATTTGAGGGCAGCTTTCGGTCAGGACTACCAAATATTCTAAACTCTTTGAATAGACACAGAAGCCATTAGGGTTTCCAAGCAACAACCCAGCCTCCCTGGGTATGCAGACATTAGTTTAAGTATGGCTTCTTATTCTTGCCAGGGATGATATGGAGAGGAAGGATTCAGGAGTTGGTGGGATTGCTTTTAGCAGGAGGTGTGGTTTACAAGGTTTCATTTAGCTGCCATCCTGTAGACCATCGGCACCTATACCTTGAGAGATGGACAAAGCAGGTTGTGTAAAGCTTCAGCCCTAACATTGAGCTGCAGTTGGAGAGAGGCTGGTTCGAGTCCTGGCAGTGTTTGGTAGCACTGTCCAAGCAATGCCCTCAGGGTGTCAAGGGGGGGAGGGGCCCTCCCCTGGATTCACCTCACTTCAGACTTCACCCTTGAAAGGCCTGCCATTGTGTCCCCAGCGTAGTGGAAAGAGACAAGGTCTCCTGAGAAAATTGTGAGCATTGGGTGAAGGGAGAGAGAGTTAGGAGAAAGAGAATGGGAGAGGAGAACAAGAGGCATCAAGAAGACTGAGTTTTGGAAACAATAGAGGAGAGCAACAAAAGAGATACCATACTAGATGGAGATATAATAGGTGGTAAGAGAAATCTGACACTAGGAAAATGTCCAGAGATCTACAAGGATGACCCCAAATAAGAATATAAGCAATTGTGCAGAAGCTACCTTAAATGCCCTTCCCTATAATGAGATTGATATATACCTTATAGGATATTCTAGAGCCTTCATCTAGTAGTTGACTGAAACAGAAGCAATCATACTCAGCTAAGCACTAAATGGAACTCCTGGAATCCAGTTGCAGAGAGGGAGGAGTGATAAGTACAGGGGTCAAGACCAGGTTGGAGAAAACCTCAGACTCACCTAAGTAAAACAGTGTGGAGCTCATGAACCCCAATCTGATAGTTGGGAAACCATAATATGACTGACTTAACACCCCTAAAGGTGCATCTCATTTAGAAGGCCTAGTAAGTGTAAGGGACCTCTGGCAGTGGAATCAGGATGTATCCCTGATGTATGAAAGACTTCAGGAGCCCAATCCCTATGGACAGATATTCACTCAGTCTAGATACATGGGGTTGGGCCTTGTCCATACCCCAAATGACTTTTGGATTGGTGCATACATGAGAGGGAGAGGAAACACATATGGATATGTAAAATAACTTTGATTCTATTTTAACAGAATTCATTAAAAGTAAGAATAGGAAATAAGGTGGGGTGAATAACTTAGCTAATATTTGCTGGTGCCATGGCCCTGAAGACCCAGAGCTTTGGGAAAGTTTATGGACACTGTCCTCAAGCAGTCACAGACTAACTTTGACTGTGGTATGAAAACTATACCCCAGGGACCACTTTTTTCTTGGGTGACTGTGAAATCCTATAATTCCTACCTCCACTCTCTAAGAGCCATTACTAAAGGCATCTGCCACTATGACTGGCTTTACGGCTTCAAGTTAACTTAGTGAGACATTAGAATGATGGGATAAATAACATGAAGAATTACACTTAACTGTATAATAAACCTCTTATCTCTGTGGACCTGGCTGTCACCATTGGCAGTAATATATAGAACATTTCCAAGGCATTTGGTGAGTTTTAACAGACTAAATGATGAGGAAAAATAATATTTCCCATATTTGGAAGACAATGGACTTTGAGGCAGAAAACCTGCACTTAATGGATACTATCTTCTTTTACTGAAGTTAGGACCAGAGCCTGTTGTCTGGCTAAACTAACAACCAGGCTCAGTCATTCATCATAAGTGAGCCAAGCTAATGAACTAACTTCTATTGACAAGCCAAACTACAATGCCAGCACTCTGGATTCAATGTGGACAGATATCTCTCATGTCCTAGGACAGATTAATCTGTAATGTAAGTTCTAGTTAAGACAGGATGTCACAGTAATACTATACTTAAAAAGAAGAGAAAAAAATACAAAAGTAAAATTAATGAAAATTTAAAGCATATTTATTCAGTTTGAGTACTTATGAAAACAAAAACAAACAAACAAAAAAAAAGAAAACAGTAAATAATCTATACCAAGGGTCTTAATAGAATTAGAATGCAAAACAAAATAACAGGTAAATATGGAATTTTCTCCATCTCTAAAACACTCCCATATACTCGGTTCCTATTTCTGCTATAAGGTGGTCATATAAGAAGTCAATGTTTCTTTCATAGAGACATTTTCATTTGAAAGACGCAATACTTTTTCTACTATGTGCCTCCCTGGAAAATGAGAATTTTATGAGTCTACATTTGTCCGGGTAGTAGGCCAAAAGTGGACCCCACAATGTTGACTTATGATCTCCACACAAATATCAAGAAGTTTGTAGGACTGTAATCAGAAACAGCAGCTCAGTCCCTTGTCCATTTCTGTGTCCGTGAGTGTGGACAAGTGGAAGACTAGCTATCATTGATGAAAGGAAGACAGAGACATAATATAATGTCAGGAAGGCAGATTAAGTCAATCCTGAAAGCTCCATTTTATTCATACACCAAACTTAAGTAGTCTAACAAAGGTGCGGTAATGGAAGGGGACTTCTATTAATATGTATAAAGGGAAAACAGAAATTGCTTCCACTAATGCTAAAGGCACAGTATAATTGCACATACTATGTGCCTTCAGGCACCCCATTGCTGTACTTACTCCCTTTAGGGTGGTTAACCCGTCTAATCCCAAATCATTGCTATTTAGGTGGGAGACATTCATCTTCAAGTCACAGGTGCCTTTAGCAGGAAAGATATTATCTTAAGGATAATAGGAGTTATTGGAGCATTTTGAACTCATGACAAGTTGGAAAGGATTCCCATTTAGGAGCTGAGAAACTTCAGACTGGCAGAATATATTCCAGGACTGCCAAAGCCATACAGAAGCCTTGTATGCAAACATGTGATGAGATCTACCTTTAACTGCTTTGTGGCAGTGCACATGTTTAATCCCAGGTCAAAGGAGGCTGCCTGATTTTGCTTAGGTTGAGGCCTGCCAAATCCACAGAATGAGTTTAAGTCCTGCACAGATAAACCCTGTTTTGAAAACAAAAAACAAAACAAAATCACATAAAGGAAAAATCAGATCAACCTTCTGGTGGTAGCCTACAGATATAAATGGTATTGAAGGAGGAAGCTTTCCCTCTTTGGCTGTTTACCCTAGCTCTGGGTAGCAAGTTTATTCTTTTACTACCACTAGAGCCTCCTTTTCTGGAATTTTGATGTATAATGACCAGCTGACACATCCATCATGATAAACTAAAAAACTGCTGTACTCTTCAGATTCCCATTGGTAGGCAAACTTTGTTGGACTAACTACATCAAAGCTTATGAGACATGCTGATAAATCCACTTTCTACATATATGGTGAGATTCATCCTACATTCTTTTTCATGTAGAGAACCTTGATTACTGCAGTTGGTTTTTGTTTTGTTTTTTATCTGCTCACTGAAGATGTATTGGGTAACAATAGTGCTCACAAATACATACTTCCTAGTTCAATTCCTCTCTACATATTCAATTTTCCATTAAGACTACTTTTCTCATTATGTCTTTGCCAAGTGTTTGCTCTGAGTTTCAGGGATAAAATTCTACATCTATGGAGCCAACATATAGCATTCTGCCATGACAAAAGATCATTTATCTTTTTTGAGATCTGGTCCCTGCTTTTCTGTCCTGATTGTCTGAACACATCTTCCCATCCCAGCTTTTTAAAAAATATTTTTTATACCTCATTCCCCATCACCTTCTCCTCAGGATCCTATATGTGGAACAGGTCCTTCAGTTTCAGGTATCTGGTCGCCTTTAGGAACAGTACTGGGAACACATTTGCTGTTTAATCCTCCCATTTCCCTAAGTAGCTAGACATGCTGTCTCCAGTCCCTACTGAAATTGTTCAATGTGTAAAATGGAGCTTGAACTTAAAAGCCGTTTAAAAAGGATAACATATATGAAATGCAAACTATGTCTAGGCTGGCTCCTCTCTGAGTATTTTCCAGAGATAGATACATGTTATGTTAGAAATATTTGTCTTTATGGATCTCCTCTGTGGGTGAAGTGATTTCTCCATGGGAAAGCATATTAATGCTAGGACATATGGAATTTCATCATGTTAGAAGAATGTTTATGAGACAATCTCTTATGTTGATGTAAGTGGAATTGGTTGCATGCTGTTGCTCTCCAAAGCAATGGCCTTGCTGTCTTCTGTACTATACCTTCAAATTTCTTAAATTTCTGTAACACCTAAGAGATTTAAATTTTCCATTAGAGTCAAGTAGCCAACTATCCAGTGCAGTCACAGGAAAAGCATTTGCATGTGGAGCATTGCTTCTGCCTTCAGTGCAGAAAAAGAAAAATTGTTTACACTGCAAGAGGATTCAGGGTAAGCAACCAGGTGCTGGAGTCACCACTATGAAAAACAGTACATGACTGTGGTAAGGGGAGTGATTTTGTTATTTCCCAGTATGTTTTAATCTGTCATGTGTTTGAACACAGACCAGAGTATGTAGGTGTACAGTTTGTGAAGGATGAAATGAAAGGCAGGATTGCTCAGTGGCTAGCATTGCCACTTTTGTGGGTAGAGCTTCTTTCAGTGTTCATCAGTCATCTTGGAGGAAATGGGTGGTGCCAGCACCTGGCCTGTGTCTCTTTTATAAAAGTTTTTTTAATGAAACATTTTAAATGCCATATTCTCTAGATCTCTGAGCATTTGAGGGCTGTCTGACTGTCTAGCATACCTTAGTATACAAAATATCCCTGTAATTAATCTGTTTTGAAAACTGGATCCAAGCTGAGAGGCTGTGGAGGGATGTTTTACTCAGGGCCCTGCAGCCTGTCTGTAACTGGTTTTAACTTAGTAGGTTAGACTTATAACCATAGAGGACAAAGAGGTAGAGAAAAACTCCCTTTGATAATAGAGGCTTAACCTTAATAAACAGCTCACAGGAAAGACTGGGTGGCATAAATATTTTGTTAGCTTGAAACAGACATTTATAACCTTAAATATTTACCACCATTAAAAGGCACATAACAATTTAGAAATATTTGAGACTTAGTACAGTTGAATTTAAGTTGCATGAAGTTAGCTTACATTTACTTAAAGTTAAATTTAAGTTAAATGTACAGATATATTAAACAGGACTGTGTAAAATTGAGAAGGACTAGAATGTAGTGAGATAGTCCTTCTCTGGCACTGACCACACCCATTGGGGGGTGGAGCCATGGGCGGAAGTGACCTGTGGAAGGAGGTCAGAGGGGGCCAGGAAAGGCGCTCTCTTTCTGGCGTGACTTGGACAGGAGAGGATCGGGTTGAATTTCCTGGTGTTCATCTGTCTAGGTTGTAAGTTATTTCTCCCTGAATAAACATCTGTTCGGCCTGTTTGTTTATCCTGATCCTTATTTACCACGATACTAGAATGTGAAGCTATGTATGACATAGTGAAAAAAGAAATTAGAGACAAAGAATAAAGAATAAAGCAAATAAAAGAATAAAAGCAAAAGGTAAATGAATTACAGGTTCTGTTGGTGGCAGAAGCTGGCTAGACTCCCTGTGCCTAGGTGGCTGGTGTAGCAGAGGGAAGAACCATGGGGGGGGGGTGAGGCTCGGCCACATTGTGAAAATGGCAGCTGCCATAAACATATCCCCAAAAGCTGGCAGAAATCATAAAGTTTTGAGATTCAATTTTGTCTTGAGTAGATGCTGCCTCAGCTCAGCCTACTGCCCTGAGACAGGCTGCAGCTGCGGCGGGCAGGAGAGTTTTAGTTTGGTATGAAGAGAACAGAACCAAGTTTAGGGTAAGAGGTTGTTTAATAGAGAGAAAAAACTCATTCCATCTACCTGTGCACTGGCAGTAATTTGAAAGATCTTGTAAAATATCGGGATCTAGAGAGCCGTTATGCGGCCAATTTGAATTTTCTAGGGGATATCTAGGCCTCTTTTTAGTACAAAGGTAAAGAAGTCTGGGTGCCTTAACAAGTGGCATTAAGTGAAAGGGTTTTAAATTTTCTATCAGGCATCCCATTGGAGTGGTGGGGGATATTTCCTTAGTCAGTTTATTCCCCATGGGTAGAGAGGAAAGTGACCAGGTAGTCTTGGAACTCGCCAGCCCAAGAGTGTGGCCACACCATAAGTGAGAATGGCAGAGTGTTATTTGAAGCTGTCAGCCTGAAAACGTTGCCAGGGCCAATAGAAGCCGGAAGGAATCAGCAGTTCGAGAGCAGAGCAGATATACCACCCTAGGTGGTATGTCTTCTACCCGTGAGGAATGTACCAGACCTTAAGGAAATGGGTTAAAATTTAAAAGGTTACCTTACCTAATTGAAGCCTGTGTGGGGTGGTATTTCCAGCGAACGGGGGGTGGGGTGGGGGGTGGAGGCAGAGTACTGGTATGGGAAACAGGATCCTGAGTGTCTCTGGCTGGCCGCCCACCAGCAGACAGCTGCCAGGGACCCTCAAGGAGAGTCTGCCTGGGTTTCAGCACCAATGTTGTTCTTTTGCTGTGCAACTAATGCCTAAGAAACACAAACACGAGACTCAGAGCCCACGTTGAGTTTGTTGAAATCAGTGTTTCTCTGATTTCTTTATCAGCTCCTTTGTTGTCTGAATATAGAATGGCTATGATCTTTTTTTTTTGTTTATCTTATATGCTGATAAATTGCTGAATGTGTTTTTCAGCTGTAGGAGTACCATGGTAGAGATTTTTGGTTGCTTATTTAAACTATCATATCTTCTGAAAATAGAGAAAGATTGAATTCTTCCTCTCAATTTGTATACTCTTGATATCCTTTTCTTGTCTTATTTCTTTAGCTAGCACTTGAAATACAATAATGAAGAGATGTGGAGAAAAAGGGCAGCCTAGGCTTTGTCATGAATTTAGAGGAATCACCTTAAGCTTCTCTACATTTAGCTTGATATTTACTCTGTGTTTACTACAAATTGCTTTTATTATGTTTATATAAATATAAATTCCTGTTTTCCCTGATCTCTCTAAGACCTTTAACATGAAAGGTTGTTGAGTGTTGTCAAAGGTTTTTTCTACATCTAGGGAGATGATCATATGATTTTTCATTTTTAGTTTGTTTATATAGTGGTATATTTGATATATTTTCATATGGGAAGTCATCCCTGCAGCCCAAGGATGAAGCCTACTTGATCATGGTAGATGATTTTTCTGATATATTCTTGGATTCGGTTTTCCCGTATTTTCTTGAGCATTTTTGCATCAATGTGCAGGAGGGATATTGGTCTGTAATTTTCTCTAAGTTGTGTCTTTGTGTTAATGGGTATTAAGGTGATTGTAGCCTAAAAAAAGTGTTTGGTAATGAAACTTCTTTTTCTATTATGTGGAACAGTTTCAAGAGTATTAATATTAGCTCTTCCATGAATTTTCGGTAGAATTCTTCACTGAAAAAAGACATCTGGCTCTGGGATTTTTTTATGTTGGAAGGCTATGTATGATTATTCCTACTTTGTTAGTTGTTATAGGTCAATATAAGTTGCTTGTCTATTCTTGATTTAATTTTGTAAAGTAAGAGTTGTCCAGAAATTTGTCCATATCCTTTGAATTTTCAAATTTTGTGGAGTATATGATTCCAAAACATGACCTGAAAATTGCCTGGATTTCCACAGTGTCTATTGTTCTGTACCCCTTTTTGTTTCTGATTTTGTTAATTTCCATGTTCTCTCTGTGCTTTTTGTTTAGTTTGGATAAAGGTTCGTCTAACTTGTTAATTTTTTGAAAAAAACCCAACTCTTTATTGCAATTATTTATTTTGTAATGTTTTCCTGTTTTCTACTTTATTATTTTCAGCCCAAAAATTGATAATGGGGCCTACTCCTGGTGGTTGAGTTTGCTTCATTTGTGTCCTAAGGTTTTCAGTTGTGTTGTTAATTCTCTAATGTGTCTCTCATCTGTTTACTTCATATGGGCACTTAATGCAATCAACTTCCCTCATAGCAGTGCTTTCAAGGTGTCCCATTAATTCATGTATGTTGTATCCACAACCTCATTGAATTTTAGGAATTCCTTAATTTCTTTATTTCATCTTAGACCCAAATATGATGAAATTGAGCATTATTCAGTTTTCATGAGTTTGTAGGTTTTCTGTGATTTGTTGTTGTTTTTATTGAATTCCAATTATAAATCATGGTAGTCTGATAAGATACAGGGAAATATTCAAATGTTTTTGTATCGCATGAGGATTTTTATGTTGCCTCGTATATGGTCAATTTCAGAGTATGTTCCATGTGGAGTAGAGAAGAATTTATATATTTTTTTGGTTTGGATGGAACGTTCAATAGATGTCTGTGAAACCAAATTGAAACATATCTTCTGTTATTTCTTTTGTTTCTTTGTAAAGTTTCTGACTGGCGTTCCTGTGTAGTGGTGAGAGTGGGGTGTTGAAGTCTCCCACTCTAAGTGTGTGTAGTTTTATGTGAGGTTTGAGTTTTAGTACCATTTCTTTTATGAATGTGTGCGTATTTGTATTTGGGGCGTAGAGATTCAGAATTGAGGTTTTGTGCTTAGGATTTCTCCTGTGATGGATACAAAATGACTGTTTTCATCTCTTTTAATTGATTTTGGTTTGAAGTCTAACTTGTTAGGTATTACGATAGCCAAACCTGCTTGCTTCTTGGGTCAAGTTGATTGGAAGATCTTTTCCAAGCCCTTTAACCTGAGTAATGTCTATCTTTGAATCTTAGATGTGTTTCTTGTGTGCAGCAGAAGGATGGATCCTGTTTCCATATTAATTCTGTTAGCCTTTCTCTATTTATTAGTGAGATAATACCATTAACATTGAGGGAAAGTAAGGGACATTTTTGATTAATGGTTTTTGTTTATGATTTGATGTTGGCAGTGGTTTTGTGTATATATTTTCCCTGCTTTTCCCTTCAATTCTGTTGAAGTTAGATTATCTATTTCCTATGAGTTTTTGAGCTGTGGACATGCCACAGGCAGAGCATGATCTGGAGCCAGTCCAGGGAATTTGCAGGTTAGGGTGTGGGGGGAATTTCACGCAAATTTTTCTGGGACTCACCTCTAGCAGAATCCTGGCAATGGGGGTTATAGATCCTGGTACACAGTGTTTCAAGATGTTCCTGCATGGATAGGCGGATCTAGCCAGGGCCTGGCACTCTCCTTCTGAATCCTCTCTAGCAGAGACCCAGCGATGGGGGGCAAGCATCCAGCACCATGGACTCAGGATGGTGGCATTGATACGTGGAACTAGCCGTGGCCTGGCATTCTTCAAGTGAGGCCTCTAGCCAAGGATGGTGTCTGTTTTTCTAGCTTTTTTAGTTTTAATTTTTATTTATTTATTTATTTTTTTGAGACCCCATTTTTTTGTGACTCTGCCGCTTGTCCCACAACTATATCTTGTATACCAGGCTTGTCTTGAACTCACAGAGATAGGCTTCCATCTGCCTCCTAAGCACTAGCGTTAAATGCATGTGCCACCACCACCCAGCTATTGGCATCTTTTTACATGTATTCTTTAAACACATTACTGCTTGTATCTCTGTGTTGCTGCTCTCCTATGCTTCTTAGATTTTACTTATTCCATTCCTTTTGTCAAGTGATGTTTATTATTGATTTCTGAGTAGAGCAAAGTCTTTTGTAACTTTGGGTTGTCTTATGCTATATAATTGAGAATTGTTTTGAACTCCCAATCATGCGTCTCACGTACAGTGCTGGGAAGAAACACCTACACTTTCTTCCTGCCTGGCCCTTGACTGGTCAGTGAGAAGGAAAATAGACCAGAAATTGAGTGAACTCCCAAGTTCTCTGATTAGTGTGGAGACTTATATATGAAGAGGGATTTGTGCAAGGATTGAGTTCATGACCCACTTGGATACTAGTGGAGTCACAGTGCAGAAAGGGAGAGGAAGGATATAAGCTGAGATGTCCTCCTTCAATGATAGTTGAGGTGAGCAATGTGGAATCAGTTAATCATTCCTACATAATCCATAATTTTCCTGGTGGGCAGTTTCTTGGAATCACCAGATGAGGGCTATCAAGAATCTGGATAGAGGAGAGACCTTATCATGAATACAAATTGCTATAGTTAAAGTATTCAGCCAAAACAGGTCTGGGTGAACTATTGTGGACTATGTAACAGGGCTGATATTTTTTGTGGTTTTGGATGTACAGTCTGAGAGAAAAGGTTTGAAAAATCCTTGGTGTGCTCTAATTGAAACCACATGGAGCTATGCTTATTAGGCCCATGGACACTGTGGCCTTAGTCAGTAATGTTAATGGGATTGCCTGTTTCCCCCCTGTACTCCACTGCTTGAGTAGCCTTCTCCTAGGGTTGTCACATCAAATGGTAATTCCTGTTGACTTCTTAGAAGTCTGTCATTTCCTTACATTTCCCAATAGACGTAGGATACAAGAAGCTATTCCTCATGAGAAGCTTACTTAGAATAACACATGGCTTAAGCAATTACTCTCTGTCCCAGCTTTAATCTTTTCTTTGTTCTGCCTTCCCTACTTTTCTTATCTTCTGACACTTCTTCCTCCAGATCTGCTATTCAAAGTAACTCCTGTACTATGAAATAATTATGGTGCTATCTTTTCTGTTGAAAGCTCATATTGCCTTACTGGCCTAACTTGCAGTATACTGTCACTATTTAAATTCCTCAAAGAATAAGCTGGGGTCAGACATTGAAAGAACTTAAAGAAGGCAACATATGTGGAATGCAAAATGTTTTAGGAGCGAGATTGTGGTTTTTCACGCCTGTAATCCCAGCACTCAGGAGACACAGGAAAGTAGAGCTATATGAGACCAAGGCCAGCAGGGTCTACAGAGATGTTCCTAAAACAACTAAGGCTATTTATTGCACAGATAAACTCTGTCTTAAAAAAACAACAACAAAAAACAAAACAAGACAAAAAAAAAAAACAATAACAACAAAAATAACCATCTGTTGTAGGTTCTTTCCTCTTTGAACATTAACCAGAAATGAATGCAATTTGTCTATACAAACATATTTCTTTATTTCTTAAGTCTGTGGCAATGTCCTTATGTCCTCTTGATTACCCCTTCTTAAACTACCTGATTGTATGCCCTCTGTGGGTTTTTTTGGGACCAAGATTCTTAAAAACTTTTTTTCTGGATACCAATTATTTATAGGGATATGTTTAATAAACAGAACTCATTAATTTATAACATTGTTCATTAAAATAGAATTATATGAATGATGGCAGAATATTACCCCCATTTGCATAGAGAAATCTAGACTATGGGGTGTCTCTCTTTGAAACAAATATCAGTCGCTTCAGGGTCAGAAGCAGAACAGTTTAGGTGACCTTTTGCATTAATTTTGTTAGAGTCTGTGTATATAAGTTGTGAACACATAGAGTCATAGGTAGCTGGATAACATTACACAAGATCTCAGGTTAGGTGGATGAATTTCTCTTGTTTTTATGTATTTATTTTTTTTTTAAAGTTGATGGTATTTACCACTTATTTTTTGTTCTCTTCCTCCCCTTTGTTCTTTCCCCTAATATTGTACACCTCTCGATCACTGCATGGTTGTTATAGATGTAGAAGCCATGCTGTATCAACATATGTACTATATTTTTCATAATTCTATTGGGATTCTAACTGGTTCCCATTTGCATGAATCTTTGTAATCAATTATCATTTTATAGGGTGTTAGAAATTTAGTTTGCACTGTATTTGAGTCATGTTGCAAATTTATCTTATACAGAATATGCATACTAATGCATCATGTTCTCAATGATTATTGTTTAATTTTTATTTATGTACTCTGTTTTATTCTTGTTGTTTTCAATCTGGAAATCACATTTACTGTTTTCCTCAGCACATATTCTACTTGGGGATGACCTGAGTCAGATCCCAAAACCCTTTCTAGGCTCAATACATCGTCACCTCCAGATGCAGGGTATCTGACAATCTCTACTATGGTATGTAATAATTACACATGGGAAACATCTTTCACACACATTCTGAATACATAAAAACTGGGAAGGAATTTGTTTTCAAAATCCTTGTTACTGAAACTGAAAGACCCGCTGAGGGAGTGGACCCTCACACCCCGACTCAGGAAAGGTGTCCCCCCCAAATCACTCATGAGAAGTGGTCTTGATGAAAAAGCATGAGGTCTTTTATATTCCAGTGCACTGGGGTCCACAGCCATACTCCATGTGGGGTAGAGGAGTAGGAATCCTGGGTACAGGGTTCATACAGCTTTTATAGGGTTACAACAAAGCCCACACATCACAAACCAATCATCTCATAGCATCCAGTGCAGACCAATCAATTTGAACTATCCAAGCCTGCAGTTAGCCCAGGAAATCTGCTTTCACTAGGGCTTCTGGGTAGTGTGACGAGGTCCATTTCCTGTTCTCATTCACTCACAGATGCTGTTGGTAAACCACCTTGTTGTAAATGGTCAAGAATGACATTTTGCCTTCTCACTGCTACGGGGCAGAGTCTAGGAAATATTAGGCTAAGTTTTTCCATCCTTACAAAGCAACAATGAGAGCAAAACCAGCCTCTTTTTGTGGATGATTCTCATAAAATTTGTTTCTATTTTAATTTTTTTTAATTTGTTTTCATTTCACATACCAACCCCTCCTTCCCAGTCTTCTTCTCCAACCACTCTCCCTTCCCTTCAACTTTGAGTAGTCAGAGAGGGTAAGGTCCTCATTCTGGAGTCAACAAAGTCTGGCATACAAAGCTTTGGAAGGACCAAGCCTCTCTATTTTTTATCTTGACTGAGAAAGATATCCCACTATGGGGTGTGGGCTCCAAAAACACTGTTCAAGCAACTGGGATGGGTCCTGGTTTCACTGCCAGGGGCCCTCTAACAGTCACCTAAGTGTCAACCACATTCAAAGGGTCCAGTTTATTGCCTTGAAGGTGCCCCAGCTGTCAGTCCATACTTCCCACTAGTTATAGTAGATGTGGTGTGGCTATTTTGGAAAGGGCTTTACCCTGTTAGAGGAAGCACATCACTGTAGGGTCAGGCATTTATGTTTCTTATTCTCAGAATGATGCACAGTGTGTCAGACAATGCCCTGTTGCCTCTGAGTCATGCTGTAAGGACTCTAACCTCGAGGACTGCAGCAGCCTCCATGCTGACATGTCCCCTGTCATAAGAGAACCTCTAAAATTTTAAGTGTGACACTTCAATTAAATATTTTCCTTGTAAGTGTTGCCCTGACCCTGCTGTGTCTTTACACAGCAATGAAAACCTAACAAAGACAGACGTTGGTTCTAGGACCTGGTTTATTTCTATGATAGACTCTCCCTATCGTACAATTTATTTCTGATGTGTTCTCAGTAGTGTTGTTCTGGTAGCTTGCCTCTCCCTTTATGTCTGTTTATTGGGATTTCTTTCTCAGGGTATATGCTACTTAAACGGCCAAAGAAATGGTGCATGCAGTCCTCTTATTCAGTTTACTTCTAATGTGCCTAGGTTAATGCATTATAATGTACATGTATAAAATAAGTGAGAGAAGCACCAAGGATTATATGACTATATTGTCAAAGAAGTTTACATTTACAATTTGAGTCTTATACTTCTTTGTCACACATGTATGTGTTATTTTAGGATGCAGTGACCTATGACGATGTGCACATCCACTTCAATGAGGAAGAGTGGGCTTTGCTAAATCCTTCTCAGAAGTGTCTCTACACAAATGTGATGCTGGTCACCTACAGGAACCTCACTGCTACAGGTAAGACTGAATTTTCCTTCATATTTTAAAATAAGGGACCAAATATTACTTGATTGTTGATACTGCTCTGTAATTTTGATTAAGAAAAAGGAAAATTGGGTGAGTGAGGCATGGTTCTAAGGTTAATTGAAGTTATTACTTAAATTTTGTACAATTTGCAAGAATAAATCATATATTTTCTGTTATTTCAGGCTACATTTGGGATAACCATAATACGAAGGATCATTGTCAAACTGATAGAAGACAGAGAAGGTAAATTTTCATGTGCAAATTTATGCAAATTTGACTCTGAAGATATTTTAATGTATCCTGGAAATTTTATTGAAGAGTCACACTTAAAAAATTAAAAAGATTAAGAAGAGCAACAGTGAAAATAAGTGTAGCTTAAAGTACAGTGATGATTGTCATTTTCTCACAAACCCCTGTACCTCAGTGAAAGGTAGCTTGTCTGTGTTTGCAAGGCATTGTTGTAAAATGAAAGGGAAACTATGTCTGAACAGATACCACCCTTTGAATTATAGCACCCAGATATCTATTCTGTAGATATGCCAATCTGTTTATTTTCATACTATTCAGATATTTTAAATATTTTAAACAGTATACATGTTGCATAGGTGATAAGTATATGTCCAAGACCTTCTAACAAAAAAGTCTATAGTTAAGAAGGCATTACTTATCTATTTGTGACTTTGCTATGGATATTGGAAGGGTCATTTTATGAGTGTCAAGAAGGTTGTTATGTAGAAACCTTAAAGTTGACTTAAAGAAAGTCAAAGGGGGAATGCTATATGGAAGCCTTTTATTTGTTTTCTTAAGCATATCATAAGCATATCATATGTAGAGTCAGGTAGTTGTGGCCCATACCTTTAATTCCAGCATTCATGATCAAGAGCAAGGTGGATCCCTTAAGTTTGTGATCACCCCGGTCTACAAAGTGAGTGCCACAATAGCCGGGTTTACACAGAGATATTCTGTATTAGAAAATGTAGGAAAAAAAAAGAATTTAGGTTACTCTAAATACAAGCCATGTGAATTTAGAATGTGGAAAGAAGCAATGTACATCTCTCTCTTATGACAGTGAGAAGAAATGAAAGGTATTTAGTAGTCCCCACTTTGAGGATATTTGTTGAGTGTGAAACAACTTTCAAATTTATCAGTATTCCTAAGTCATCTGAAAGATACCATCAACTTACACTGTAGTAAATCCATATGACCATTGGAATGTCTGAATGCTTCCATTTGTACTGGTACATTTAGCCAATGTAGTATGATTTATATGAAGGAAAAACTGATAAATGGAATAAATATGGCAAAGCTCTGAGTTCTTTCAGTTTTTTAAATTATGTGGGAGATTTTATGTAAATAGATGCCATAATTGAAGGCCATGAAAGAAAGGCTCTTACTCTGAATCACAGGTATCTTCAATGAAAACAAAACAATACCACATGAGAGAAGCATTATGAATGTAAAACTCAAGATCTGATTCTTGTTTATAATTAGGCCAAATTATAACTTTATTTTATACATGTATAACTTTCTTTAGTATCATGCATGTGGTAAAGTTTTACATATGCTAATTATCTTTGCAGAAATGAAAGAAGCCATAAGGGAGCGAATCCTGTGAATATACGCAATGAATGTGTGAAAAACTTTGTGGGTTACAGGCATCTTCAATGGCTTGAAAAAATTCATACTGGAGAGAAACCATATAGAAGTCTACAGTATGGTGAAGTCTTTGCATGTCACCATTTTCTTCTCAGTGAAAGAGCACACATGATAAAAAACATCTATGAATGTAGTCATTGTGGTAAAATGTTTGTAAGACATACTATGCTTAAAAGACATATTAGAACACATACTGGAGGGAAAACACAAGACTATAATCAATGTGGTAAATGTTTTTCACAATACAGTCATGGGGTATGTTATAAAAGAACACATATTGGAGAGAAACCCTATGTCTGTAACCAATATGGTAGGGCATTTTCACAAGTCAGTAAGCTACAATCTCATCATAGAACACATACTGGAGAGAAACTCTATGAATGTATTCAATGTGGTAAAGCATTTGCAAGTAATGGTCATCTTAAAAGACATATAAGAACACATACTGGAGAGAAACCCTATGTGTGTAATCAATGTGGTAGAGCGTTTTCACATGCCAGTAATCTCCAGTCTCATCATAGAACACATACTGGAGAGAAACCCTATGAATGTAATCAATGTGGTAAAGCATTTGCAAGTAATGGTCATCTTAAAAGACATATAAGAACACATACCGGAGAGAAAACCCTATGTATGTAATCAATGTGGTAGGGCATTTTCACATGACGGCACTCTCCACTCTCATCATAAAACACATACTGGAGAGAAACCCTATGGATGTAATCAGTGTAGTAAAGCATTTGCAAGTAATGGTCATCTTAAAAGACATATAAGAACACATACTGGAGAGAAACCCTATGTATGTAATCAATGCAGTAGAGCGTTTTCACATGCCAGTAATCTCCAGTCTCATCATAGAACACATACTGGAGAGAAACCTTATGGATGTATTCAATGTGGTAAAGCTTTTTCACAACACAGCCATCTGGTACGTCATAAACGAACACATACTGGAGAGATACCCTAAGAATGTAGTCAATGTAGTAAAGCTTTCACAACATATGATATGCTTAAAAGTCATATAAGAACACATACTGGAGAGAAACCTTATGGATGCCATGAATATGATACAGCCTTTGCACATCCCAGCATTCTCTTAAGTCATAAAAGAATGTATACTTGAAAGATACTGAATGTATCCCATGTGGTAAAGCCTCTCTGTGTATCATTAGTCTTTATAATCACAAAAAAAAAAAATCATAGTGCATAGAACCCCTATAACGTAACCATTGTAGTAATGCTGTGCACTTTGCTTATCCCAATAATTTTTGTGAGCCTAGGAAAGCCCTTATAGAAAGGAATCTTCCTAGAAAGGATGTGGTATGATCTTCATTCAACACACATCGAGTTACATAGTTTGCTGGAGAGAAAAATATCTGACAATTGTGAACAATCAGTTCAATCACTACAATGTCTCTGTTTTGTTCTCACTTGCAAACTCATGTGGAAAAAAAGTCCTGGAATTTTACTGGTAAGGGAACCATGTTTCATGGTAACCATTGTCTTTATTTACATAAAAACCTCATTCAGATGGATTGATATCTCTAAGCCCAATCCTTCATGCTTACTTTCTTTTACATGAAGCAATTCATGTTGCAGGAAAACTTTGAAGACTTTAGAACCCTCAACACAATGGTTACAGGATTGAGTACTCATTTAGAGAAAATATTCAAATATGGAAATCTGTTTAGAGTTTTGATTTAATTTTAATTATATGATTTCAGTGTGTGAGTTTGTGATTGTTCATGGTTTCTCACAAGAAGATTACACCCTTGAGTATTCCTGTAGGAGGAACTACAGTATGTTCTCAGAAAACTGACATAGGTCATGGCAATGAACTTGCCATAAATTTGTTCATCCACATTTCTAAACATGTACATATTTTAAATCCTGTTTTGTCATCTTGAAAACAGGTAATAGAGAAGAATTCATGGAAGAGGAAACCCACATCATGTAAACAATTTTGTGAACATGTTAGACATCATACTTGACTTTAATCTTAATA
The DNA here is from genome assembly GCF_943737965.1 of Phodopus roborovskii. Taxonomy (NCBI): domain Eukaryota; kingdom Metazoa; phylum Chordata; class Mammalia; order Rodentia; family Cricetidae; genus Phodopus; species Phodopus roborovskii. The sequence goes on from NW_026125825.1 coordinate 285,835, forward strand.
AATAAAATTTATTCATGTGGATATGGTCCATTAGTAAGTTCACTAGCCCCAAGAAAAATGATAAATGAGTTATTATTGGGGAACAACTTACACAGATGAAAATAAATAACTACGGAGGAGTTCCAGCTTAGAAGGATGCATTCCCTGCCGTTCTGATTTGATCTGCTACATGGGAGAGAGACGTGAGAGACAGAAAGATGGAAAGGGAGTGAGAAATAGATGGAGGGGGAGTGAGAGAGTTACAGACAGATTGTGAAGGAGAGAGGTCCACCCCAGGGTTCTCCATCTTCTGTTCATATACACAGAACCAAAGGTACTACATAAGAAATAACTTCATGAGATGATCTGAGCAGAAAGCCTGGATTCACAAGAACACCCTCCCCTCTAAATGACCGGTCCACTAGAGGTTCTGATTGGTTCTTATAGCCTAAGTGATAGGTCCAGGCAAGCAGAAGATACACAGCTGCTTGAGAGTGGGATTTATAACAGGGCAACCAAATAATCCCACCATTTGTATACACATAGAAGCCCACAGGGCTTCCACCTAAATTACCCTGAGACCCTGAGTGTGGGGTCATTGGTCTGTGCCCGGCTTCCTTTTGCTGGCAAGGGACAATGTGGGGTGGAGTTTTCAGGTGTTGGTGGACTCAGCAGGAGATGTGTGTTGAGAAGTTTTCTCTTAGCTGCAAGTCTGGAGACCTTAGGCATCTGTTCCTTGAGTAGGGAGATAAGGAGGGTTGAGTGAAGTTTCAGCCATAACAGTGAGTTGCAGGTAGCACCATTCTGATCCCCAACCTCAGTGTACCTAATTCAAACCCTCATCTGAACTCACCTCAGTTCAGACTCTGCCCTTAAAAAGCTGCCATTAGAGGCTCAACCGAGATGTGGAGCAGATGCAAAGGCATCCACTTTTAGATCCACCACCTGATCCCTTGTTTTCTATTCTCCAGGGAAACCCAGGACAGTTATGCTCTGATTAAGTATGGATTCATTATTTCAGTATTATTGAAGCATTGCATCAGAAACTCTGGGTTTCAGTTTTCCTTTCCACTCACCAGGATTTTTAAGTTCACAGGGGTCTTTGCTCTTATGCTCCTGCCCACACGGCAGAACCAATACAGAATTCTTGTTGCTCCCTGGATTCTTTGACCACACATTTCACTCCAATCAAATAGTCCAGCCCTCCGGATATGAGAGAGTGTTTCCATTGTGTTGTACTTTCCAATTGATTTTCTCACTTCTTTCAATTAGTCACTCAATCTCTCCTTCTCTAAAAAGTTTACACCTTTGGAGGTGCCTACCTGCCTGCAATTCCTTTACACCACTACTCTCTGGAATATACTCCCAGACACTTCTATGAAGCTCTTTGTCTCTGTCCTCCTTTATGTAGGAATGAGCTGCTGAGTCAGATGATTGGTTTCATCTTGCATCTCTCTCACTGTTAGCACAAGGAGACCCAGAAGATGGAATGAGCTCATGACACAGCAGTTGCTGCTGGCAGTTTAGGAATTAAGTTCATACCTACTTTGCTGCCACTCTGGTGTTTGACTTGGTGTCATTACTTATTGGAAAAATCAATGGCTAGGTTTGTTTTCTAGATGCAACAGCTTGTTAGCCTCTAATCAACCTATAAGACTCAGGCATTATGGTACCCTGACTCTGTTACATGGGAGAATGCACTGAAGAATTTTCTCTGCTCTGCCTAGAGTTACTTAAATACTAGTGTGCACACAGGAGCAGAAGTCCCATTTAAAAAGCAGACCTTGCCCACTTACACTCCCTCCCTCTTCTCTCTTTCAGGCTCTGTGTTCTCTTGCTGCTATTTCTGCTCTCTCTCCTCTCTTCTCTTTCTGCTCCTTTCTCACTATTCTCTCCTGTCACCTCTCTGTGTGCCTGTTTCTCTTTATATATTTTTTTCTTTTCAATTCCCTGTCTTTCCCCTTTTGTAATAAAACTTCTCACTCAAGTTCTGGCTGCCTGGCATGTTTATACCACACCTTGGTCACCTGCTCTTTCCATGGAATCTGCAATAGCCTTCCATGCAGGAACAACATTTAGGTTTATCTTAATATTGAAGCAAGAGGACATTGTCATGAGATATCCACCCTACCAGTACCCAAAGATAACTGAGTAGACATCACTGAATTTACATAATGGTGGTTCAGCTGTAAAGTGGGTCAACATATTTCTCCATTATATCTGTCTTTGTCAAAAGTCAATTGTTAGTAGAGGGAGGATGTGGGGATTCAACTCTTTTCCTGACTGATATCCCAAGTGCTGACCTGAATTTTAAATTTTCTTTTACTTCTTGTGTTGATGCCATGGCTGGGCTGGAACTCCTGGTATAAATTAGCCTACTGAAATGTCTTAGTCTCTGTGGAACCTGGGATTGCTGGATCATGGTTAGAGGTACCCCACTACCCAGTTGTAAACTGAGCTTGTAGGCAAAGGGTGCCACTTGTCATATACATGTCAGGGTTAGGGTTTCATTTTTTTTATTCAATGTTTTAGAGGATGTCTCTATATTTGAGTGTGTATATATGTTACATATGCTTTTGTTATTGTTTAAAGATGACATTGCAGCTTTATTTTTTCAGTCAGAAAATACTCTCCGATTTGAAATATTTTTTTATGTTTTCAAAGTATGTAAGTTACAGCTTGCTAAGCTATAGTGACTAAATATAGGTATCAAAATGATAAGGTTATGCTTTGTTCTTTTGTTGTTGTTGATGATGTTTTTTTGTAATGTTTGTGCCTGTCTGTATGTTTTCCTTCCATAAACAAGATTTCTTATAGTGAACACTCATCTTGTTCTCTCTTTCAGAAAAAGAGGAACTTGCAGTCCTGATAATCCAGCCTCTACCTCCTAAGTGCTGGGGGGACAAGTGTGTTTCACTTAGTTTCTCAATCTCGTCATGTTTTTTTTACTTTTTTTTTTTTTTTAAGAGTCTTTCTATTTTGCTTAGACTTGCCTCAAATTCTGGCTATCTTCCGTTATTAGCCATCTGAGTTTGCAGTTACAGGCAGTTTGAGCTTGAGCTACGAGAATCCATGTATGGCCACATTTTTAAACAAAACATCACAGAGAAGTGTGGCAGTGACCTACAGTCTAGACAAAGCTGCTTAACCAATGTGCTCTGGAACTTTACTAAAGTTACTTAATTTGTGGATTTCTTTTTAATCAACAGGAAAATGAATGAACATAAAAAAAGAATTTAGTAGCCAGGCATTGCTAGCACTTGCATTCAATCCCAGAACTTGGGAGACAGAGGCCATTGGATCTTTGTTAGTTTGAGGGAAGCCTGATCTATAGACAAAATTTTTGAACAGTTTACAAAGCTAAAAGGAAACCCTGTGTTGAAAAACAATAACAACACAAAACAAAAATTCATCTAATAAGTAGTTGTTCAAGACTTTAAATGAAGCACTACTGATACAGAGGGGGTTGGATCTCTGAGTTTAAGAACAGCAAGGGCTACAAAGAGAAAATGTGTGTGTGTGTTTGTGTGTTTAATACTTTAAATTATGTATACATATGTAAATACATATGCAAGTACCCATGGAGATCAGGAGAAACCATATACTGCATTTACAGATGTTTTACAGATGTTTTAGAGACACATGGGTTGGGGACTACAAGTAGAAATCCAGTCCTCTGGAATAGGAAGGAGTCCTCTTAACCTAAACTATTATGCTAGCCCAACAAAGTCACTACTTACAGTAATTCTGCAGATTATTATTATTTTTAATTGTTCTTGTCATACTTTGCTGAAGTTTTAATGAAAGAAACTGGATCCAAAAACTCAACCAACCTCCAGGAGTTTATTGGGATGGAGAGTGAAGGAAGGAATAATTGTTAAACAATTGGGTGCAGGAATAGAAAGAGAGAGAAAACTGGCAGAAGGTGCTTGATTATAAAGAGGAAGGGAGCAGTTTAGAACCAGGCTCTGCCGTTGGGGCCATTGAAACTGGAGTTATGGGGGTTCCATTGGCCCAGGTCCTCGTGGACTTTGCATGCATGAACTTTATGCAGTCACTTAATGAATGCATGGATTAGCCATCCAAACTTTGAGAACCTTTGAGATGTCAGTGTAAAGTGGTCATCTCTGAATGACATATCCAGGAGGGAAGGGAAGGTCACCTGTGGCAAGCAGAGAAGATCGACTCCAGTGCATGGAAGGAACCTGAGCATTAGAGTGCCATGTGACCTGAAAAAGTTCCTTAAGAAGAAAACACAGGCCCTGGAGAGGACTTGTGTGGGATGATAGTCAGGTGCTGAGGAGAAACCACCAGGGCAGGAAGAAGAGTGTTTGGGAGCAGGAAGAGGGCCAAGTTGCCCACAACCCCTCGGGAGGTAGAACCCAATAATACAATTATTATTTTATTTCCCTTGTTAATTACAAAACATTGAAATCATAAAAAGTTACAAGGGACACTAGCTGTATGTGGAGTGACACAGGCCTTTTCATTCCAGCAACCAGGAGGCAGAGGGAAATCTTTCTATTTGAGGCTAGTTATGATTTCCAGGACACCTGGGATTCACAGATAACCCAAGTCTGGAAAAGCAAACAAAAGAACCCTGCAGCAAATACGTTTTCATTTATACCTCAAAATGATAAAAAAAAAAAAAAATACCCCATGTGACCTAATTGTCTTCCTACACTTAAAGCCTTGCCCTAAGGGAATTCTTTTACAATTTTTCCCAGGGGAAAACTTGTTTGCAATATGTCTTTCATGTACAACAATTTGGGGATGGGCTTTTCTCTTTTCTGACTGGTGATTTCTTTTCTCCAACAAGGAGTATTTGTGGTGCACAGTGTTATTAAAATTTAATAAACAACACTCAAGGTTTTTTCAGCTTGTTGGGTGTATTCACACCCTCAGAGGCTGTGTTTGTGTGTGTGTGAGTGTGTTTGTATATTTGTTTGTGTGTTTATTTGTAGACCAGAAGACAACTTTTGGAGCCTATTCTTTCCACCATAAATCTCAGACATTTAACTCAGGTCCTCTAGACTGGCACTGAAAATAATTTTATCCCCATTACCCTTTCAAACCTTGCCTTATTGTATCTTGATACTTTGTTGAGTTCATTATTTAATAACTTTTTAATACAAATATTTGCTTTCCTTATGTGAATTTTGCATACAATGCATGTGACTGCTTGCAGCAGCCATAAAAGTGCACTGGATTACATGCAGCTGGAGTTATACAAGTTTATAAGCCACTAGGCATGGATACTGGGAAGTAAACACACGTATTTCACAATAGCAGTAAATACATTTTGCCTCTGATCTAGCTCTACTGCTCCTAATTTAAATTTTTAATTGAAAGATATTTTCTTGTGTAGTTTAATTACATGTGTAGTTTTTTTTTTTTTTTTTTTGGATCAAGCACATGCCTGTAAACATGTGCTATCATAGAGATTTTAAAAAGGAAACACTAAGGAGTTGGTACTAGCTACTTGGGACAGTGGAATTTAATTCAGCTTGTTCAATTTAGTATAAAGTGCCACTTCCCAATGATATACCTCAATAACTATTAATTTTAAATTTTAGTTTTAGTTTAAATACAGAATATTGGTTTCCATCATGGAATCTTTATATACTTGTGATTATGTGCTTTCCTTATTTGTCTTCTCCCCACACAACTCTCCCATTTGACCCTCCCCATCTCTAGCTGAGTACATTTCTTGTAGCATTTAGTTCTAAAATGTATTTACTACTCTTTACAAGAAAGCTTCTTGAGTGTTTTTCGTATCTACCAATATTGGGTTCAAACAAAAATTAATTAAAAGAAATTGGGAAGAACAATTCATATTCAAAGGAAAACACAAATATGACATGTTAATTCTTAATATTGATGTCCCAAACACATGATCAGGAAATGTACACAAGAGGAATAGACAGGAAGATACTATTGAATCATGGTTCAAATTAACAAACTAGAAATAAAGTAAAAAAATTATTGAATGAAAAATATATTTGATTTTTGTGAGAAAATGAACCATACAGACAAAACATTATCAAAACTAAGGAACAGACAGGATATAACAATTAATAAAATCAAAATTTAAAAGGAGACATGAGCCAACTTATGGAAGTGGATGATGTTACATCAACTCATTATTTGATTATTTAGTTATAGAAAACAATGATTATATCATTCATGACATCTGGAATTTAGTGCCACGTATTGGGGTCAAGTACGACACATCATCTAATTACATAAATTATTGAAATTGACAATTCATAATAATACCCAAGCTAAGGTAAATATTTGTATAATTATGTAAACCAATAATCCTCCTTTCTATGAAGAGACCTGTAAAGCTCCCTCTTGTGGAGATAATGTGCAATATCATCACATTTTGTGATTAATTGTTTAAATTGATGATGATGACATCTTTCATGACTGGAGTCTGGCCATGCTTCACTGCAAGTTAAATGCTACATAGCCTCTTTATTGTGACAGGTATCTATTACTGACTTATTTAATTATTTAAATGATTTAAGCGACAGACAATGATATCATCGATCCCGATTAGGGTGCAAATATCTGTCAGGGACAAGGCTTAGAAGTTTGCAGATATGGACACAGCAGTTGCTGAATGACCTATGCATCACCCAGAATAATAGGGATCCTGGATGATTGAGTCCAGAAGATTCCAGGGTGACCTCCAAGAAGTATAAGGACTTCACCAAGGCAGGCATGGTGGTCTGGGTGTTTGACTCCCTGCTCTTCCTCCACATCTTCACATTGGGTGTGATCTATGATTAGAAGAAGTAGTGGCACAAGGAGGTCGGCACCATCAGTGAGAACTCGCCAAAGAATGATAACGCAGAACACGAAAGAAATGCTCTCTCTCAGCTCTGCTGGCGATGCCCCTGCTGCAGACATCTTGTCAGATGATAGCAACATTTTAGCTACTACTGCTACGCCAGGTATGGGCATATCAGCACAGGTCCTGCTGCACCACAACAGAGATTAATGTGCTGGTGATGATGTTAATCAGGCAAGACAGTATGAATATCTGATTTTTAACTTATGGAATTTTAAAAATCCGTGATGACAGCATAATTTATCATGTCTGCCATGTCTGCCCATGAATTGATGATACAAAAGAGTTCACCTACTTTTATATTTAAAGATGTAACTATTAAATTATTTCATTATAAAATCTGTGAAACATGAAATTTGGTGCTGCCGTGTTTCATTCAACTGTGACAGAAGATCTATCTATCTGATTATTTCATTACTCAAATCTGTCTTTTTCTACTCCAGGAAGAGTGGAGTCTGGATCCAACTTGATGGTGTTAATTGTTTCTTGTGATTTCATTATTTATTTATTTAAATTAATATTGATATCATTTTGTTATCTCTCTATGGGTGAATTATGAGAAATTATCTCATTAATCATTCATTTTTTGGTTCAAATATATGATTAAAAACTCAATGATCTCTTCAGTTTTGAGCTTGTAGGAGTCAGGTATAAAACATCATCGACTTCTTAATTATTATTCACTGAATTATGAAAATATATCCTTATTTATTCAGTGATCACTGGAGTTTTGAGTCTCCTTTTAGGAGTCAATCATGCCATACCATCACATCATCTAATACTACACTTACTTATTTAACTGTAAAATTAGGAAATTAAATAAAAATTCATCCTTTAAGACATATTTAAAATAAGGATGATGTTATGGACCATAAGTCCATTTGGATTCAGATTTTGGGAGTTAATGATGTAACATCATCACAGTACCTGTTTAGCTATTTAATAGATCATTGCATCAGCCATAGATTTACGACTTTGTTGCAATCTTGTCAGAGTTAATATAAAATGCCAACTAATTAATTATCAATTTAATTTTTTTAAATAAATCATTATTCCAGGAAGAGATCAGTCTGACTTCTCCATGTGGGACTTAAGTATGTACCACCATGTCATTATTCATTTATTTTAATTATATATTAATTGTTTAAATCGAAGAGGGTGTTGTCCTTCATGACTGGAGTCTGGCAATACCTACCTTGGAGATAATCATGTGGCATTATTTAATTATCTAATTATTACTTCCTTGAAAATCACTGGAGCTTGGTATTGATCACAGGAGAAATCCATCAACACAACGTCTCAGTTCTGAACATCTGTGCCCCTAATACAAAGTCACCCACATATGTAAAAGAAACACTACTAAAATTCAAAGCTCATATAAAACCTCACACACTTATAGTGCCAGACTTCAATACACCACTCTCAACACTAGACAGGACCACAAATCAGAAACTCAACAAAGAAACAAAAGAACTAACATAATATATGGCTCAACTGGGGTTAACAGACATCTATAGAACATTCCATCCAAACACAAAAGAATATACCTTCTTCTCTGCTCCATATGGAACCTTCTCTAAAATCGACCACATACTAGGTGTCATAACAATCCTCAACAGATACAAGAGAATAGGAATACCCTGTATCTTATTGGACCACCATGCTTTAAAATTGGAATTCAACAACAACACAAATAGCAGAAAACCTGCAAACTCATGGAAACTGAACAATGTGCAATTGCACCACTCCTGGGTAAAAGAAGAAATAAAGAAAGAAATTAAGGACTTTCTAATATTCAATGAGAATGAAGACACAACATACCCGAACTTATGGGACACCTTGAATGCAGTGCTATGAGGGAAGTTCATTGCAGTAAGTGCCCATATGAAGAAAACAGAGGATAGTCACATAAGAGAATTAACAGCCCAACTGAAAACCTTAGAACAGAGAGAAGCGAATTCACCACGCAGGAGTAGACGCCAGGAAATAATCAACTTGAGGGCTGAAATCAACAAAATAGAAACCAGGAAAACAATACAAAAAATCAATGCAACAAAGAGTTGGTTTTTTGAGAAAATCAACAAGATAGACAAACCTTTATCCAAACTAACGAAAAAGCAGAGACAGAACATGCAAATTAACAAAATCAGAAACGAAATGGGGAACATAACAACAGACACAGAGGAAATCCAGACAATTTTCAGGTCATACTTTGAAAATCTGTATTCCACAAAAATTGAAAATTCAAAGGAAATGGACAAGTTTCTGGATAACTATCACTTACCAAAATTAAATCAAGAACAGACAAACAACTTAAATAGACCTATAACCCGAAATGAAATAGAAGCAGTCATCGAAAGCCTTCAACCAAAAAAAAAAAGGCCAGGGCCAGATGGATTCAGTGCAGAATTCTACCAGACATTCAAGGAAGAACTAATACCACTACTCCTCAAACTGTTCCACAAGATAGAAACAGAAGGTTTATTGCCAATCTCTTTTTATGAGGCCACAATAACTTTGGTACCCAAACCTCACAAAGACACAACTAAGAAAGAAAACTACAGACCAATATCCCTGATGAACATCGATGCAAAAATACTCAATAAAATAATGGCAAACCGAATTCAAAAATACATCAGAGAAATCATCCACCATGATCAAGTAGGCTTCATACCTGGATTGCAGGGATGGTTTAACATACGAAAATCTATCAACGTGATCCACCATATAAACAAACTGAAAAAGAAAAACCATATGATTATCTCCCTAGATGCAGAAAAAGCCTTCGATAAAATTCAACACCCTTTCATGATAAAGGTATTAGAGAGGTCAGTGATAACAGGAACATACCTAAACATAATAAGAGCAATATACAGCAAACCAACTGCCAACATCAAACTGAATGGAGAGAAACTTAAGCCAATTCCTCTAAAATCAGGAACAAGACAAGGCTGTCCTCTCTCTCCATATCTCTTCAATATCGTACTAGAAGTTCTAGCTAATGCTATAAGACAACAAAAGGAGATCAAGGGCATCCAAATTGGAAAGGAAGGAGTCAAACTGTCTCTATTTGCAGATGATATGATAGTTTACATAAGCGACCCAATAAACTCTACCAGGGAACTCCTACAGCTGATAAACACCTTCAGCAAACTAGCAGGATACAAGATAAACTCAAAAAAAATCAGTAGCCCTATTTTTTTCAGACGACAAAGAGGCAGAGAAAGAAATCAGAGAAACATCACCCTTTACAATAGCCACAAGCAACATAAAGTATCTTGGTGTAACGCTTACCAAACAAGTAAAAGATCTATATAATAAGAACTTTGTGACTCTAAAGAAAGAAATTAAAGAAGATACCAGAAAATGGAAAGACCTCCCATGCTCTTGGATAGGTAGGATAAACATAGTAAAAATGGCAATCTTACCAAAAGCAATCTACAGATTCAATGCAATCCCCATTAAAATCCCACCACAATTCTTCACCGACCTTGAAAGGATAATAATCAACTTTATATGGAAAAACAAAAGACCCAGGATAGCCAAAACAACCCTATACAATAAAAGAACATCAGGAGGCATCACCATTCCTGACTTTAAGCTCTACTACAGAGCTATAGTTCTGAAAACAGCCTGGTATTGGCATAAAAATAGACAGGTAGACCAATGGAATCGAATTGAAAATCCTGATATTAATCCACGCACCTATGAACACCTGATTTTCGACAAAACAGCTAAAATTATACAATGGGGCAAAGACAGCATCTTCAACAAATGGTGCTGGCACAATTGGATGAGGGTGTGTAGAAGACTGCAGATAGACCCATGTCTGTCGCCATGCACAAAACTCAAGTCCAAATGGATCAAAGACCTCAACATCAATCCAGCCACATTGAACCTCTTAGAAGAGAAAGTAGGAGGTACCCTTGAACAAATTGGTATAGGAGACCGCTTCCTGAACATAACTCCAGGGGCACAGACACTGAAAGAAACAATTAATAAATGGGACCTCTTCAAACTTAGAAGCTTCTGTAAGGCAAAGGACACAGTTGACAAGACCAAACGGCAGCCCACTGACTGGGAAAAGATTTTCACTAATCCTATATCCGACAAAGGGCTGATCTCCAAAATATACAAAGAACTCAAGAAACTAGTCAACAAAACACCAAATAACCCTATTAAAAAATGGGGTACAGAACTGAAGAAAGAATTCTCAATGGAGGAAATCAAAAAGGCTGAAAGACACTTAAGAAAATGCTCCACATCCTTAGCTATCAGGGAAATGCAAATCAAAACAACTTTGAGATACCATCTTACCCCTGCCAGAATGGCTAAAATTAGAAACACCAGTGATGACTTATGTTGGAGAGGATGTGGAGAAAGTGGAACACTCCTCCACTGCTGGTGGGAGTGCAAACTCATACAGCCACTTTGGAGATCAGTATGGCGGTTCCTCAGGAAAATGGGAATTAGTTTACCACAGGACCCGGCAATCCCCCTCTTAGGCATATACCCAAAGGATTCACATCAATGCAACAAAGACATCTGTTCAACTATGTTCATAGCAGCATTATTTGTAATAGCAAGAACCTAGATGCAACCTAGATGCCCTTCAATTGAAGAATGGTTAATGAAGATGTGGCACATCTACACAATGGAATACTACTCTGCAGAAAAAAATAATGGTATCTTGAAATGCGCAGGCAAGTGGATGGCACTTGAAGAAACCATCCTGAATGAGGTAACCCAGTCACAAAAAGAGGAACACAGTATGTACTCACTCATATATGGATTTTAGACCTAGATCAAATGATCACCAGCCTATAATTCACATCACCAGAGGAACTAGGATACAAGTTGTATTCTAAGAGATTCATATAAAGTCCCTCACAGAACTGGGAAGGGACAAGTCCCCCAGACCTCAGGTGGGGGAGGACAGCTAATGGAGAGAGAAGTAGGAGAAAATGAGAGGGAGGAGAGGAAGGCATGTGCGACCAGGAGGATTGAGCCTGGTTAGGAATGGAAAATAGGAAAGAGAGAGAGAGACAGAGACAGAGAGAGAGAACATAAAAGAGGGAGCCAATATTGGTTTGAAGATAAAGTTGAACACAAAGAAAAGAGGTCGAGGGAACTACAAGACTGCTCCCAACTAACAATCTCAGCTTCCGTGGAAAGGCTATCATAAATGCCCTTCCCGGAGAGTGAGATCAACAACTAACTTCTCCATGGTGCCCTCAGCTAATGCCTGTTGAAAACAGGAACAAACACCCATACATAAACACTGAGTCAAACTAGAACCCAGAAGCAGATGGAGAGGACAAGACCATGTGGTAGAAGTACATAGAGACAGCTTACCTGAACAAGGAGGAGCTAACTGGCCACTAGACTGATAGCTGGGAAGCCAACAGGGGTCTGACTCAGGCCCCCCTGAATATGGGTCTCAGCCAGAAGGTCTGAGCAGTCTAGGGGACCTCAGACAGTGGAGCCAGGATGTATCCCTGGTGCACAAAAGGACTTTGCAAACATATCCCCCATGGAGGGATAACTGCCTTATTCTAGAGACAGGAGAGAAGCCCTAGTCCCTACTTCACAGGACCTGTCAGATCTACATGACCCCAACTGGATGGCATTCCCCTACATATTGTATTGTGGTGGGGGGTTGGGAGGGGAGGGTGTTTAGAGTGCATGGGAGAGGGTAGAGAGGGCAAAAGGAAGGGAAGGAGGAAGGAGGGGTTAGGGCTTGGGGGGAGGGAGGGAGGGAGGGAGAGGGAACTGGGATCGACACTGAAAAATAATAATAATAAAAAAACGCTTTGACTCCAAAATTTAAGTTGAAGAACAAGTTACTGGGGAAAAGTATTTCTATTTTTGTTTCCACAGAAAATGAAAAGATGTGGATTCCTTCCAGACTAATGTGGTTTGATCACACCAGACTGCCTGAAACAGAGTACAAGCTGATCCTACATTCAAAACAGCTGGACAGAACAGCCCTACAGACTACAGCTAGGATATCTGAATCTTCTTCGAATCCCCCAAGACAGCGCCCCTTACCAGCAGGAAGTAGTTTGGAAAGAACGACGCCCAAATTCCCAAATATTGTGTATAAGTGTTTGTTTTCATTGTTTGGAGAGCAACAGACTTCAACTAATGCCACCTGAATCAACATAAGAGCTTTCCTTATAAACATTCTTCTAACAGGATGAAAATGCATCTGTTGTAGCGTTAATATGACATCCCATGGAGATCACTTCACCGACAGAGGAGATCTACAAAAACAAATACATCTAAACATAACATGTATCCATCTTGGAAAATACACAGGACCCAACCTAGATATATTTTGCATTTCATATTTTCTATCCTTCTTAAATGTATTTTAAGTTCAATCTCCATTTTAGATATTGAACAATTTCAGTAGAGACTGGACACTACATGTCTAGCTCCTAAGGAAGATGGGAGGATTACACGGCAAAATGCTTTCCTAGTACTGTTTCTTAAGGACATCAGATACCTGAAACTGAGGGACCTGCTTCACATTTAGGATCCTGAGTTGAAGTTGTTGGGAAATGTAGAAGGTAGAAAATATAAAAAACAGAAAAAAAAAAGAAAAGGAAAGAAAGAAAGAAAAGAAAACAGAAAAAGAAAAAGCTGGAATGGGGAGAAGTTTCCCGAATGCCAAGTAAGGTTCTTAAGGAGAATAGACTCTTGTACACTCCTTCCAGGCATGAAAGGGAAGCAAAGGAGAGACTTCTGTATAGTCAGTAGAAACTTATTCAATGGGACAAACTCAGGAGAACCCCAGTAAAACAATGCAGCACAAGGGGAACACAGGGTATATCATAATTATTGCTGACTAAGGCCACAGTGGCCTTGGGATTGAGAAACATAGCTCTATGTAGTTTAAAGCTACAGACCTCAAGCAACCTGTCCACAAAGGCTTTGTTCCAAACAATTACCAGCTCTCCCCAGCAAATACCTGATTTTAGACAAGGTTCTTTGTTTTATTGTCAATATACTAAGCCATTAGGAAAAGCTCCCAAAGTCTAAGCCCCAGGCTGTTACTATCTCTCCCAAGAATGTTCCTCATCTCTGCCTGAGAACCTAAATGAAAGCTGTGCTTTATCAGGCTACTCATATATCATTGGTTTACTTTTTAAAATCTAGTTTCTTATTGCCTACCTGGTAGAACTATGCTTTTTCTGGAGTGAAAAACTGCAACTATATGGCATACTAGGCCTTAACGTTGCTTGCTGACCTTTAAAATCTCTGTGAGCATCTTGTTATGGGACAGTTTTTTTGATATCAGTAAGGGACTAGATGCTGTTTTAAAACAGGAGTTGCTTCTTTGTAATGGTTTGGAGTCAAAGGTCTGGAAAATCATGGTGAACAAATATGTATCTAGGATTCAAAATTCAAACAGGACTGGTCAGCATACACTTATATTTGTGTGTTTTAGAGGCAGTCCTACCTCAAGTTAAATTCTACTTTGTGAGACATATTATCTCCAAAGCATTTGTAAATCCTTTGTGTTACAAATTCTACTCCTGTACATCACTGCTCAATAGTGAAGTGCTACCCTTACATGAGAGATGCCTTGTACAACCTACAGAAAATTAACAATAAATGGATCTTACACATAAAATTAAAATGCAAAGTGCTGAACTTCTAAAAGGTACTTAACTAAAAGGCCTCTGGAAGTTTGTTGCCATGCTTTCAATGGGTGCACCAAAAGTATGTAGAAGTTGACTAAACAGATGTTTCTATACAAACTTCCCTGCTTCCAGGGCTCATAGCTGACAGCTCACAGAACAGATATTTAGAGGCCTGCCTCTCCCTTCTGGGAATTTTATGCACTGTATGACAACTCAGGGAAAGGTAGTCTGGCTCGAGTTTCCCACCCAAAACCAGGGAATACCCTCCACACTGGATCCAATACGTCATCATCTGCAATTACCCATCTGAGGACAGCAGACTTTCTACTCACCATGCTGTGGTTTTCCAAATTGCCCTTCCTTAAAGGACAGTACACAAAACCACTGGCTCCAGTTTCTCTTCAATCCCAGGCCAGAAGTGCCCTGCACTTCTTCTGACAGGTAGGTCACCTAGGGGCCTGAATGGCTAGTAAGGCCTGAGTGATAGGAATACCTCCCAAATGGTTGCAAAGTACTCATTACAATGGTTTCTGATTGCCTTCTACCCCAGTCAATGACTTTTCTACATAAGCAGAAATGTGCATTTCTATAGCACTTGTCCTATACATGACCCCTGCTATCTTCCTGCAGTCCACAGGCATTTTCCTTTCTTCCTCCTAAACAAAGTGTGGCTAACTAACTATACTTCCTTAAGTGGGTTGAGTTATTCTTGGTGAACATGTTGGAAAGGAGCTCAGAATATTTATTTACTACACAGAGATTTAGAGATACAAAATGTGATATTTGGTATTTGTTTGACACTGAATTTATGTGAACTAAAGTTGCTTTTCCTGGTTGTCACAGGAACTTCAGACAATGAGGAAGGAAAAGCAGGGACCAGGTCTCAAAAAAAATATAATAGACATATCTCCTATCGGAAAGCTGGGTAATGGATCCATGGATGTAGAGTTTTATCCCTAAGAGCAAATACTTGGCAAAGGAATAATAATAATAAGAGTAGTCTTCATGGAAAATTGAATATTTAGACATGAACTGAACTAGGAAGTATTTATTTGTGAGCAATATTGCTAGCCAATACATATTCAGTGATCAGATAAAAAAGAAAACACAAAAAAAAAAACAGCTGCATTAATTAAAGTTCTCACATTAAAAGGAACATTGGAAGAATCTCACCTATATGTAGAAAGTGTTTTTATTAAAATGTCTAGCAAGCTGTGATATAGATATTCCACCAATGGTTGCCTACCAATGGGAATCTGAAGAGTACCACAGTCCTTTAATTTATTGGGATGGATTTCAAACAACTAGGCTCAAATGGTAGTAAAGGAATAAACTTGGTACCCAGAGCTAGGATAAGCAGCCAAAAGAGGGAGAGCTTCCTCCTTCAATACCCTTTATATGTGCAGGCTATGACCAGAAGGTGGATGTGATTTGTTTTCTTTTTTGTCATCAAAACACAGTTTATCTGTGTAGGCCTGAAACTCATTCTGTGGGTCTGGCTGTCCTCAACCGCAGAAAAAATCAGGCAGCCTCCTTTTTCCTGGGATTAAACATGTGCACTGCCTTCAAGGAGTTGAAGGTAGATCTCATCATCTATTTGCATACAAGGTTTCTGTGTGGTGTTGGTAGTCCTGGAATTTAATCTGCCACTTTGATCTTTCTCAACCCCTATATGGGAATCCATTCCAACTTGTCATGAGTTCAAAGTGCTCCAATAATTCCTATTGTCTTTAATACATTATCTTTCCTGCTATATGCCTCTGGGGCCTTGATGATGAGTGTCTCCTATCTAAATAACAGTTGATTTGGGACTAGACAGGTTTACACAAACCCTGAAGAAAGGGAGTAAGTGCAGCTATTGGGAGCCTGAAAGCAGATATTATGTACAGTTATGGAGTGCCTTTAGCATTAGGGGGAAGCAAATTCTGTTTTCCCTTTATACATATAAATAGAAGTCCCCCTTCCACTGCCCTGCCTTTGTTTGACTGCTTAAGTCAGGTGCATGAATGAAATGGAGCATTCAGTATTGATTGAATCTGTCTGCCTTACATCATAATATATATTTGTCTTCCTTTCATCAATGATAGATAGTCTTCCATTTGTCCAAACTCACTGATTCAGAAATGGACATGGTACTGAGCTGGTGTTTCCGATTACAGTCCTACAAATTCCTGTCCACAACACTTTTCTCCACAGGTGCTGGAGAATTTTGTTTGATCTGCATCTTAAAAATGCTGTAACTCACTCAGGCACCATCAGTAACCCTGTGGCACATGACATTACTCCACAACATAGCTTATTGTGCTGTGGATATGAATATAAGTGATTAGAACTTCAAATTCCACGCATCTTCATGTCCTCACTATTTAACCATGGGTACTTCAAATTGAAGTACTGCCTTCAAAGTGGATTATGCAAAGATGCGATAAAATACCATGGCGAAGAAATTTTTACCAAAAAAGAAACACAACAAATTCTGTTGTATGTATGTGTCTGTAAATTGATTACCACTTTTTAGACCATGACATTTGTGTGGAGATCATAAGTCAAATTTGTGGGGTCCACTTTTAGCCTATGACCAGGGCAACTGTAGACTCATAAATTCTCATTTTCCAGGGAGTCACATTGTAGAAAAAGTCTTGAGTCTTTCAAATGTAAATGTCTCTATGAAAGAAACATTGACTTCTTATATGACCACCTTATAGCAGAAATAGGAACTGAGTGAGTGTTTTAGAGATGGGGAAAATTCCATATTTAGCTTTGTTATTTTGTTTTGCATATATTTGCATTCTAAGTCTATTAAGACCCTTGGTATAGATTATTTACTGTTTTTTTTTTCATAAGTGCTCAAACTGAATAAATATGCTTTAAATTTTCATTAATTTTACTTTTGTATAGTATTACTGTGACTTCCTGTTTTAAATAGAACATTATAGATTAGTCTGTCCTAGGACATGAGAGATATCTGCCCCCTTGAATTCAGAGTGCTGGCATTGTAGTTTGGCTTGTCAACAGAGAAGTTAGTTCATTAGCTTGGCTCACTTATGATGAATGACTGAGCCTGGTTGTTAGTGTAGACAAACAACAGGCTCTGGTCCTAACTCCAGTAACAGAAGAAGGTACCCAACAAATGCAGATTTTTCTGCCTCAAAGTCCATTGTCTTCCAAATATGGGAAATATCATTTTTCCTTATCATTTAGTCTGTTAAAAACTCACCAAATGCCTCGGAAGAGTTCTGTCTATTACTGCTAATAGTGACAGCCAGGTTCACAGAGTTAAGAGATTTTGTATACAGTTAAGTGTAATTCTTAATGTTATTTATCCTGTCATTCTAATGTAAGTAAACTTTAAGCCATGAAGCCAGTCATGGTGGCAGATGCCTTTAGTGATGATTCATAGAGATTGGTGTTAAGAATTTCAGGATTTTATAGTCACCCAAGATGAAAGTGGTCCCTGGGGTATGGTGTTAATAACACAGTCAAAGTTAGTCTGTGACTGCTTCAGGACAGTGTCCATAAACTTACCCAAAGCTCTGGCTCTTCAGGGACATGGCACCAGCAAATGTTAGCTAATATACTGACCCCACTTTAT
This sequence comes from Phodopus roborovskii, assembly GCF_943737965.1. NCBI lineage: Eukaryota > Metazoa > Chordata > Mammalia > Rodentia > Cricetidae > Phodopus > Phodopus roborovskii. The sequence goes on from NW_026125825.1 coordinate 303,917, forward strand.
TTATTTTTCTAACTTTTAATGAATTCTTTTAAAATAGAATCAACATTATTTTACATATCCATCTTTGCTCCCTCTCCCTCTCATGTCTGCACCAACCCCAAAGTAATTTTGGGCAGGGACAAGGGCCCACCACATGTGTCTAGGCTGAGTGAGTATATGTCCATGGGGAATGAGCTCCTAAAGTCTTTCATACATCAGGGATACATCCTCATTCCACTGTCAGAGGTCCCGAAGACTTACCAGGCCTTCTAAATGAGATGCACTTTCAGGGGTTTTAGGTCAGTCATATTATGTTTACCCAAATATCAGACTAGGGTGCATCAGCTCCAAATTGTTTTGCTTAGGTGATTCTGTGGGTATCTCGAACTTGGACTTGACCCCTGTACTTATCACTCCACCCTCTCTGCAACTGGATTCCAGGAGTTCCACTTAGTGCTTATCTGAGTATGTTTGCTTCTGTTTCTGTCAACTACTGGATGAAGGCTCTTGAATGTCCTATAAAGTAGATATCAATCTAATTATAGGGAAGGGCATTTAAGGTAGCCTCTCCACTATTGCTTATATTCTTATTTTGGGTCATCCTTGTAGATCTCTGAAAATTTTCCTAGTGCCAGATTTCTCTTACCACATATTATATCTCCATCTAATATGGTATCGCTTTTGTTGATCTCCTCTATTGTTTCCAAAACTCAGTCTACTTGATGCCTCTTCTTCTCCTCTCCCATTCTTTTTGTCCTGACCTCTCCCTCCCCTCACCCAATGCTCCCAATTTTCTCGAGAGACCTTGTCCCTTTCCATTACTCTGGGGACACAATGGCATGCCATTCAAGGGTGAAGTCTGAAGTGAGGTGAATCCAGGGTACCCCCCCCTTGACACCCTGAGTGCAGGGCTTGGAACAATGCTACCAAATACTGCCAGGACTTGAAACATCCTCTCTCCAACTGCAGCTTAATGTTAAGACTGAAGGTTTACACAACCTGCTTTGTCCATCTCTCAAGGAACAGATGCCGAGGTTCTACAGGATGGCACCTAACAGAAATCTTGTAAACCACACCTCCTGATAAAAGTGATCCCACCAACTCCTGAATCCTTCCTCTCCATATCATCCCTGGCAAGAAGGAAGAAGCCATACTTAAACCAATATCTGCATACCGAGGGAGCTGGGTTGTTGCGTGGGAACCCTAATGGCTTCTTTGTCTATACAAAGTTTTTAGAATGTTTGGTAGTCCTGATCCAAACCTGCCCTCAAGTTCTGTGTCTTTTCTGCTTATTTAGTCCTGTAACGCAGGCTTCGGTAGCCAATCAGAGCTTCAAGCATAGCCAACAATCATAGGGGAGGTTTTATCCCCAGTCTTATATGCTGTGCCTTTGGTACAGAGTATGAAACCAGAAGGTGGAGAAGCTTGGGTTGATGTCTCTTTTGCTCCCATTATCTCTCTTTCATCTCCCCTCTCTCTCTCCTCATGCTGTCTTTCTTTCTCTCTGTGTCTTTGTCTGTCTCTCTCTATCTCTCTTTCTCTCTCTTGGGATGCAGATTACATCAGAAGGGCTGACCAGTTTGTCACCTATCTTGGGTGTAGAGAACTTAGTAAGAACCATGCTCCACAAAAAGAAAAAAAAAATTTTGATTATTGAAATTAAAGAAAAGTATGATGGCTAAAATCTTCCCCAAATTGTTTGCATGATTTTGATTTCCTCTTTTCATGAGCTCTTCCCTATCACTTCATATCAAGATGATAGAGAAAGGATAGAGACAGGGGTTAGAGATATGGACGAGAAAAATTATGGAACGTTCATTGCCAGGACCTATGTCAGGGTTTTGACAAAATTATGTAGTTCCTGCTACAAGAATCTCTCAAGAGGCCAACATTCTTGGGAACGATTGTGAGCAAACACAAATCCATGCACTGACATTACATAATTAAAATTAAATCAAATCTTTAACCAAACATATTTTCACATGTGAATATACAATATTGTGGAGCACTCATTCCTGTAACCCAGGTACTTACATGTTTAAAGTCTTAACAGTTTCCTACAATATGAATTACTTTATGTAATATGAAGCAAATGTGAAGAATTGGATTTATAGAAATTAATCTTCGCAATGAGGCTTTTTATATTGTTAAAATAATGAGTGAAAGGGCCCCCATTGCAGGGCCTCTGCTAAAGAGACCTCAGCTGGAGAGTGATAGGTCCCAGCTAGATCTGCCTATCAGTGCAGAACCATCGAGAGTATCAGTCCAGTATTTGTCATCCATTGCCAGGCCTTGGCTAGAGTCCTCTAACGGATTTTCAGGTCCCTGCCTGAGAATTGCCTATCTCCATGGGACCACTCTGAGTTCCTGCAGGGTGGATCCTTGACCCCCAATTGTAGGGCCTCTGCCAAAGAGGCCTCGTCTGGAGAGTGTCAAGCCCAGGCTAGATCTGCCTATCAGCTTAAGGTACATCCTGGGTCCCAGCCTTCAATATCTTCCACTTGCATTTCCAGTCTTCTCCTGGAATCCGAACTTATGGCCCCCATTGCCGGGCCCTGCCTTTGAGAGACCTCCTAGAGAGCTTGGATCATACAGATCTACAGACATCAAACTTCTGACCCACCAAAACCACCAGAGAAGAAGCTATGGGAAGATGGCAATACAATAAAACACCTAACAACAGAACGACAAGAATAACAGCACCAGAATCTACACTAAATAGATCGGTATCAACAAAGCAGATGAAGTAGAAAAGAACAAATTAAAAATTACTGCCATAAAAAAATGATAGAGTCCCTCAAAGATGTGAGAAAATATCTTAATGAAATGGAAATAAAAATAAACAAAAAATGGAAAAACGGAACAAATTTCTTGAACAAAGTACAGAAAGCCAGAAAAAACAATTAAACAAGTGAAGGAAATGGATCAAGATTTTAAAACGGAAATGGAGACAATAAATAAAATGTAAACTAAAGAATGCTGGAAATAGAAAAACTGGGCAAATGATCAGAAACTACAGATGCAAAAATAACCAATAGAATTCAAGGGATGGAAGAGAGAATCTCAGGCACCGAAGATAAAGTAGAGGAAATAGATTCATCGACCAAAGAAAATCATAAATCCAACAAATCCTTAACACAAAACATCAAGGAAATGTGGAACACCGTGAAAAGGCCAATCCTAAGAATAATAGGCATAAAGAAAGGTGAGGAAGCCCAGCTCAAAGGTGCCAAAAACATATTCAACAAAATCATTGTGGAAAACTTTCCCAATCTGAAGAATGATATGCCCATGGAAAGTACAATGAGCATACCAAACACCAAAAAAAGACTCCTCATCATATAATAATCAAAACATCTAACATACAAATAAAGAGCAGTGGAGGAAAAATTCCAGGTAACATATAAAGGAAGACCAATCAAAAATACACCTGACTACTACATGGAAAGCCTCAAGGCGAGGAGTACACAGATGCCAGCCCAGGTTACTATACCCAAGAAATCTCTAAATCACTATAGATGGAGAAAACAAGATGTTTAATTACAAAGCCTGATTTTCACAATACATATCTACAAATCCAGCCATACAGAAAAATTTGGAAGGAAAAACTCCAACTCAAGGAAATTAACTATGCTCACAGAGATGTAGGCAACAGATAATCCACTTCTGCACAAATCAAGGGTAAAGCAGGACTAAGAAATTCACAATACCCCTGCCAACAACAAATCTAAAACAAACAAGCATTAACAATCCATGGTCCTTACTCTCACTCAAGATTTGTGGTGTTAACTTGCTTGTAAAAAGACACAGGCTAACAGAATGAATATGGAGACAGAATGCATCTCACTGCTGCATACAAGAAATACATCTAAGCTTCAAAGATAGACATTATCTCAGGCTACGAAAAGATCTTCCAATCAAATGGACCTAAGAAACAAGCTGGTGTGACTATCCTAAAATCTAACAAGTTAGACTTACAACCAAATTAATCAAAAGAGATGAAAACAGTCATTCTGTATCCATCACAGGAGAAATCCCTCAATACAAAGTCTCAATTCTGAACAACTATGATCCAAATACAAAGGCAACCACATACATAAAAGAAACACTACTAAAACTCAAACCTCACATAAAACCTCACTCACTTATATTGGGAGACTTCAACACACCACTGTCACCACTAGATAGGACCACCAGTCACAAACTTAACAAAGTAACAAAAGAATTAACAGAAGTTTTGTCTCAATTGAGTTTAACAGACATCTATAGAACATTCCAATCAAACACAAAAGAATATAACTTCTTCTCTGCTCCACATGAAACCCTCTCTAAAATCGACCAAATATTAGGTAGCATAACAAACTCAACATATACAAGGGAAATGGAATAGTCCCCTGTATCTTATATGACCAGCATGCTTTAAAATTGGAAAACAACAACACAAATTGCAGAATATCTACAAACTCTTGGAAACTGAACAATGTTCAATTGCACCATACCTGTGTCAAAAAGTAATAAAGAAATTAAGGACATCCTAAAATTAAAAAAGAATGAGGACACAACATACCTGAACTAATGGGATACCCAAGCAGTGGTACCAGAGAAATTCATTGCACTATGGGGGCCCCTATGAAAAAAACAGAGGATAGTCACAACAGAAAATTTATACTCCAAATGAAAGCATTAGGACAAAAAGAAGCAAACTCATCCTGGAGGGGTAGACACCAGAAAATAATAAATTTGAGGGCTGAAATCAATAAAACAGAAACCAGGGAAACAATGCAAAAAATCAATATACTCAAAGGGTTGATTTTACATAAAAATCAACAAGATAGATAAAACTTTATATAAACTAATGAAAAAGTACAGCGAGAACATGCCAATTCACAAAATCAAAAATGAAAATAGGGACATAACAATGGACACAGAGGAAATCCCCGGAAATGTTCAGGTCATACTTTGACACACTGTGAATTTTGTATTTACAACAAATGTATGGTGATCAAGAACGTATACAATATTTGGGAAGGATGAAGGGGTAGATGCAGAGACAAGGCAAAAACAAAAGCTGGAATATACAAGGTCAACTTTTTATCAAAACACTAGAGGAAACTCAGCCAGGGAAAACTGAGATCTTGACCAATGTTGAACCAGCTACCCATCATGATAACTGTTTTGATTCTAAACAAAAAGAATTCACAACTCCCACAAAATTAATTCAGAAGAATGCTGGCTTTCTTTTTGATTCTGACCCTCCAGGTACTGATATTTTTCCCAACAGAAATGGACTCATGGTTTAGATCTCTCTCTAAAATGGGGGTAATATCTTTCTATGCTTCTGCAAACTCTCACGGCTCTTTGTGGTTTAAGGGAAAAACAAGCCCCATGATGCCCACACAAATATTAATACAGAAGAATGATTTAATTTCTGCTTCTGAACACATGTACAATGCCTGTCCACCCACTAAACACCATGCACACTTGAGGAAACTGCAAATAAGAATTTCCTTTTTCCCCAGGAACTCAACTTTCCTGAAACATGCTATGGTAGCTAGTGAGTGTGGAAAGGTAAAAGAGCTGTGAGCATGTATTGTTGAAAGCATGATTCTAATGAACAATTTCCACTGGTTTATAAACTGTGTGTGACACATAAAGACAAATCTGAATGTGGAATGCAATATTGTTAAATTCCATAAGGAAACTCTCTGTTTTTCCATTGATGTTCCCACACAAAAATTAATACAGAAGAATGATTTAATTTCTGCTTCCGACCGCATGTATAATGCCACGGCATGTGGAAACTGCCCTGTCATCCCACTGAAACACCATGCACCCTTGAGAAAACAGCAGATAAGAAATTCTTTTTTCCTAGGGAACTCAACTTTCCTGAAACATGCCTCTGGTAGCTATTGAGTGTGGAAAGTTAAAAGAGCTGTGATCATGTATTGCTAAAAGATGATTCCAATGAACTATTCCCACTCTACTTCCAAGAAAGAGATCCCCCACAAATTTTATAAAGAAAACACTTAATTGGATTGGCTCACAGTGTCACAAATTGAGTCCATTTTAATCATAGAAGGAGCATGATTTGAAGAACAATATGTTGCTAGCTACATCTTGATATGCAGGCCTCAGTAAGACATCTTATATACTTGCCCATATCCAAAGCATAGAAACCCCAAAACCCATGACCAGTGATAGTCTTCTTTTCAAAATGCAAAGTCACTGCAGCAAAGCTCCTCCTTCTACTACTGCCATTCCCTATGAGATTACACGTGCAATCACATTCAAACCATCACAAGGCACCAATCACGGCCATTTTTATGATGGATACAGCAACTGATATCCACCCTGTTTCTCCTTGCACTCCATGCAATGAACTATTCTTTCTATTATGGTCTGAAGGCAGCATCCATGCTCCACATGCAAATCCTTTTGCTGTAAGTGCAATGGACAGTCAACTTCATGACACATATTGACAATTTTAAAACACTGGGGTCATACTTTTTATCTTGTTGTCATTGAGATCATTTGTGATGAAGAGGTGGTTTATATTTTAAAACAATGTGCAGTGTTACAGATTAATGAGTTCTGTTTATTAAATATCTCCTTAAAAGTAATTGATATTCTCAAATTAGGTGTTTAAGATGCTTGGTCCAAAAAAAAAATCCTTCTACCTTCTGAGGGTATACAGTCGCTTAATTTAATGAGGTGCATTTAAGATGAAAGAATACATTGCCCTGGAAAGCAACATACTGGGATCAAAGCAACCATTGTCAATGAGAAAGCATGTTTCAGAAAATTAATTCTAAAATGCTGGGAGTAAAGCAGTTCTAGAATTTGCCTTTCCAGTGAGAAATAACTCCATAGACTAAAGAGGTTAAAAAAAAAAAAAAAAAGAAAACTAAAAAAAAAAAAAAAATCTCTATAATGATAGCATGCAAACTCCATAGACTAAAGAGGTTAAAAAAAAAAAAAAAAGAAAAGAAAAAATCTCTGTAATGATATCATGCAATCATCTCTCACTAATGTTCAAAGAAGAGAAAGCCTCACAACAGATAATTTTTTTTTGAGACAGGGTTTCTCGGTTTCCCCTGTGCTATAGCCTTAGTTGTAGTGGGGCTAGCTCTACAGACACACTAGTCTCAAACTCACAGAAATCTGCCTGCATGTGCCATCTGAGGGCTGGGATTAAGGCATTCTTCATCACTGTCAGGCTCCTAAATCATATTTTGCATTCCACAATTGCTACCACTTTTAAGTTCTTCCAGTGTCAGATGCCAGCTGACAAATTGAAGAATTTAAATAGGGTCCGAAAATTACCAAGTCAGGCCAGTAAGGCCATGGAAGTTTTCAACAGAAAAGATAGTATCATAATGATTTCATAGTACACCAAGTGACATGAAACAGCATGTCACACTTTAATGACAGGTTCTGACACAGATGTGCCAGAAGATGAGGAAGATAGGAAAGGCAGAACAAAGAGAAGATATAACCTCGGGCAGAGAGGTCTTGCTTAACTTATGTCTTATTCTATGTAAACTTCTTATGAAGAATTGCCACCTCTTACTATTTCCAAGAGGAAATGGGAGGAAAGGGGAGAACACTAGAAAGTCAGTAGGAGTAAGAGTTGTGTTCTCAGGATCTGAAATAACACCTACACAAAGGCCCTGGCCCTAGACAACTGCATTCCCTCATTAGCATCTTCCTTGTTTTATAGGAGGAGCTCTATTTTATTCTGCATATCCCAGGGCATGATGGAAAAGTCCAAAGGCAAATCCACCTGGTTGTTACTATGATTTCTCTAGAAACTGTCCCTTTCTGGCACAACAGGCCCTAAGGTTCACTGTGACCAAGCAATGTCCCCTGAGTAGCTTCTAAAAGTGTTGTTTTGTCGAAAGGAGATGGGGCCTGGGGGATCTTTGTGAATGAGGGGTTTCTCCTTTGTCATGGTTTGGAGCCAAATATCCTGGACAATCCTAGAGATCAAATCTATATTTTAGCACCCTAACTTCGAAGGCAGTCCTTATTAGTACACTACTTATCTTTGGGCTATTTTATAGGCAGCACTCCCTCAGCAAAATTCTATTTTGTGGGTCTCACTATCCCTACAAATAGGAAAGTATTTCCATATGAACAATTCTACTCTTCCACATCACAGTTAAGTATTGGAGTGCAATCAACACAAGCATGCCATTGTATGGACATGTTCCGTGTCCCAAGACTATAATATCACTCTCAGGAGGAGTCAGAGGTATGTCCATCTCTATGAGTTTGGGACTAGACTGCTATACAGAGCAACTTTCATGTCATGCTCAAATGCTATACATAGAAAAAAGTTTGTTGCCTTCCTGGAACCAGGATGTATCCCTGGAGCATGAAAGGACTTTGGGGAGCATATTTCAAATGCAGAGATACTCCATTAGCCTAGAGGCAGGAGGAGGGCATAGTCCCCAACTCCAAATGACTTGAGAGATTTTTACTCCCTCCCTGGGAGGCATCACCCTCCCTGTGGAGGGGGGCAGGAATAGGATGGGAGTCGAATTGCGAGGCATGGGAGAGAGGGACTTGGAACTGTGATCAATATGTAAAATAAGAAAAAATAATAAATATGTAACAATAAAAGGGAAAAAGCTATATCAAAAAATCAAAAATAAATAAATATAAGTATGTACAGAAACAAACAAAATGTCTTTTACAGGATACACACAAATAACTAAACTTGAATCTTGTACCTAAATGTTAAATGTTTACTGCAGAATTTGAAGAAGACTCTGGAAGAGTTAGACCTTTCCAGGTTTGGCTACTTGCCTTCCTGTGCACCAAAAGAACTCTGGGTGCTAACTATCAATGTCTTTCTACACAAAGCTCTCTGATGGAAATGAAATGCTTTCCACTATGTGAAATATTCGTACTCCAACACACGGGTATGGGGAGTTGCTAAGACCATATGGTACCTTACAGAACACAGAATGTGGCCAAAGTTTCCCACCAAGCAACCTGGAGGGCCCAACACAACAACTCCCAGGCTTCCCCATCCTATCCCTCCCCATCTGAGAATCCATCCCCTCACTCAACATGTTGTGGATTCTGTGCTCCATCCATGGTCCACTCACAATTTACTACAGTAGCACTCCCAGAACAGAAATCAATACACTGGCACTTGTTCTGCTTAAAACGAAGCCCAAAGCAAGAATAAAAGCCTACAATGTGGCTACAGGAAGTGTCCTGCAATGCCTGTGAGTGGCAGGTTGTCCTGGTTTTGCTGACTGGTTGGTTAAGCTTGAACATGAAGAGCACTGCCTCAAGGGTGAAAGTGAACTTAGGGACACATCACAGGGTTCCTTGGCTCTGGCTTCAAGACTGAGATGTTGTAGACACCTGTAGAGACACAAATCTCAATGTCACCTCACCCCATCTAAAATAGACAACCAGTTTGTCTTCCAGTAGTGTGTGTAGATCATCATCTCCCTCCTCCACACAATGTGCAGATGTTGCAGATACAATTACACAAATGCAGACTGCAAATGATTAACTCATTCAACAAAGGGTAGGTTGCTCTGGGGATTATTAAAAACTTATAGAGATTTTAGAGCATATGGCACAGCAGTTGTTTGTTCTGTGGCTTCTGTCTAAGGTCAGGTGAACTGGGTGTACATTTTATATAATAGTCACAGACACTTAGAAAAACCAAGAAAGAAGGGAAGGAGCCACATAACAAAGAAATTGATATATCTTTCTCCTGTCAGATGCTTGGGTGATAGCTCAATGCATTTGGGAGTTTTTATTCCTGAAATTCTTGTGAAATGAAATAATAAAAGGTGTTGTCTTCATGGTAATTTGAATACCTCTGGGAGAATTCGTCTGGGAAGATTACTTCTACAAGCATTGGATGACCTGGCACAGCTTCCCAGTGTACAGGTGAGAAAATATACAATATTCTCTTCTCTGAACAGGATTGTGTTCAGGTTTCTAAATCAGTGGAGCTATCATCCTGCCTTTGAGATTGGAGAAAGACTTATTTTCTTCTTTGAGGTCTGGTCCTGTTTTCTTTTCTTTTGTTTTTCTGTTATTTTTTTCCCCTATTTGTCTTGGTGCCCAGTGACAACCATGAAATAAGTGGTTTCCAGTTCATCTGACCTCTGTGGGAAAGTACAGAACATGTATCTCCTTTCTGTGCTGAAATCTCCCCTGGTAGTAGTTAGACAAGGAATAACCACATCATATGATTGTGTAGGAATGTGCAAGCTAGCTAGCTACCTTGTTTTCAGGAGAAAGGAGTGAGTGCAGGAAGAGAGCAGGGTTTGTTATTGGAGTCAAGACCAGTGCAGAGAAATGCATATGTCTGCTGACCTAGAAAAGGTATTTCTGGGTTGGAACTCCAGGTCAGGTATCATTGGAAGGTGTCTTTAAAGACAATGCATTCTTATAGAAGGTGCTCTTGTCACTCAGCAATCACTAATCAACCATACCCTCCTCATGACCTGTCAACTCCATAAATGGTACAGGGACCTTCCTATTGCCAGATTCAGGCTTTTATCTGAGGGAGAACTGGCACATTTTTTGTGTGTGTGCTGTCCTTCTATTACTGCTACAGGAAGTTGATTGTATTGTGTTTTGGAAGAGTTAGTCATTAATCCATGGTGAGTGATGGGCTGCTGTCCCCAGGATGGAAGAGTTACATTGTGCAGTATATGAGCCATGTGGTGGGTCCTACAACATCTGAGGTAAGAACATAAAGACAGATTTTCCTTCCCTGTGGGGTTTTCATCAGATCCATGAAAAACTCCCTGGAATCAATGATAGGACTCTGACTAAAACTTTGTGGGGTTGAATCTCTTCAGGGTATTGAGAGCAGGGAGCCCTGTGTAGAAAACATCTTTTCAGTGGACTTCAATTAGGCTTTTTTTGTGCATCCAAGTGGAAAGACTGGGTAGTGCTTGAGACATTTAACACCGGACATTTTACTATATGTGAAAGGGGATGGAAAAATTAAATATTAGGACTTATGGCAAGAATGGAAAAATACAAAGGACAAGAATTCCTCCTAGTAGATAAGTTCCTGACGTCAGAATACAGAGCCCACATGCTAGCTATTTTCTAGGAGATCAAGGAAATGAAACAAAACAAAACAAAACTAAGTCCCAAACCCTTGCAGGTGTGCTAACTTACCCAGATGCCCTTGAAATCAAACCTTGTATCATGAAATACTCTAAAAATTTTGAAAATCCTATGAAATTGAGATTTATGTTATAATGCTTCCTTCTTACTTTTGTTACTAGGTGCATTTATCTTCCAGTATAGTAAAGCCTTACATGATTGGTTCTTTCAATTCAAAACTTTGTTTTTGCATTTGGAAACAACTTCACTGAACATTGAGAAACCCAGGGAGGTACAAAGTTTGTGAAGTTCAAGGACGGATTTCCCTCCTCCAGCCACCCAAGACACCCCTGTTCTCTTGAATGTCTGTCTGTCTGTCTGAATTTTTTTCTCTGGCTCAGCAGTGGATATCCCCAATCTGTGGACAGGTCAATAGCACTTTCAGTGGATACACTAAAGGGATGAAAACCTTGGAGAATTTTTGTGGCTGAATCAAATTCTTATCTAGGCATGGATACATCGGAGGTTTTGGACTAACGGAGCTATCTGGGAGGGGAAGACTTCACAAGGACTGAGTCATCCTAATGGAGAGGCCACCCCATATGTAAAATATTTGACATTACAGACCCTCCTGTGGAAATGAGTCAGGTCATCTGAATCTGAGAGGAGCTATTGTATGTAAGTCTGTGTGTTGGGCCCTCTGTCTCTGATATTTATTATTGATGTGATCATTGTTTCCATTATGATACACTCAGACAAAATTAAGATAGGCTGACTTCTTCCTTTTTTCTGTGTAAAAACATAAATTATTTTGCCTCATCAACTCCTAGGCCAGGCTGGGAAATTTTGGGAGTGGCTGTGAACTCAGGAGACCTGCTCTTCCATGTGGGACCAATGACTCAATTTCCAGTTGCCTGGTCTCTGGACACGAACCACTGGCCTCTACTTGAGTTCTTGGTGCCTCTCCCCAGAGAGCTGCTCATCTCTGAAGGACCACTTTGAATTCCTGCTGGTCAGATCAGTGACATGGATCTCAGGCTCTACGAAAGAGGCCTATGCTGGAGAGTGCAACTCAAGCTATCTGAGCAGTTAGGTAATGTTAAAAAATATAGAGGTCTAAAAAAAAAAAAATAGGTCAGAGGAAGA